>NC_141299.1:1737500-2277500 GCF_037954325.1 Fistularia commersonii | reverse complement strand
TCCTGTAGTTTACTGCCAGGGCTGGGCGGCGTGGAACCGCCCCGAAAACAACTCTCAGCTGGAATCAACTGGATTCTTTGTCAGTGGCCTGCAACGGGAAAACAAACAAACAAACACACTCCCGGTCTGAAAGCATGGGGGGACACCTGGAGACGCTTGGGGACAGAGGAGACGCCTGAAAACACCTGGGGACAGAGGTGACACCTGGAGACAGGTGAGACACGTGGAGACAGAGGAGGCTTCTGGAGACAATTGGGGACAGAGGAGACACCTGGAAACAGCTGGGGACAGAGGAGCAACTTGGGGACAGAGGAGCAACTTGGGGACAGAGGTGACACCTGGAGACAGGTGAGACACATGGAGACAGAGGAGGCTTCTGGAGACAATTGGGGACAGAGGAGACACCTGGAAACAGCTGGGGACAGAGGAGCAACTTGGGGACAGAGGAGCAACTTGGGGACAGAGGTGACACCTGGAGACAGGTGAGTAACGTGGAGACAGCCGGAGACAGAGGACATACTTGGGACAAAGGAAACACTTTGGGACAGAGAAGACACCTGGAGACGGATGGGACACCTGGAGACAGTTAGCGACAGAGGTGACACCTGGAGACGGGGGGGGCAGGTGGAGACAGAGGAGACACCTGGAGACATTTGGGGGCAGTGGAGACACTTGGGGACAGAGGTGACACATGGGGACAGGTGAGAAACGTGGAGACACTCGGAGACAGAGGAGGCACCTGGAGACACTTTGGGACAGAGGCGACACCTGGAGATAGAGAAGACACTTGGAGACAGAGGCGATGCCTGGAGAGAAAGGAGACACCTGCAGACAGAGAAGACACCAGGAACAACTTGGAGACGGAGGAGACACTTGGAGGAACGTCTGTATGGCTGGAGGACGTGAATGACGGGGTGAACGGCTGGATGTCTCCATCTGATCCTTTGACCAGCCCAGGATGAACCCAACGTCTCGTCCAATGTCTCCACCCCTGTGGAGGACAAACAGTGGAGACAATGAATGAATGAATGAATGAATGAATGAATGAATGAATGAATGAATGAACGAAAGCAATCTATTCCTACTGCTGGCTGGAAAATTGACTTCAGCGGCTTTCAGCCCCAAAGATCGATGTGTGTGTAAATGGTCGAATTTGTGAGGATAAATGTCTGTGAATGAGTGTGTGAATGAATCCGTTTATGAGAATGAGTGTGTGTGGATCAATGTGTTAATGAATGGGCGATTGAATGGGTTAGTGTGTGTGGGGGGGAATGAATGTTTGAGAATGAACGGGTGAGTGTGTGTGAAGGACTGACGGAATAAGTGCGTGAATGAATGTGGTAATATGTGTGTGTGAATGAATGGGTGAACGTGATCTGGTGTGTAAGTGATGAACAACAATCTCCACATGATTGTAAGCAGAATGTAAAGTTCTTTAGTGGACCATAAGAGTGGAGCAGAGGTGGAGGTGCTGTGACGTGTTGGTCCAGATGTCATGAAGATGTGAGAAGGAGATTTTTATGAGCTACTTTGTTATAGAACCAACATTTTCATCTCAGAGGTGAAGATGTGGAGGTTCAGCGAGGAGGACGTAGAGGATCAGGAAGGAGTCCATCACACCGAGATGGTCTGGACATGGACAGAGTAGAGGGATGCTGAGGTCGGAATTGGACTCCACAGATTTCTCCGGACAGAAGATCCGGAGTCTCGGAGTCTCGGTACGCAAACCTTCAGATGTGAACATCTGTGAAATTCTCCCGGAGGGTCCCTCTGGGTGCGCCTGCGAGGGCAGGAGCCAGCGCCTGAAGACAAAGCCTTCAAATGTCAGACAGTCAACACGGATCCGTCTGTGAGTCTTCCACCGGAGATCTTCTCCATCGGCCCGCAGCAAAACATGTCCCGAAATCCGAAGCGCGGCAAAACAGCGCGGGGTGAATATCTGAGCAGCTGTGGGAGAAGGTATCCTTCGGCGTCTTTTAGCAGGAGACGCACCTGCGTTGTAGATGTTCTGAAAATGTCCTTGTGTCGCGTCGAACATCTTCTTGTCACAAGGACGTGAACGTTTCTCCTCCATGAGTTCAATCATCCCAGTCGGTGGAAGGTCCCCGGAGTCCCGGGAAGAATCCGGGCATAGAACTGTCTTCCTGTCTCCTCGGGTCCCCGAAAACTGGAGCTCCCCTCCTGCAGGGATGCAGGATCCACCTGGTGGACCACCTTTTCTTCTCCACCACCTCCACCCACACACTCCTTTTTAATACCACAAACCACTATTCATTTCAGGGTTGATAAATCTGTAGAACTATTCCTCTCAGGAGTTACTGAAGTGTGTGTGTGTGTGTTTGTGTGTGTGTGTGTGTGTGTGTGTGTGTGTATTAATACTTAATATCATTGGCAGAGGGCACAGCTTTCCATTTACTGGGGAATTTACAGGTTGAGACGTCTATGATTAAAGTATTTAAATGAGTAAATGATCTTGTTCTGTTTGTGTAGGTGTGTGTGTGTGTGTGCGCACAGCCCCACTCAGGACACACATTTCACGTGAGGTGGGCGCATACATCTTAAAATGGCTGGATGTTTTTGTCATGGGAGGCTAAAAGGAAGTGTTACACTTCAGTGTAAATGTAGTCTATTTTTAGTGTGTGTGTGTGTGTGTGTGTGTGCTGTATGTATGGCAGTGTGTGAGAATGGCAGCGTGTTAATAGCGGTTCCATGTGAACCAAGACTACACGGATTTAATATTCCACAGTCCATCCGGTGCATTATAACCCTGTCAGCCAGAGGTCTTCTTCAGTCAAGTGGAGATGATTAGGCAGGTAGAAAGCTGGTGGGGGAGGGATGACATGTAACACACACACACACACACACACACACACACACACTGCTGCATATACATGCACAATCAGCCACACTCCTTCCTGTCTCAGTGGGTCTCTGGCTGGCGTTTCCTGGGGTTCTGTGAGCTTTTCACACCCCCTCCCTTCCCTCCGCCCCCCCGGTGAGAGCAGCGGCGAGAAGATAGAGAGGGAGAGAGCGCAATCAGGCAGACGGATGGTCCGGGGAAGGGCTCGTCAGACAAAGACGCCCGGACGAGGCAGCCGCGGGACGGGGACGTCGCGGCGGGGCGTGTCCCGTTGAGGAGGTGGAGGGTCAGACGCCGCAGATTAACGCTTTACCGCCGTCAGCTGTGAGCGAAGAGATGCATCTCAGCGGCGGGGCTTGAGTTTCTGTGCCGGCGGGCTGCGTTCGGACCTCCCGCGGCCTTACTATCAATAACTCCGATAGATCATGCCGAAGAATGAGCCCTTCCGTGTTATGTCTCTCCATCGGCTTCATTCACTCAACTGTTGTTGTCAAATATCGAACGCATAAAAGAAGGATATTGTTGGGAAATCGGTGAGATCGAAAAGGGAAGAGGGGAGTACGCCGCAAGGATGAAAAGAAAAAAGTATGCGTGTGTGTAAAGCAGCCTAAGGGGGGCACAAGCCAGTGTGTATGTGTGTGTGTGTGTATTAATACATGTATTCTGGGATGTCAAAGGCTTAACTGTTTAATGTGTCAGAGGTAGAGACATAGAGATACCTCCCGGTGTGGTCATGAAGACATCACCAACTAGTAGGAGTGCAGTGCACCAATTAAAAGCGAGCGGAGCTGCGACACATGTCGTCTGCGCCGCGTCGCCGGCGTCCCCGCGCCCCACGCCATCAAAGCGGCCGGCCGGCCGGCCTCGCTCTGATCCGCCGCCGTTTGATATTCGACAGCTCGCTCACGGAGAGGTGGGCGTGAGCTTTCCATCAGGGGAAGAGGCCTCCGATGGAAATCTGAGTGAACTCTGGAAGACCCCTGGTTGAAACGCGGTGAGACGGTTCCTCCATGTTCCTCTCTAAATGCGGCCTCTGTTGAGGAGCGCTTCAAACCTACCTCGGGTCTCTCGGCTTCGGGAGAAAGTTCTGGATGGATCCGACAGGTACGGATTTTGTTTTCATAGGAAGCGGAACTTCATGCCTCCTTGTCGACTCAGTCGGGATCCATTTGGTTGTATTCGTTCAAACCGTAGTAGAAGGTTTCGGGATTTTCCTTCACCGTCACTCTGCGGGGCAGACCGGCGACAGCTTGAACTTGGAAGCTTGAGTTCACTCATCCTCCAGAGGATGTCTAATGAAGGGATACAACTTTTCCCTGTGAAAATGAGGAAATCTTAATCTCCCTTTTGGAGACGTGCGAAGGTCTCGCGCCACAATGTGACCTTTGTATAACTGCAGAAAACTGCTACCCGTCACTTTTACAGCCCTCTTTCCTCCCGGGGAATCTGAGGTTCGTACCAATTATCAGGCGCCGTCTTTTGTTCTCCGACGTGTGAGAATAAACACTTTCCTCTTTGTTAGCTTCCTCTCGGTGAGCACGGCTAACCCTGCGGACCCGACCTGTGGAGAAAATGCAGAGGGTCCAATGTGGAGACCGTCTACAATCTCCTTGTTTGGAGGAATCATCTTTCATCCATGATTTGATGAAACCTGTGATTATAGCCTTGTTGAGAGGCTTTATTTGACTGTCTTCTATTCTCCAGCTGCAGGATTTGATAGCCAATCCATCCATCCAGCCATCCATCCATCCATCCATCCATCCATCCATCCATCCATCCATCCATCCATCCATCCATCCATCCATCCATCCATCCATCCATCCGTCTTGCCTTAGCAGAGGACTTCCCTCTCACTCGGCTGCAGAACCCTCCAGTAAAAACTAGGCACATTTGACCCTCGTGCAATCTTAACATTGTGTTTACTCCCCTTTTTCTACGGGTCAAAAATGACCCATAAGACAATCTTTGTACCGTAGTGGTGTACAGCCCACATGGAAACATAAACAAAAAAGAAGTATCACTTTTTCTAATTATGGGGTCTCTTTAGGAAAAGTCATAAAATTTCAAGTTGGAAAAAAAATAGGTTAAGGTGGTTTTTCTACAGCTAAATATGTTGGGGGTCACTTTTGACCCGCAAGATAACACAAGGGTTAATAGAACAACCTAGAAGGTCTCTCCATGAAGGTTGTGAATGGAATCGGTGACAAAGAGCTTCCCTGCCAGAAACAAATCCAACTCCCTCCACTAGGCGGCGGTGCAGAGCGCCCCGTTGCAGACGATAACAAAGATGGCGGCGATGGGGGAGCAGGTAAGGACGTTATTCCCCAGAAAGAGGCGCAACGGAGGACAGTAGAGTCAGACCTCCACTGTATCCGGTGGTGGAGTCAGAGGCGGGTTTTCTGCAGGACCTTCACTTGAAGATGGATATGACGAGGTGATGATGTCACAGGTTTGTGATCAGAAGCTCCAAGGCCGCAACCTTCTTGGAGAATGCAGACGTTCGGTCCATCTCCTTCCACAGGACCGGGCCGCGACGTCCGCACGCTAGGAAGAGCCGGAACGTGTTTGGAAATCAGGAAACAAAACGCAAGCGCACGTTTCCCGGCGTCGGGGCGCGCGCACGCCCACACGTGCACGATCGCCCACATGCACGGCAACGGAGACATCCAGAACATCCTCTGTGTGCCAGGCTCTTCCTCCAGGGTGAGTTAGTGGTGCTTTTAAGTGCCGACATCAAAGAGGCCTTTTTGTGTGTGTGTGTGTGTGTGTGTGTGTGTGTGTGTGTGTGTGTGTGTGTGTGTGTGTGTGTGTGTAAAAATAGGCTTTAGGGCTGGAAAAGTTTTAGTTGTCGTGAGTTGGATACCCCGTCGGTTAGACAGGGTCACGCATTGACTCGGTGACTTCCCTTCACACTCACACACACAGACACACACACACACACACTGAGTATTCACACCAATCATGGATACAGGAAGTCAACAAAGCCATGTGACGGAGGAGCTGGTAAAGCGTGGCTCCAGGCCCCGGTGCTGCTCCACCACCTTCTTCTGAAAACCGTCTGCGGTGAAGCTGTTTCCTAAAACAGTAAGATCTAAAAATACTCAGGCATCAGAGGCTGGATCTCCTGAGTGAACATCTCCGCTCACAGCTCCACCGCCGTTGTTGTCACACACACAACAAGTACCTTCGAATAGAATTCCATACCGGCGTGTTCATCATCCAGCAGGCCGTGATGGACGCGAGTTCTTCTTCCTCTGCTCCCCTCACTGGTCTTTACAGCTGATCGCCGGCCTCCATCGAACGCTCTCCTCTCACATCGACTAACTTCTCGTTCGTGAAGCTCCTCTCCGGCCTCCTGCCCGGCAGCTCCACCCTCTGCATCCTTCTACCCAAACCTCCGGAGAGGGCGGAAGCGTCCGGAGTTCAGGTGAGGAGATTCTGGAGGCCTTGTTTGTGTCAGATGTTTCTAATTCAGCTTTCAACATCTCGACAAAGCTTTCATATTTGTCGTGCTTTCCCGGTAAGCTCTGAGATTAGCCCGGCTTATCGCTAATCTGAAGATCTCCAGCGGGGAGATTCTCTAATGCCACTGTTGTCTGTCCTCAGCTGCTGGACTCGTCGTCTGTTCTCGACGGGACCCGCGGCGAGGTGACCTTCTGAGGCGCCACCTCTGAACTTCTGTGACGCAAAGATGGGCTGAAGGATCCTCCATCTTCTGCCCCGCCGGATTCGTGGCAGACTTTTCAGAAAACTCTGCCAGCTCAGGTCTGACCAAGAAACCTGCGTGTGTGTGTGTGTGTGTGTGTGTGTGTGTGTGACATCCACAGGGCTCTGAAAAGGACAGTTCACCCCAGAGGAGAAGAAAAAAACTCCTTCTTGACTTTTCACCACCTCCAGCTGAGAAGATGGATGGAGGAGGTCAGGGTGAGGTATCAGCTCCACCACCTTGGAGACGGTTGGCTGAGGTGGATTTGGATTTCGGATAAGGATCCCCCCCCACACACACACACACACACACACACACACACACTCACACACGCACACACACACCTGAGTTTCTTCAGTCGGAGGAGCTGCAGCCAGGTGTGAGCAGGAGGTTGACCCGCGGCTCTCTGGAGGACGTCAGATCTCCTGGAGGAGCTGGAGCGTGTCCCCGGAGACACGGACGCCCGCCCGCCTCGGCTTACTCCGTCTGCTGCCATGGCAACACGGCCCCGGGACGAGCGGAAACCGCTGAAAGAATAGAAGGACGGGCGAAAGTTCGGCGGCGCTCTCTTCTCGTCGGGGCGTTTCGGTTCGGCACGTGGGACGGACGCGGTCCAGACCTTCTCCGCCGGAAAACCTCGGACGCCGGAGATGAGCGTCTTAAATGCAACGAGTCAACCTGTGAGTCCTGAAAGCAGCAGAAACAGAGAGACAACCCGGACGTAGAAGGTCAGAAGGTCCAGAAGCAGAACCTCTCTTTGGTACCACAATGGCAGGGGGACCATTTCCCTTGTTTTCTAGAGAGGAATGGACACCTTCCATCCACGCTCACCAGGATCTGGAACCTTCTCCTTCTGCAGGCCTGCGCCTGGAAGGACCTCCAGCTGGACGGCGTGCAAACGAGCCGCCGGCCGGAGCGACAGTAGTATCCTGGCAAAAAAAGTATTTTTTCCGGTCCGAACACGGCTGACAAGCGTCGGAACCAGGTGATGGGTCCCCTGGACGAGGAGGTTAGGCGAGGCGGCAGGACCTCAGAAGAACCGGACTTTGAGCAGCACACATGGCACTTCAATCACGGCCGCTGATTGAGCCGCTCCCTCGCACGAGTCTCCATGTTTGTGGAGTACATCCCCTCATCCTGCTCGCTCCACGACGCTCCACTGTGGACGCCCCCTGTGATTCCTCAAAGAACGGCCTGAACATCTGCTTCTGCTGGACACCAAAGGCTGCCAGGATGTACCCAGGCAGCCTGGGATGGAGGTGGATATAGAGGTGGAGGTGAAGGTGAAGGTGAAGGTGAAGGTGAAGGTGAAGGTGAAGGTGAAGGTGCAGATGGAGAGGAGATGGAGGTGAAGGTGGAGAGGGAGGTGGAGATGGAGGTGAAAATGGAAATGGAGGTGGAGGTGGAGGTGGAGATGGTGGTGGAAATGGAGGGGATAAATGGAGATGGAGGTGAAGATGAAGGTGGAGATGGAGGTGAAGGTGCAGATGGAGGTGGAGGTGGAGATGGAGATAGAGGTGGCGAAGGAAATGGAAATGGAGAGGGAGGTGGAGATGGAGGTGAAGATGAAAGTGGAGATGGAGGTGAAGGTGCAGATGGAGATGGAGAAGAGATGGAGGTGGAAATGGAAATGGAGAGGGAGGTGGAGATGGTGGTGGAAATGGAGGTGGAGGTGGAGACGGAGATGGAGGTGAAGGTGGAGATGGAGATGGTGGTGGAAAATGGAGGGGGAGATGGAGCTGCAGGTGAAAGTGAAGGTGGAGATGGGGGCGGGGGGGGAGATGGAGATTGAGATGGAGTTGGAAATAGAGATGGAAATGGAAATGAGATGGAGATGGAAATGGAGGTGAAGGTGGAGATGGAGGTGGAGATGGAAATGTAGCAGCACAACATTCACACATTTTCCCTGCCTCTTTCTTGTGTGCTTCAGGGTGTGTTTCCTGCCGGTCTGTTCGACCCAATCTTGGGCCGAGGCGACAAACAAGAGATAAAGGAGTTTGCTATCTGCTGAGGAGAGCGGCCAG
Source organism: Fistularia commersonii (assembly GCF_037954325.1). Lineage (NCBI taxonomy): Eukaryota > Metazoa > Chordata > Actinopteri > Syngnathiformes > Fistulariidae > Fistularia > Fistularia commersonii. The sequence continues at coordinate 2,268,910 of NC_141299.1, read as the reverse complement.
ATTCTTCTCTCCTCGGGAGTTGGCAGCCACCCGAAACCTTGTTCAAAAAAGCCATTGTTGGACTTGACAATAGTAACATGGCTCTGGTGAGATTCCCTCGCAGGGAAGGTGACAGCTTTGAAAGCACACCGGAAAGCACGCTAATTATGATACTAAGCCATTTCCCCACCATCAAAAGACTATTTCTTATTCTGAATATGAAAATTACAACTACAATTACCACCACCACTACAACTACTATTACTCATCATAGTAATAATAATAATAATTGTAGAATGATTATAATAATATTTATTATTATTATTATTATTATTATTATTATTATTATTATTATTATTATTATTATTATTATTATTATTATTATTATTATTATTATTATCATTATTATCTGTGGGAAAAGTAATCTCTCCCAGAGGTGATGGTTAATGATTGCTGCAGTGGTAAATTCATGGATGGATGGATGTCTGGGCAGACAGGCAGATGATGTCCCATGTAAGACAGCGAAACTGTGAGTGTAGGAGGCACCCTGAGATCTGTGGAAGGTAGAGGTCGTGTGACAAGATGAAGTTGAGCTGTGCTGTTGTGATTGGATCTCCACCAGCCACTGGGATAAACAGTTGCTAACTAAGAGCTGCTGAATATGATATCTGGGCTTTTTCTCGGAACCTTCAGCTGCATATGTTTGACTCTGCGGCGTGTCTGTGACACAGAACAACTTTACTGGCGTACAGAGTCCTGTGACTGTAATAAGGATGTTTGCCTGTGAGCGTTTTAAGGCGAGATGCAAATCCATGCTGTCACTTCCAATTGCATAAATTAGGAATCAGTAACAGCACCTCTGACATCAATTAAAAACTAGCAGCGGCTCCCCGGCATGCTGGCCGGAAGCCTCTGGAGATGATCCTCGGGAGGACCCGCGGGCCATCCAGAGAGCCCGGTATGAGGATTTCCCTCCCGAGGAAAGTTTTACACTCAAGAAAAACTTAAAATGAGCTAACGGTCTGCCTGAGCATGGACATACATGTACACTATATGGCCAAAAGTATTGTCTCATCCATCCAAATCACTGGAATCAGATGTTCCAATCTCTTCCTTGGCCACAGGTGGATCAAATCGAACACCTTGGCATGCAGACTGTTTTTACAAACATTTGTGAAAGAATGGGTCCCTCAGTGAATTCCGGCGTGGAGCTGCGATAGGAGACCACCTGTGCCACAAATACGATCCCAAATAATCCACTGTCAACCGTCAGATGGGTTAGAAGAACATGGAAGCGCTCGGGAACAACAGCAACCATGTAGTGTTAGGCTACATAAAGTGACGGATTGGGGTCGGCAAAGGGCCAAGAGGTCGCCAACTTTCAATGGCTACAGTCCTCCAAACTTCATGTGGCCTTCAGATGAGCTGAAGAACAGTGCGCAGAGACCTTCATAGAATGGCTTTCCATGGCCGAGCAGCTGCATCCAAGCAACACGTTACTGAGTGCAACGCAAAGCGTGGGATGCGGAGGTGTAAAGCACGCCGCCACTGGACTCCAGAGCAGCGGAGACACCTTCTTTGGAGTGACCACTTCTCCATCTGGCGATCTGATGTACGAGTCTGGGTTTGGCGGTCGCAAGGAGGACGCTACTTGTCTGACTGCATTGTGCCAAGTGTGAAGTTTGGTGGATGGCTTGTTTTTCAGGACCTGGATTTGGCCCTTTAGTTCCAGTGAAAGGAACTCTGAAAGCCTCAGCATACCAAGACATTTTGGACAAATTCCATGGGAACAGTTTGGATCTGGCATCTGGTCCCTTCCTTTTCCGACGTTACATGAAAGAAAGCTCCATAAAGACATGGATGAACTTGACTGTCCTGACCTCAACCCATCGAACACCTTTGGGATGAATTACTGACTGAGAGCCTGGCCTTCTTGGCCAACATCACAAATGCGCTTCTGGAAGAATGCTCAAAAATTGCCATAAGCACACTGCTGAACCTTGTGGACAGCCTTCCCAGAAGAGTTGAAGCTGTTCCCACCTCATATTGAACCCTATGGATCAGGAATGGGACGTCACTTCAATTCATATGCCGGTCAAGGCAGGTGAGCCATATAGTGTATATATCTATATTTGTATAATAATGTGGTATTTTCTGCGGTTTGGTTGATTCATGGGTTGACTCCAAAAACTACCAGCGGACATGGGACCCCCAATTCTGCTCATGGCATTCGGTGACAAACCAAAAACTTCCACGTGTACCATCTCGGTTAAAAGTCCCATTATGGTGTGTCGTGGTGTCGCTCCGTAGGAGTGAAAACAACCATGTTAGAAAAGACGTTTCAGCCCCCTTGTTTTTCCACCCGTGTTTTCCTCGGTGGCGAACTGCTCCGCAGAAATGGTCCGTTTGCGGGCGACGCTGCAGAGAATGCCAATCAGGTGTGCGAGTCCCGCTAGCAGGAGCACGTAGCTCCTCCAATTATGGGGAAATTGACTGGTTTTAGCGTCACTGTGAATGCTCCGAGCACAGAGGAACAGGAGACGGGTCTTCGGGGGGAGATTTAAAAAAAATTTACAACCAATTAAAGAAGCCGACGCTCCTCCTTGCCGCTCGAGCCTTTCCCGCTGGCCGAGGAGACGCCGGGGGGACGGGGTGATTACAGATACAGGATGAAGGGAAGAAGATAAAGGTGGGCAGCCCTCTTGGAATTGGGTTCTCGCCTGTGAGATGGTCAGAATGACAGAAAACGGCAGGAAGGGAGCTTGGGGGCACAGGCTCCGTCCTAGCATGACTGGGATTCTGATTTTATCGACTTAATTCGCCCATTTCTGAGGAGAAACAAACTGCTGACTTTCTCCTTCACATGACAACAACTCCGATGAACCTTTGAGAAAATCGGACGTCTTCGCAACGATCCTCCGCTCGTCTCCTCCAATCCGACACCTCAGTCGGTCTTCCGCCGGATCTTCGTTATCTTTCAACTGCGGCTTCCGGGTGACTCGCCGCGGTTCTGCTCCGGAGGTCGGCGGGACCCCTGCAGGACGTTGCGGCGGGAGGGTTCCTGTGATTGGTCCAGAAAGCGGCGAGCTGCGCCCTCCTCTCTTGGCCCCGCCTCCCGTGGCGGTGCAGAGGCGGCGGCCCCCCTGTCCTATCCGGGCCCAGCCATCGAGGGGGACATCAAAGAAGGCCTGACAGCGGCGGCGCGGCGGCCTGCTGGCGACGCCGGCCCTCCTAGCCGCCTCCACGCTCTTATCTCTCCCCCACAGACCCCCACTCTGCTGCAACACACACACACACACACACACACACACACCAGCTCTGATTCTCTTGCATGGACCTGCGAGGGTGCGAGTGCACAAGGACGCACAACACACCGAGGCTGCTTTTTCTCCGCTGATATTAACAAAATTTGTTCTGCCGAGAGATTCCTCCTCTCCACCTCCACCTCCACCAGGTTGGGTGCATGTTTGAAATGGATTAAATGATTATCCTTGGGCGTGCGGTTTGCTGGAACCACCCGCAACACTTGGATCTGCTGTGAAATGTTTGAAAGAGGCGAGGTTTACTTGTGTTTCCTTTAAAGAAAAGAACAAGCTCAAAGTGAAGAAAACAAATAAAAACACCTTTTAAGTGTCGGCTTTACAAAGTGATGAATCATCTTCGCTGAACGCCATCCTGAGGCTGCAACAGCTGGCAGCTGCTCCGGCACGTTCCTTTTCATCAGCGGCTCGGCAGATTAGCTTAGCATGGAAATACTCTCTCGGGGCTTCCTTCACGCCGGGACGGCCTCTTGGGCCAGAAGGCTGACTCGGCCCGTCCTGGCTCGGCGCAGCTAAAAGCACTAGTTGAGCTGCACTTTCAGCAAAAACTGGAGGACCATAACTGCGAGTTTTAGAAGAAGAAGAAGTGTTATTCACAAAACTCCAAATCCCCACCCATGTGTCCGAACCCCAGAAGCCAGCGCTAGGAGACTGTGACGAGGAAACGCTGCCTTTGACCGGGCAGGAACCTCGGACGGAGCCCAGCTCAGTGTGGGCGGCCTTCTGCCTCAGCTGGGGTGGAGAGAGAGGAAACAGTAACGCTAATGACCGCTAATACAAGCAGCACCAACGGCTCCATGCTAATAGCTGGAATAAAACAACCATGTCTCCAAAATTCATAAACAAATAGCAAAGGTGGACGTCTGGATAGACACTGCGGTAGCTGGGAAGCTGACCAATGAGAGCCAAGGGATTCTGCAGAAGATATGACAGGACAGTGATGAGAGGTGCATTATGGGATATCCCTCAGTAAGCATTGCTAGGGGCCAGGCTAACGCTAACTATTCGCTTTCTCAGACTACAGACTGAACAGCACTATACGCGTGTGTGTGTGTGTGTGTGTGTGTGTGTGTGTGTGTGTGTGAGTGTGTGTGTGTGTGTGTGTGTGTGTAACTAGTCAGGGAGATACGTTGGTTCTGAGGGGACGGGGGATGTGTGAAGGCATCTCCAGCATCTCCAGCTGCTGCAAAGCCTCACAGGATGCATCCTTCTGGACGACACACAGACCTGAAAGGTACTCTCACATGCCATAGCGGCGTACCTTTTGCAGGAGCAGGAGGCCATATCTTCAGCGGGTCTGAGACAGTCCGGGCCGGAGGTAATTACCGGACCCAGGTGAAACATTAACCTAGTTTTTTTTCCCTATGAATCGACAGCGGAGCGTCTCCCCAAACAGCAAGCCGGGCACACAGTGCCCCCTGTTGGCAGGACGGCTGCACTGCAGCTACGCTCCTGCTCTGTGATGGCTTTCCACTCATGCTTTCAGAGGATTTGCTTTATATTTGGTCTGGAGTTTCATGCTTCAGACCGCTCTCTGCATCTTCTCTCCAGGCTTTTGTTCTATCTCTCCATGACCTATCCGTTTCCTATCCGTTTCCTGTTTCCTATCCGTTTCCATCCGCTCCTGCGTTGGATGGAGCGGGGGATGGAGACGTTGACTCTGACTCGCCCCCGCCCTCGAACAGACTTTGTCCTCGGCTTCGTTTAAACGTCCGTCTCTTGTTTTGATTCCAAAAGTCAGTTGCGGGACAAAGCAAACAGGAGAGGAACCTTCACCCTCCGCCAGTGCCGCAGCTGAACCAGCCGCCATGGACGGACCGGGCCTCCTGCTTTTGCTGCTCGTCTCCCCGGCGCTGGTGCGCGTGAGCGGGGAGGGCTTCGCCCCGGGGCCGCCGGCCCTGGCTCCCGTCCCCTGCAACGACAAAGCCGTGGAGAAGCTCTCCCGTCTGGCCACCACCTACATCAACGAGGACCGAGAAGAAGGCTACAAGTTCGCTCTGAACCGGATCGCGAACGTCCACCTACACGCTCAGGTCAGTGCCGGGAGAGGATCCTGATTCCTCCAGATGTCGAGACGTGCGGTTTGTTCCGCAGATGGTCGGATGCGTCCGCTCCTCCGTGCGCCACCAACGGCTCCCGGGGGACAAATAAAGGCCTCTGGATCCGAATCTCAACTTCAGCCGGCAGCCGGACGATAAATATTCCGCATATCGGTTCATCCTGAAGGTTTTTAACGGCGAATATAGAGATGTGCAACTAAAACACAAATCCGGAAAACAGCCAAATCAATCCGAGATCCATCTCAAACCACCCAGGCTTCACCTGAGAGCTGCGGACGCTTCGATGACTCGAGCGGTTAGAAGTCGGTGACGGGATATTGATCGGGAAAGGTGAAGGCCACCGGAAGCGCAGACGGAGCGCGGCGTTCCCGTGCCACTGTCTGTCCCTGAGCTTACTTCGTGTATCTCCTTCTGTCCGGACCTGATTGACTTTTATTATTTTTCCCGTCTCCGGGTCGGTGGGATGGCGAGGCGGGTGATGAAGTGCACGTTGTTTGGAGCGGCGGACCGCGGCGGGGATGTAAAGCACCGGGGCGTTTTTATGAAAGCCGGGAAACGTCTCGGTGAACGATCGGCCATCGGCGCATCACCGATCATTAACTCTCACGCTCTGATGGAAACACATAACTTAGCCGGTAAAGCAGGATTCTTGGCCTCCTGGCCCATCAGCACCTGAATGGAGCATTTGCCTCATGCCCTGTGTGTGTGTGTGTGTGTGTGTGTGTGTGTGTGTGTGTGTGTGTGTGTGTGTCAGTGACGTGCAGTCAGTAGAGGCAGGGGAGGCCGGGCCTCACCTGTCATCTCAGAAAGAAAAAAATGCAAAATGAAAAAAATTAATTATATGGTTACAATTATTTTCCACGTAGCTTCACCATTTTTAGTTTTTTTTTTTTTTTAAAAATCGCTAAAAAAAAATCACATTTACCGTTCAAATATGTAGAAGAGACGTGTGGTGATGACGTCAGTGCCTCACCAGCCATGAACCTCACCACATCACTGGTGCGTGTGCGTGTGTGTGTGTGTGTGTGTGTGTGTGTGTGTGTGTGTGTGCGTTCATCAGGGTCCGGCGGGCAACGTGTACTACTTGGACCTGGACGTCCTGGAGACCAAGTGTCACATCGGCAGCCAGAAACCATGGAAACGCTGTAACATCAGACCCTTCATGGAGAGGGTAGGCGGCACGCCACAAACACACCACCTCCGGGGATTTGTGTGTATCCGTGGGGACTTTGACCGGCAGCGGAGGCTCAGTCCGTTTGGCCCCGAACCCCAAAATAAACAAAACAATGAGGATTTCCATCTTGGATTAAATGTACACCACAGAGGACCATCTGTCCGGGGTCAGGGTTCGGGCTCAGGACCAGGACTAGGATTTTCTCCACTTCATCTGCAGGGAAGCTAATTCAGGATGTTTCTGGTGTTTTTGACTGGAAAGAATAAATGGTTATTTTGAGGAGGGCCAATGCAATCATAGAGTGTAATAATCCGATGACGTGTTTTTGGACAGTTATTTCCCCGTCGAAAAGTGAGGAGGAGGAAAAAACGATCGCATAAAGCACATAAACCGGGTTACTTTTACCACAGGCTGCGTTTGGAGAGGAAACGCCTGCCGCGGCTTCTCACTTCCAGCAGCACTGCAGTCCTCACAAATACAGAGCTATACTTTCGAAACCTTATGTTGTGCTACGAAGAAGCCCCCGATCTGACCCGGAAGTTTGTTTTGTCTTTTTCCAGCTACTTTTTGCAAACATGAACCCCGAGAGCAAATTCTGCTTTGTGATTTTCAGCGAATCTCTGGCAGCTGCAACGTGACCATCCTGCACACCCCGGAGGGTTACTCCTACCTGTACAGCTACGAGTGCACGCTGCTGCCGGGTGAGACGCACGTCTGCATGACACGCAGCCCGGTCGGGTCCGAGCAGAGTCACGTGGAGACACGTTAAATCCCAGCCGAGCCATTCATCGACGCCCGATGACGTGTTTTTCCCGCATGTGGTTGTTTACAACGTTTTTTTTTTTTTAATTCCGTCTTCAGCTTTGGAAGGCTTCCCTTTCATTATTTTCCTAAACTTTATCAAAGAAACTCACCTTGGTCGGTGCGTATGGACTGTGTGTGGATCCAGATAAAGGTTTAATTAACGGCGAACTCTTGGCCTCGGATTTCTGAAGTGCACTTTAAAAAAATCATCGCAGTGTCTCGCTGTGATTACAAGTATTAGTTTGAATTTCTCATTAAGGTGGGAGAATTAAGAGGGATAAATTCAATTGAATGAACTCGGGCAGAGAGACATTATTGCCGTGGCCTTTCAAAAAGAAACAGAAGGTGTCTCTTCATTTCCTGGGATATTTAAAGTCACACAGCAGCAACTATTTAAGCGCTGTCATCACCGCTACATGTTTGAAGCAATAATACCTGCTGAACTTCTTCTCAGCCAATCACCTGCCTCCGTCTACCCCGATCTTCTCCATCCCTCCTCGGTCCATGTCCAAACCATCTCAGTCCATAACATCTACCATGTGAGGAACCAAAGACGAAAATCCACCTCTTCCTCCTGTCTTCTCAGACATTATGGCTGCCCTTCACTTCTGTCTCCACCTGTCCTTTCCTGCCGGCTGATTCCCCGCCCGTTCAAACCTGCTTGCACAGGTTCCTCCTCCTCTGCCTTCTTCCTCTTCACCCATATAGCCTCACCATCTCACGTTGAGTCCTCTCCTTAACCCTCATGTGTTCTGTCTCGCTCCAGCTAACCTCCGTTCCTCCCCTCTGCAGAGCATCCCTCCGCCTCTCTGGATGTTCCGCCTGCGCCGTGCTCTCACCGCAGATCACGATGTCATGTGCAAACATCATAGTTGAAGTCATACTAATAATGTTTTTAGCGTCATACAAAACCTCAAGACCTTCCGAGCGGGGAAAAGTTGAGTCTTGTTACATGAGAGGTCTTTGGGCTCTGAGGCAGGTCTGCACTATGATCCCGGTTTTTCCAGGAGAATAGCGGCACTGTCGGTGTGTTTAGAGCGAGCTATGGTTCCGGTGTGAACGTGTTCCGCGTGACTCTCTGAGTTTCCGCTCCACGCAGATCCCCCGGAGATGCTCCAGCAGACCTGTCCGACCTGCCCGGTCCTGCTCCCGGTGGAGAGCGAAGAGGCGGCGAAGGCCGCGAAGATGGCTCTGATCGCCTACCAGATGCAGTCCACTCTGGCCGCGGGACTCGCGGTGAAGAAGGTCACCAGGATGTCGACGCAAGTATGGCCGGATTTATGATTGTTACCGGCGAAGAGGGAGACGAGGCTCCGTGGCCGATGTGCTTCCTCAGCGGGTCAGAAGAGATGTTGGTTTTAGGGGACGGACAACATCGCGAGCAAAAAAATCCAGTTGACAGCATCCTAGATTGTAAGGAGCAGATTGGGAAAGTAACGGTCCACTTACGCCCCCCTTTTGCGACGTCTTCACCGTCTTCACACTGTCCTCCAGCACAAAGGAATGAGCGACAAAGGGTTATCTAACATCATTTGTCCTCAGATGTTCCCCAAAGACTCGTACACCTTCTGGGGTTTTTCTTCTCTGTGCTTTTTGTTTGGCAGACGTGCCAAGCCGCCGAGCTCCGCTTTGTAATTGCTTACTTTTCCTTGATAGTTCTTGTGCAACTCGAGGTGGTGTTTTGGCCTCTTATCGATTTACTCTCGGTGTTTCTTCTTGTTTGAAAAGAGTCAGGTTTAAAGAGTTGAGGAAAAAAAAAACAAACATTTGCAAGTCAGCACTTAAAAATAGAGAGTTAAAAAAACAATAACGGAGAAAAAAAACAAATCCCCTCGGTGGTACAACGTCAAGAATTCGACTGACTGGAAGTCAAAGACGGGACAAATCAGATGAAGTGGATGATGAACAGATGAAGCCCAATCGCAGCCCAGGTGTCTGAGGAGAGCGGGTCTGGACCGTACTCCGAGACGATCAACGAAAGCTGACGTTCCTCTGGGAAAAAGCGCTCGGAGTAGATTGAACCGCCCAGCGAGAGAGCCAGGGGATTCTGTAGAAGATACAAGTTTGGCGTCACGGTCCGATGAAGGGACACGAGTGCAGACGGGAGGGGAGAGGAAAGGAGGGAGAGAGGTGCATCATGGGATATCCCATAGTAGCGTCGCTAGGCTAGGCTGACGCTAACAATTAGCGTTCTCAAAAAGGAAGGCCTGAAGCCTGTTATGAAACAAGGGGGGGATGTCCGACGGGGCGGTTCCACAGGTGAGGAGCAAGGCGGGCAATCCAGGAGCTTTCGCTCGGGGCTTCGCGAGCGAGGAGAAGGATTTTAAACTTTGGATTCAGTGTATGTGCTTTCGTCTGTGCCGATTCTCCTCCGCGTTTGTTTTTCAGACGTTGCCGCGGGAAGCCATCTTTGTGGAGTTCACGGTCCAGGAGTGCGTGGACGGGCCAGCGGGGCGAGGAACCTGCCGGGGGACCGACTCGCCCGCAGAGGTGAATGTTCAAAACCAGGATCCACTTTGGTTTGGAATAAAAGATGTGATTTGTCAGTGTACTCCTGCCCGTCTCACGGTTCCCCACGTTCGCGCAGCGTTTGTGGGCTTTGCCAAAAAGGGCTGCATGACCCTCCTCATGATGTTTTATGTTGCCTTCACGCTCCCTCATCGTCCAGACTGCGGGATTCTGCGTGGGATCTCTGTATGGAGACCTGAACACCCACGCCGAACTCCACACCTCCTGTGAGATGTTCAAAATACAGGTACCCAAAGTGATTTGCCTCCCCGCGTGCGTTCCGGAGCGAAAACGGAGTTCACGTTTGCGGCGGGTTCACGTTCCACGGCCGTTCTGCATCGTCGCAGTTTCCTTTTCCGTTCGGTCGTCGGCCGAGAAGACGGGCCGAACCTGATAGTAGAATTAAATCGGTCCCAGGTTGGAATCCAGAAGCCGACGTGCCTGCGTGGGATCTCCTGTATACTGTCAGGAGAGCGGATGCTCGCGGGAGTCCGTGAGCGGCCGGGGTCCAGGATGTGTAAATCACCGCTTAAACTCGTCCAGCTAATAGAATAAAGGTGTATGACAGTCCCGAGCGATGATTGTGACATATAACTAGGTATAGGGCGGCCGCTGTGGAAAAAAAAACAGCGGTTTAACAGTCATTGCGTCAAAACGAGCCAAACCGAACCTCTGCTCGTCAGTGGGCGAGCAAAGAGCGCAGACCTCGGTGAAGTGCGAGGTTAAGTGGCAATCACTCGGCGGCGTGGGCGTGCAGCCGGGGGCGTAATGGCCCGCTGCCTCCGCCGGATTCGAGACATGTTTTGTGCCCCGATTTGTTTCACATTTTAACGAGATGACTTTTCAACATACCATCTAACTTTGTGAACCGGCACCGGCGGCTGTGTAATTATTCTGTCATATCTTACTCGCTGTCCTCGCGTCACATGTATGCCTGAGATCTACAATTGTGCGCCATTGCATTATTATCCGGCATGGGGTACTGTAATTATGTTGTCTCCTCGCCCCTCCCCGGAGCCGCACTTTGTAATGTAATATGGTAAGACGGGAAGATCCGAAAGCCTCGGAAAAACGAGTTCGCCGAATTCCCGTTTGACCGCGCCTCCTCTCCCCTCCTCAGAATGTCGACATCTTCGGGTCGGTGCAGCCGCAGGTTCAGGATCTCCCCTCGCCCACGACCGTCGCTCCTCTTGACCCAACGCCGCCCGCCCCGGACCCCGCGGCCAGCCTTCCTAAGCCGTTCCACCCCAAACCCTTGGCGCCGTCTTCCAGCGAGTCCGTGGAAGCTCGGGTTAACCGTCCTCACCGCCGTCCGCCGGTCGCTCTGCCTTCGGTCTCGTCCTCCGAGGAGATCGGCGGCCCTGTGGCCCGACGCCCCCCCGTCAACTTCCGCTACCAGCGGCGCGACCGCAAGAAGCGGCTGGTCCTGTCGCCGTCGTCCAAATCTCACAGACCCATATTTCTGTCTGATTTCCCGGTGGCGCCGTCGGCCTTCCGCTCCTGCCCCGGTCCGGCCCGGTACATCACGATCTGAGCGTACGTCCGGCGGGTGAAATATCTGGCGTTGTCGGTAGAGATACACTTCAAAACAAGACCGGACCAGAGGGGCGGCCGCGCGACCCCTTTGGAGATCATTTACACGCGTGTTTGTGCCCATACTGTTAATTACTTTCATGTCGTTTCGCGCCATCGAAACGTGGACGCCGCCGGTTCCAAATGGGTCCGATTTAACACCCGTCCGAAACACGGCGAGTGATCTGAACCCGGAATCAGGCAGCCTCTGACCCAAACCTCCCGTGGAGAAATGCGGCTCGGCTCTTTGCGCTCGTGGTCACGAAGAAATTTTGGCCTTTTTGCCGCCATTTCTGCAGCTCAGGTACGCTCGGAACATTTCTGGCTGAAAATGTTTCTTCGACGGGTTCAAATTTAAATAATTATCGTAGATCTTGACCGAAAGCGTCACCCGCCTGAACGAGAACCCGCTGACCTGAAATGAAGTTTCTCGCGGCGTGCGTTACCGCCACTGGATTCTTTCCAAGAATCCATGTGGCGAAGACACGCGGGACGCCGTATCTGCTCGGATTATTGAACCGCCGAAGTTCATCGGCTCTTCGGACAAGCGTTCATTCATCCGCCAGAAGCGTCAGAGGTCCGTCGGATACGCGGCAAAGTGTTTCCTCACTCAATCGATCATATTGTGTACATGTTTTGCCGGTAAAGTCAAATAAAAAGGCGCCAGAGATGATACTGGGAGATGTTCTGTTCTGTGCGTGGCCTGCAGAGCGTCGTTTCTTTCTGCAGAAGATACCGTACAGAGGGATCCACCATGAGATCTCTTTTCTGGAGTTGGAGACCCAAACAGCCGGTATCTTTAAAAGCTGAATTCCAGTGCCGCACGCGGTGAACTTTAGTAAATACACCGATCACAGCTATTAGAGAGCGCGCAATTCCTCGACGACAGGGCCGTAAGGCTTTCGCTCAGCCGCACCTACAACTAGAAACGTGTGTAAAAAGCATTTCTTCAAGCAGCGAACGAGAGCCGACAGCGAACGAGAGCCGACAGCGAACGCGCTCGGGAGCTAAAGTGTCGGCGATCTGGAGGCAACGCCGAACCGCTGCTCGTCTCCGGTCAAAAGGCAGGAAGACCGATATTCACATTTCCGACGGATAAAGGCCCGACGGGTCGAAGGACGGTCGGAAAGGACGCTCGAAGATGAGATGAGATGAGATGAGAACAACTTTATTAATCCCGAAGGAAATTGTTGTGCCAGAGTTTCAAGTAAAAACATAACAATAATAGATAATAGTGGAAAGGAGGAAGAATAAGAAATATAATGAAATATAAATTGTCTTAGCTGTGAGCAGTAACTACAAAGATTGAAGATTCCCTGCGGCTGAGGGAAGAGGAATTAAAAAGCCTGATAGCCTCAGGTAGGAAAGACCTTCTGTGGCGTTCAGTGGAGCTCTTTGGTGGTATCAGTCTACGACTGAAAGAGCTCCGACAGGACATCAACGTGGCATGCAGGGGGTGATGGACGTTGTCCATGATGTTGTGGAGCTTCCTCATCATCCTTCTCTCTGAAACCTGCACAACAGACTCCAACTCTACTCCCAGGACAGACCCAGCTCTCCTGATGAGCTTGTTGAGTCTGTTGGTGTCAGCTGTCTTGAGCCTGCTGCCCCAGCACACAACAGCGTAGAAGATGGCGCTGGACACCACCGAGTGGTAGAACATCTGCAGCATGGTCCTGCAGACGTTGAAAGATCTGAGCCTCCTTCTTGATTATGGCATTAGTGTTAGAAGTCCAGTCCAGTTTATTGTCCAAGTGGACACCCAGGTGTTTATACGTGTCCACAATGTCCACATCAGTACCCCTGATGGTGACCGGATTCAGGTGGGTCCTTTGTTTCCTGAAATCCACCACCAGCTCCTTTGACTTAGACACATTGAGCTGCAGGTGGTTCAGTCCTCACCACTCCACAAACCTGTCCACCACGCTCCTGTACTCCTCCTCCTGGCCTCCGTTGATGCAGCCCACGGTGGCAGAGACAAAGACGAGGTTCCCGCTCAGCGCGGGGCGAATTCTAGCGAAAATCCTCTTGTCTTCCTTAAATCCTTTTCCGTTCAGAACCGAGGAAGCCTCTGGGACGAGGGCTGAATCGTCTTCAAGTGAAGCAATTCGAGTGGAGTTGTTGGTTCTGGAAAAAAAAGGGGGTTCTTGATAAAAATAATGGCTTCCCTTGCCCTACAGGTGGCGGTAGAGGCTCGTAGATGTTCCGGAGACTTGTTGCTCCAGATGGAAAGTGTTGTTTAAAAGGGGCGGGCGCGGGTCGAAGTGACTTTAACTAGTTTCTCCGGCGACTAGGCTAACCTTGGATACCGCAACGAGCGGCCGACGAGAGCCGGAGTTGTCGAATGTCCGACGGTCCGTGAACGCAGCTGCGGAGGGTCTAATTGAAAGCAGACTTTCGTGTTTCCCCGCCGGGCTGCGGAGCTCCTTTCCCCCGCAGAAGTTCACCCTCCAGTCCCCAGCCTCCAGCCTCCAGCCTCCTAGCTTCCGACCCCCGGAGCCGAGGGGACTCGTACGGACTCGCTCCCCGTCCGGAGGCGGCATGCCCCCGGAGCGTCCGCCGACTTCGGTGTGAGGTGAGTCCGGCCGGTCCGGGGTGCTCGGCGGCTAGCTGCCCTCCGCTCCCCCGCTGAACGGAGCCTCTCCTCGGCCTCTTTTCCGCGTGTCCGCGCTAGCCGCTCCTAAAACACCGGAGCACTCGGTTTACTTGGTTTTCACGGTACTTTCGGTGCTCGAAGCTGTCGGAGTTTCACCGAGTTTGAGGCCATCTGTGGCTGTGGAGGCGCGGAGATGATCCGCTTGAGCTTCCACCTCCACCGGCTGGCTCATGTAACTTGTTTCCTCCTGGACCACAGCAGAAGAAGGCTTCTGCCTCTAGCTTTTTGTGATCTTCTGCCTGAGGTCTAGGTCAAACATCTTCCTCGGTTTGGAGCAACAAAGGTCAAACTGCAGACATCTACATGAAGAACTCTTCCGAAGACAGAACTCATGAGTCTTCAGTGCTTTGTGAGGTTTTGGACCGAAGGGGGACCTTCTGAAGAACATGGAGACAAAACCCTGCACTTGGAGATGACAGTATTAGTAGACCATCCGCACATCCCGCTGTGCTTTTATGGATTTCATATATCTGTGTGTGTGTGTGTGTGTGTGTGTGTGTGTGTGTGTGTGTGTGTTTAGCCCATGACGTATCAGCTGTGGTCTGGATCCAAGGCTTGGACATCCCCAGCCGATCACGCTAAGGTTGCGCTGCGGTTCTATTTTTAAAGGCGTCATGACTCAGTTTCTGAGAAACCGCTGTCTTGAGAGTTGCTTTGCGGTGATGTGCCAAAGATGCCTTGACCTTTCAGATGCCGTCCATTGGATGTTGAGTACTTCACTCTGCAAGATCCCGACTCCTCCCGTTCCACGAGTAATTAAAAATGAAACTCTGGGCTGAACCGGAGGGCCGCCCGATGGCGTGTCTTTGACTTTGAAACGTGTGTTTTGTGAACCGGCCCGGCTCCCGCAGCTGTCAGAAACCGAGCGTCGGACACTGCTTGTGTTGTGCAGCAGCCAGCCGGGATCCATTCGGGTCTCCTCCCTGCTTCCTTCATCAGAGGGAAAATATTTGTGTTGGAGAGCCGGACAGGACGGCGTACACGATGACACCCTTCCCGTCATCGGCGCTCCTCCCAGAGCCGCTCGGGAACTTGGAACCTGCTCCGGCCGGAACGGCGAGCAGATATATTTTGCTAAAGGGCCATTTTGAGCTCATCGCCGTTTGTGTTGCTTCATGATTCTCACCGCACTCCGACATCCACTTACCTCTAGATCACAGCTGTAAAAGGACGGAGCAGGCAAACATGTCAGGACAAGAGCCTGTCGTGGCCTCCCGGTGGGGAGGCTCTGTTTTGAAACGCCAACATGAATTTAGAGCGCGCCTCCTCCTGTTTGGGTTTTCTCGGCAAGCGCTCCGAAGCTGTCGACGCGCGACTGGTCTTTACTCATAAAACAGACGTTTGGAGATGATTTAAACATTGAAGCTCTCAGCGTTGTCGCGCGGAAACTTCGTCCAGGTAGTGGATGCGTCCCCGTCCTCCTCCACACTTCCTGTCGCCGGGCTGCGCCGATGCTAATCCGGTGCTGCCGTCGGACGTACCTTGTATCTGGTGTCAGTGAGGCTTTACTCGCGTGCAGCCGTCCGGCTCCGGTTTCGAGATAAGTGGCGAAGACGGGGGGGGGGGGGGGCGTGACGGCCGGACTCTCCCATTGTTTGCCGGAATCCATGCGCAGCGGTGTTTTTCGTGACAGCGATGTTAGTCAGACTTTCCCCCCGAGGGCAGGAGGAGGCGTGATGTTGCGCGGCCTCGGCGCTGCGCGGCCAGGCTCTCGCTCAGACTGCCTCGGTGAGCGCCATGTACAGCAGCGTCTATCTTTGCTCGGAGGACCGAGCGCATTTACTTCATGTCCGCCAACGGTAAGCTCCGCGTTTACGGTCTTGCCTTTGAGACGCGGCGTCAGCAGCCGTGCGATCATCGCAGGCCTGGGAACGGGTTATTTGTCAAGTCCTATTGCGACAAGCGGTGTTTGAACAGACCGTCGTACTTGTAGGCAGGCGCAGGTGTCAACTGAACCGTTTAATCGCTTTCAGAATCTATCGTCTGGGCTCAAACTAAAGGCCCTGCTTCTGCAGGATGTACAGCGGGTTTGCTGATCTGTCGAAAGTTCTGTCATCACAATTGTCTTCAAAGTGAGTCTGTCTCCTCTTTTCGCTTCAAGCTTCCGGCGCCAGTGGATGGCAGGATGCTTAGCTCCATGCTAAGACCTCTGCAAACCTGACCCGTGCATTTATTAGCTTACTGATATTTGCGATAACATTAAATCTGAATGGTTCCCGTGTGTGTGTGTGTGTGTGTGCGTGTGCGTGTGCGTGTGCGTGTGCGTGTGCGTGTGCGTGTGCGTCAGCGGCCAATTCTCAGCTAACTTTCCATCAGCTTGTGTGAAAATCTACCTTTCCATCCAAATGCTTTGGATTAAATAATAGGCTTCTAATGAAGTGATTTCACACATTTTTACCGTACAATAGATTTCGTATTGCTCTTTCAACTCAAATTGCGGAGTTGAGTAATGGTAAGAAAAGGTTTCAGGAAACATGACTGGAAATCTTTTCAGGAAATGTACCTTCATGTTGTCAGTATGTATTTCCAAATTCGTATCTAATTCTTGTTTCTCCACCGGGCTCTTCTGTGTCAGTAACACGACACCTCATTGGCTGGCCGGACCGATGACACAGAGTAGACCGCAGGAGGACGCGACCAGCTGAAATATAAATATTTCACGGCACCGCAGAAATAACGGTGATAATGCGCCTGCCGCCGGCATACGCTCATATGCTGCCAGAGCAACATACATGTCATCGTACGTCTGGCATGACATGCAGGCCTTGACAAGTCATGGCACTGCAGGCAAATTTTCCCCGGAAGAATTCCATTCTCCGCATTCAGTCGCAAAGCGGCGCACGGCGGCTGGGCATGTTTCTAGCATGTTCGGGGGGAAAAAAAGATTGCGCCATTTCTGAAAGCTGCGCGTATTGGTTGAACTGGCGTCTGTGAAGCGACGGGAGCTCCAGAGTCATATGGTCAGACATCTGAGTTAATTCAGACAATTGGATTTTAGCGGATGCGCTGCAGCAGAGTGACGAGAGGCCACGGGGAAGAGCTTGGGAGGGGGAATGGTCTCCTCCTTGGGATTTGCCCGGCACGTTGACAGACGCTCCGGAATGAATAGATCTCCTCGTTACCGTCGGTATTATGCAATCGGGTTATTTTTCAGGGGTCAACGGAGGTATTGCTCGCCATTCAGGCCGCCTGCCACCGAATGATCATTTCATGGAGTGTTGAGCAAATAGCCTTAGGATTCACTGGAGCCACTTAAAGTGGCTATAATTACCACTGAGGTCCGGCTTAATTGGAAGTGACACACACCGTCAGGTGGTCCGGAGAGGCGGGATTCCATTGGCCGAGCGACAGGGGAATATGACTATTAGCCGAACGCGGTAACCTTGCCGAGCGGCCCCTCCGCGATCAAAATTAAGCGGAAGCGGCCTGTCGTTAATCTGTGTTTGACTAGAGAAACGGTGTCCGGCCGGGACACCTGACCGCTAAGGTCGACGCGAACGCTGAGCGGATTAAGTCCTTTGTTTTGCTGTTGCTGCAGGTCAGCGAAGCTTCCTCCGAGACCGTAGTAGCGCGTTCGGGGGGGCCACGTTTTCTCCTCGCTCCGAATGAAATCCGGACCCCCGCCGCGTTATGTTCATGCCCATGAAGGAGGCCGAGTCACGGGGTGTCGCGTCGACCCAGCTGCGTTCGCTTCAGAGGCTCGTCAAGAAGCTCGAAATGTCCGTCGTGTCAGACTGCCTCAAGTGCATCAGAATGGGACGAGGCGACAGGTACGTGGGTCTGAAGGTCCGGGGTCGGCCCCTCCTCCTCCTCCCCGGGCCCGCGGCTTCATTCGAGGAAGCTCCTCGGCACACTTTTTGTCTCAATTGGACAAACTGCCATTTTGCGTCGTGGTGAATCCCGCTCCGAGCCTTACACTCTGTATGGAACAGCAGAGCAAGAAATAGACGCACATCATCTACCGACGTCCTCCTCCGAAGAACCGCGATACATCGGCCGGGAGGGGCGGACGTAACCCTAACCGTCAATTTAGTGAGGCGGCGGTGGACTCGGCCGGGACGCGCCGAGGATGTTTTGTCTGCCTGTGAAGCCTTATGCTGGCCAATAGGTCGAGAACGGAGCACCTCCGCACCGGCCGTTAGAACGCCGCCGGAGTGTAAACAAACAGCATGATACTAAATGGACTTGTTCAGCCTATGCAAACTCTGCGTGTTGATGGAAAATCCCACATGCAAGCCCATGTGGAATGAAGAGGAGGGGAGGTAACGGCAGAGTGAGGACGCCTCCGCGTGGTCCGCGCCGACTGGAAAAGTACATTCTGCCTCCCGACGGCGAGCCTCTGTGGCTGCCGTGAATCACGCCCGGCCGGCTCGTCCTTTAACGGTTCATGATGTCATCAGGGAGCCTCGCGCCGGTTTTTCTTGTTCTCTGTCGACCTCGGGACTGAATAGAATAAGGTTGTTTTTTCTTTTTTTTGTTTTTTCTCTCAGGGAAGGGCGTGGGAGCCATTAAATGCCAGGCCTGACCACAGGCTCATTTGAGTTTACTTTGTGTTTCTGGTCAAATGTAAGGCGCACATTTTCATTCCAGAGTAATTTTGCACTTTTGAAGCCTCGGTGTCCTGACAGGAAGCGCTCTGTACTATTTCGGATTCGGTCTTCTATTTGGGCGCCTGACTTTTCCACCCCTGTTTGCTCGTAAAGGGAAGAATAAATCTACATATGAAAGCGGATCGGAGACCGATGAGGAGAGAAAAGAGGAAGACCTTTATCGTCACATTCAGTGAGTCTCGGAGTGCAACATCGGCGAAATTTGACTGCTGCTTTTACACGATAAGAAACATTTTAACGATCGCCTGTCTGAGTCATTTAACGGGAGAACGTTTTGCGACCGTGTCGACATGTCCGAGGAAAAGTTCCGTAACGGCGTGCGTGTTCTCCCGGAGTGATCGCACTCGTATTCCCGCTCTGATATCGTCAGATATCGCTCGCTTTCGGGGAATGACGTTGCCTCACGCATTGGACTTGGCCCAAAGAGGCCTCCAGCCATAGATAGAAGCGTACGGCACTTTTTTTCACCGTCCGTAACATATCCTCGACCGACTCGGAGTACTGTCGTGTGTTAGCCGGTCTGCTCACCCGGATCCCGTGTCCCGCAGGATGGAGTCGTCGTGTCTGGACCTCGCCCTGGAGGGCGAGCGGCTCTGCAAGGCAGGCAACTATCGTGCGGGCGTGACCTTCTTTGAGTCTGCCATCCAGGTGGGAACGGAGGACCTCCAAATCCTCAGCGCCATCTACAGCCAGCTAGGCAATGCCTACTTCCACCTGCAGGAGTATAACAAGGCCCTGGAGTACCATCGGCATGATCTCACACTTACCAGGTAAAAGGGGACGCAACGGTAGTTTGTGTTTACACTCACGCCTACGTCCCAGATGAGTCTCGGTGAGTCCGACCGTGTTGGGCAACACAATGTTGCGACTCAGTCTAAACAAAGGATTTATTTATGAGGAAATGTATGATTTCGTCAGCCGGATGTAAATCGGATTGGCACCGACGCTGATCCCCGAGATGCTCTCCGTGCCCTCAGAACCATCGGGGATGAACTTGGCGAGGCCAAAGCCAGCGGCAACCTCGGGAACACGTTGAAGCTGTTAGGACGCTACAATGAAGCGGTGGTTTGTTGCCAAAGACACCTGGAGATCACCAGAGCCATGTACGATAAGGTGGGTCGTCGGAGCGACCGGAGTCGAACGACAACCTCGTGTGACCGTATATGCACAACGCCCGACAACATGGCGTTGAGTTTGCCGTCCCGCGTTCAAACTCCGGGCCGCCGTCTGGGTATTTTGAGTATATAATTGCAACGCCGGTCCCTCTGGTTTCCGCCTCTGAGAATGTGTTGTGTGCGCCGTAGGTCGGGCAGGCCCGAGCGCTCTACAATTTTGGGAATGTTTACCACGCCAAGGGTAAGAGCATGTGCTGGAGTGGAACGGAGCCCGGAGAGTTCTCGGAGGAAGCCAGGGCCGCCCTGAGGAAAGCCGCGCAGTACTATGAGTAAGGCTTTGTCACTTTCACCTCTGAGCATCCTATTAGTCTGATGGCGTATCCACCCAGTGTCTGCTTGTAATTTTCCACCCAAATCCAACCCCGATACGAGGTTTCGGCCCGGCCGATGAGCGCCGTTAGCGGATGCACTCACGAAAGCATTCGCGCGTTTGAAATACTGTAAGGCGGCGTCGTACAGTGTGGGCCAAAAGTGGTTCGGAGGCTCCGGACGAAAAGGCTGATCGCTTGCGTCCTGCATTGAAGCAGAATTCCCTCATTTGCCTGGATGGGACTGTCGCGTATCTCCGCTGGACTCTAAAATACTCGAGCAACTAGCTTCGGTGGGATGTTTGATCGTCCCGTTCATGCGGAGTAGAGAGAACCGTCCCGGCTCAGTGCAGCCGCGTCCCTAAGCCGTTGAAACCGATCCTTCGAGGCTTGTCATCAATGTCTTGTTCCATAGAAGCCACAGGTGGTTTCTTCAGGCTGCAAGCGCGGACATTATTCACACTGTATTCCATCGGCCTTTGAAAACATGACAATTGTGATTGATCGCTGCGGGGGGTCGGTTTG
Source organism: Fistularia commersonii (assembly GCF_037954325.1). Lineage (NCBI taxonomy): Eukaryota > Metazoa > Chordata > Actinopteri > Syngnathiformes > Fistulariidae > Fistularia > Fistularia commersonii. Next base: position 2,248,219 of record NC_141299.1, on the reverse strand, counting down.
GTATCTCTAAGAAAATAGTATATTTTGGTTTTGTAAGAATGTGTATGACTTTGTTAAGGAACCTGTTCTAATAAATGTTCAAAAAAAAAAAAAGAAAATAGTATATTTTGCGGTAGGCGGTAACCCGTCGGTGCCCTGGAAGAAGATACGTCGGACAATACCGCCGTGAAGCATCCCACGCGGTTCATATGAAACCAAAGAAAATGTGCTTGTGTGTTTTCCCAAAGAGCAAACCTGGCTCTGGTGAAGGAGCTGGGCGACCGAGCGGCCCAGGGTCGGACCTACGGGAACCTCGGAAATACGTATTATCTACTGGGCGAATTTGAAACGGCGGTCGCAGCGCACGAGAAGGTAGGCAGCGGGGGATCCCCGTTGTTCGTATGTCAACCAAGAGTTCGATTTTTTACCTTATATTTGACTTCAACGTGTTCTCTGTCAATGTTGACTTTGTCATTTTGCGCTCTTCTACATGTTCCCTGCGGCAGCGCCTCCTCGTCGCCAAAGAGTTTGGGGATAAGTCCGCTGAGAGGAGGGCTCACTGTAACCTTGGCAACGCTCACATATTTCTCAATCAGTTTGAAGTAGCAGCTGGTCATTACAAGTAAGTCCTTTATGATTGTATCAACCACGGCCTCCTTCTCCATGCAGTGGTTTGTCTCATTTGGTAGATAGGTCCAGGGGAAAGGGCTATTTGAACACAAATACTTGGGGAAAGTTCACCGAGTTAACTCAGCTAGCTGTGTCGGATGGACTCCTTTGCACAGGGGGAGGTTTTATGACCCGTACGCGAGCTCGCGGTCGCCGTGCCGTAAAAAGTCTTTCACCCTCACGTCTTGGTGGCCCTCGTAGCGTTCGTCACCCCCGTCAAGTTTGGAGCCAGAATTGATCGGTTGCTAAAGCTAAATTGCTAAGGCTAAGTGACGCTTCTGGCAAAGGCGCACAAATTGGGTCAGCCGCTCTTTAACACAAAAAACTGCAAAGAGATAACAAAGAGAGACAAGAAAACAGTGTGATGATAATCTCTCTCCCCGGCACCCACCCCCGACATTCTTTGACCGTTGCCGCTCCCCCTCTTCTTTTGCCCCAAGGAGGACTTTGCAGCTGGCCAGGCTTTTGAAGGACAGAGCCGTGGAGGCCCAGGCCTGCTACAGCCTGGGTAACACCTACACTCTACTTCAGGACTACGAACGAGCCATCGATTACCACCTCAAACATCTGGTCATCGCTCAGGATCTCAGCGACAGGTAGCTGCTGGAAATGCCATTGGTTCTCCAAACCCGGGCTTTTCCGCGGAGGTTCTCGGTCATCCGGGTCACGGTGCATTCTTCCTGTCCGGGCAACTGGACTTGAATTTCTTCACATTTTCATTTCGACAAGAAGACCCAGGGCCGACGATCAGTTCTGCGCCGAGGCCACTCAGAAGCCGTAAAGTTAGCTGGTGTGTTTGTCTGCGGAAGATAGCCGCTGAGCTAATTGACCTAGCGGAGGGAGCTGTGGAGCAGAAAAGCAGCCGTAGTGGCGGCTGTGGCCTCGTAAACCAAGAGCTTCTCAGCGGCTGCTGCTGTGGGACTGCAGGTCTTTGTCTTCTGGAAACCTCATTCAAAAAAATACAACAATTTACACCGTGAATGTTTAAAAAAAGCAGATCGCATTACAAAACTCGTTGGTGCCGCGCCTGCCAGGGTGCATAGCGGGGTTCTCATTTTTCTTTCAACCTTCCGAACGTGTCATCGGGCTGCACTGAGCGACCGAGCTCGACTCCCGTCTCCTTAAATTTAGTTCTTCTCTGCACGACTACTTCCATATGTTTGGCCGTGGCAGCGAGGGCAACCCTCACTTAGCACGGTACGGCTTCTCGTATGGTTCCAAGCGAAGGGGCTCAGCCTGTCGGCCTGTATGTTGCTCTGCAGGGTTGGCGAGGGGAGAGCCTACTGGAGTCTAGGAAATGCCCACACCGCCCTGGGGAATCACGAGCAAGCCATGGTCTTTGCTGAGAAACATCTGGAAATCGCCAAAGAGGTGATTGTTTACGTTTGTTTACGTCCACCCCTCTGAATCCGAACGGCCGCCGCGGGCCACGGCGCCATCTGGCGGCCGCGCGGGGGAACCGCACGGGACCGCGTGGAAAAATAATAATAGTTCATAATCAGACCGCCCGGCTTACGCTCCAGTTAGCAGTATATTACCGGTGTAAATAATGAAACACTACAGCCTGTCCAATAAAACTTTTAATTATTAAGACCAGCTGTTAACGGGACAAATGGGACTAAATCAGTCCAGCGCGTGTGAGCGGAAATGGTGTGTACGTGGTTCCTTAGACGGCGGTCATTATATGAGAATTCATGCATAATAAAGCAGCGTAATCCGCACATTAATTCCAGGACGTTTACACCTGCTTACGTGAGTGTTTAGTCAGTGCGAGTAATACAAACACTTATTCCCATCGGGGACTGTGCTGACACCTCGCGCTCCCGCATAAGTACGCAAGAGCACTTGTGTGCATTTTAATTCTGAACCCTCTGAGTGCCAAAATGATTCGCGTGTGGAACAATTTGTTAATATATGCAAGAACTTGATAAGAATAGCACCGCTGATCCCTGGAATGAAATTTGACATGTGCAAATTGTGAAAAGAAAACTGCATTTGCAGTATTGACAGCGGAGAAGCCTCTCGGGCAGAGGAGAGTGCTTCGGGGAATTTATATCTGAGCCGTGAAGTGCTTATCCAACAGCGCACTCATTCAAATGCTGATAGGCTTCCATTCCATAAAAGTTTCGACGCAGCGCATCTTCACGGAGCTCTGTCGGGTAACACTTTGAGATCTCAAATGGAACGCGAACAAAAGCTGTCTTTGCCGACGGCGGCTCTGTATTTGTCACGTACTGCTCCGATACCGCCTGCGTACAAGCCTCAGATCGAGCCTTGTTTTCCCGTTTAATTGGCGAGATGCAGACCGGAGACAAAAGCGGAGAGGACACCGCAAGAATGAACTTGTCTGACCTGCGGCTGGTTGTCGGCCTGAAGTCCAGTTCCCATTCCAACATCTTTCGCAACACCAACACAAACAGCTCTGCCCTGCTGCTGAGTCACCCGGGCCTCCGCACGCCGCCAGGTACGTCTGAGCTTCTCCTCCAAGAGAACGACCGCGCGCGATTCCCACGTAGATGCGAGTTTTTATGCAACTGCCGTGTTTTGCAGCGACCAAGTCTCCATCCAGGAGTCGGGGCAGCGCCGAGAACCTGGACCTGAGTCCGGGTCCCGACCGGAAGCCGGCCGGAGACCCAACGACACATCCAGTACGTACGGAGGACAATCGGCTCCGCACTAGGACGACGGCGACCGGCCGCTTTGGTCAAAGTGAAAACTAAACAACGACCTCCATGAAATACTTTCTACACACATTTTTCCTTATTCAGTCCAGTTTCATTTTCGCCACCTTACTTTGTTCCCGCTCAGAGAGACAGACTGCCATCGAGAAAGTTTCTTTTCATGAACACGAAGCCGCCAGGAGTCACCCGGTTTCTGTCAGCGGGCCTTTCCGTCTCCGGTTTCCGTCTGATTCCACTTATCGGCAAACGGAGTTAACGGTTCACTATAATGTCACGGACTTAATTCGGAGTTCTCTGATTTGCTCTGCCCCGTGTGCAGATGATTCGCAGAACATCTCAATGCATCTTCTACTTGCAGGACTGGGAGGAAGACGTGTTCCCCGGGTCTTCCAAGAACCACTCCATCAAGGCTTCCAACAAGCTCTTCCTCTTCCACCGGCTAAAGAGCAGGAAGCACAAAGGCAGCAAATCGTCACCCAAAGAGCAGCACGAAAACGGTGACGAGCAGCAGCAGCAGCCGCCCGAGCCCGAGCCGCCAGCGTCCCCTAAGGTAGGCCGCCCGCCGCGGTCTGCCGAGGCGATGATCAACGGACCATTTTAAACAACAACCATGAAGACCGCCGGTGCAGTCACTTTTCGCTTCTCCGGTCTCTGGCGTCTCCTGTAAACTCCTGCTGTTTACAGGAGAAAAATAACCCCAGGGTTATTTTTGTCTGTGTGGAATGTGCCTTTCCCCGTCTGGAGGCGTGGACCGGACAGAGCGGTGGGCGGAGCTGAGCCTCGCCCCTGCATCCATGCTGCTCCAGCTTGTGTGGCTTTCCCCGAAACTTGCGCCGCCTGCACGGCGTGCAGCTATTGAGCTCCGGTGGTTCGCCGCCTTTACGGCAGCACAGAGTCTGATTGTTGCCGGGGATCGTTGCGGTCAGGAGGTCGTCCATGAGGAATAGCTCCACTGGAATCGCGGTTTTATTCAAACGTGTGTCACTCTTCGTAGGTGGTTCATCTGACCTTGTTGTTTTTTCGAAGGGGACGGTGGATACGATCGGAGAGGAGGGCTTCTTCGACCTGCTCTCCCGTTTCCAGGGCAGCAGGATGGACGACCAAAGGTGCTCCCCGCTGGATGGCCAGAGCCATCCACCCGCCCGGCCCTCTCCCTTCTCAACCCCACCTGTAGCTGAACGCAAATGTGAGTCTGCCCCGCTTGTGTTCGCACCATGACAGCGGCTCGTGGAACCCATGAAGGACGAGACCTTTCCACGGCCACGGGCTCTACCTCATCTGCGGCGATGATATGGAAAGGATGGTGTGAACACAACACAAGTCCACTGATTCTCCTTAGCATGTGAAATGTTATTTGTGGAAGATGATTCAAAGTGATGCTCTTCACCGAACCCCACATCGGGCCATCGCACAGGCCTCACCTTGAATCACCGTCATAAATAGTGTCCCGTCCATCCCGCCCCATCCTTCAGGCCACAGAAGATGGCACCGTAGGGGGATGTGTCGCTCCAGGTGTCACAGAAACCACGTCCTGTAGACCGTGTGTGCGTGTGTGTGTGATGATACAGCTCCTTCACGCCTTCTGAGGTGGAGCATAACTGTGCAGTAAAAGGATGCTGCGGTCGAATTCTCCTCAGAATGCAATAGCAAAAGCCCTCCGACAGAGAAACCGCTGGAGTTCCATCTCCTCTGCCTTCATGGCCCGACCGCTGTCCAGACCCGTCCGAGATTTGAGTTTTGCAAATGCTTTGGAATAACATTTATTGCTCCTGCCGTTTCCAGCTATATTAGAGTGCAAAACACCATCCCAGGATCCTGGTCATTTCCTGGAGCTGCTGGCCAGCTCCCAGGCCCGTCGTCTGGACGACCAACGAGTCAGCCCGAGCCATTTTCCTGGCTTAAGACTCAGCACCTCCAACCCGCCTCGTACACCCACCACCTCCAGCGAAAGTCCAGTCCCCTCAAAAGGTGAGGAGCCGCGGCGTGAAGCCCGTCGTCGTCGTCGTCGTCTCCGCAACGACCGGCGCTGACATCCCGTCTTCTCGTCCCAGTCCCCATTTGCAGAACAGATACACCTCACACACCCTCCCTGTTCAGTCACATCGAGGCCAGTACTGAGGAGCCGGAGGGGGACGACGTCTTCTTTGACATGCTGGTTAAGTGCCAGGTGAGTCTGTTGTCTCCACGGGCCGGAGAAGGTCCAGATCCCGGGGGAGCGCGGTTTCCCCGTCAAATGTACAACCACTTTAACCCTCACGTGGTCAAGGCGTCCCAACACCGGTTTAAAATCGGCGTACGCAAAGGAACCGAGGTAGACTAGTGTCAGCGGTTGGTGAAGAAGGTTGGTTCAAACTTCACCGATTGTTGGGTCTCAAGAAATGGCTTGAAGAACTCAAGAGATCGTGGGATATGGTGATCAAGCGGTGGGATCGTAACAGCCACACCTTGACCGAGGAGTTCAGTTGGTTCCCTGACCCTGCTCATAACTCGGTTTGTCCGAATCAACTTACATTTCAAAACAAAAGTGAAACGCCGTTGATTTGTTCCAGCTAAATAGCCAAAAAATAATGGTCCATGACCGAAGACAATGCAAAGAAGTAAAGTGGTTGTATTCCGTGAATTTACCTTGAAGATGGGATGAAAGTGGCGGTTGAGGAGGGGATCGGACGAGTTTTCCATTTGGTGCTTAATGCTACAATGCTATGCTAAATGCACACTCTGCTACGTCTGAGCTTTATTTATGGACGGAGTGAAGCAGCTCCTCTTTCTAAAACCATCAAACCGTCCCCGACCGTCTTGGAACGACTCTTCTGACGCCTCGTCCATCCACATTCCGGCCGTTCGCCGAACCGAATCCCCGTAAAATGTCTTCTTCCTTCTCCCAGTCGCCGTTTCTCACAGACACCAACTTCTCCGTCTCTTGATGTACGAGTCCACAACACACACTCCTCGCCCAGGTTTCTACGTGGTTCTCTCTGGGTTGCGCGTCCCACTGTCTCGCTTCTCCAAACTCTGATCTGTGCTTGAAAACTCTTAATTTGGTGCACTCATACGTCAAGGTTCCAGTGTTACGGGACGCTCAGCGAATCGAGGCGTTTTGCCAGAGTGACGGAGGCAGTGAAGCTTTAGCAGCCACCGGGCGATCTACCGTGAAGACCAAGCGCTGCTGGCCTATCGTCGCGTCTGCGAAGGCAAACGTAAACATCGGGCTGTGTTTATACGTTCCAGGGCTCCAGGCTGAACGACCAGAGGTGCGCCGCTCCCCCCGACGTCTCCCGTGGACCCACCGTCCCCGACGAGGACTTCTTCAGCCTCATCCTGCGCTCTCAGTCCAACAGGATGGAGGAACAGCGGGTTCTCCCGCCCTCTGGTGTGGCTCAGTCCAAGCCGGACTGAGTCAGCGGCTCCGCCCTCAGCTCGCCGCCCCCCCTCTCGGAGCAGATTGGGCCTCCGGCGCCGAGGCCTCGGGACCGACCGTGCAAACGGTGTACGCTTGAGTCGCCGAGCCACCTGGCAGATCCGCCTCCTTTTCTACCCCAGTGACTCACCGGGATCTCCCGACCAGTGACGTCTGTCATTTTTTTATCGCTTTTCATTCCCTTTTTTTTTTTTTTTTTAAATCTTCATTGCCATTTGACGGGCCAAAAACGAGTGAAGCTAATATCTCAGGTCGAGCAATCAGTGAGGTGGAGGATCCCATGGAGTCCAGGAAGAGTTTCAGCTCTCTGAATCCTCGCGTTTTCAGAGGACCCACCCCTTTCACACACTTAAAGATCACCAATGTTGGTACCTTCATGTACCGTTAAAAAAAAAACAAAAAAAACTGCCATGAGCTGATAATGGGATATTTCTTCTTTTTTGCTTTACGGGAGACCAGCTTGATTCAGATAAAACTTGTTTTTAGCTTTTTTTTTATACTGTTAAGTTCTCCCGATACCGGAGAAATAAATCTCATTGACATTGAAACGCATTTATTCAACCTCAGTTATTTATCTACAGCGTGCCGACCTGGATCACATTTGACGACGAGCCCGTTGACAGGAGTTACCAGGTGTCGCGTATCCTCGGGAAATCACCAGATACCCTGAGGTGAGCTGGCAGGGGAGTGTGTCACGCCTCCGAGGTCAGATGGTCGTCGTGCCTCTTGTACCTAAAGAGAGGACAGAAGGTTTTTTTTTTTTTTTCCCAGCCCAACTGCTGTTTGTGGCGTTCACTGACATCTAGTGGTGATGTTCTGATAAGATCTCTGGTAGAGTGTACAGAGGAGGAGGGCGCCGGGCCGCCGCGCCTCTTCGGGGCTGAATTTGAGCTCTGCTTTTGGGTAACTGCGGTGCTTTTGTCACCAGGAAACTATCGGATCCACCTGGTGTGTGCACGCTGTCACGTGAACATGTTCGGTTATAAGTGGGAGACGTGTGTGGGAGAGTTGGCTCTCCGGTGAAACGCAACGGATTCGTCTCATCGGGGAAACATAAGAACGGTCTCGCACTAAAATGTTTGATTTTTAGAAAGACAGAAAATAGTTTTTCAGTTGTGATAAAGTGCTATTTCCTCGCGCCCTCCCGCACACCAGCCCTTTTGGCAGCAGCTCGGTACGACTGACAGAGACGAGCCCTCTGCGAGCGAGATTAACGTCAACCTGGGACCCACCTGCTCATACAGCTGCTGAAGCAGCAGCTGCTTGTGTTGAGTCTGTACACCCCGGAGTTTGGAGGATATTTGCACTCTGACAGGAATCTGTGGAGGTCTGACGCCGGAACGCCGCTCTGCTGCTGCTGCTGCTGGATATCAAATGAAAGGCTGACAGCGGCTCGGCTCACCGCATCCCGACTCGGGCCGAGAGCAAGTTTGAAAATGAGTAAAGGCCCACCTTGACTGTGTCGTAGGTGTCAGTGATGATGGTGATGAAGAGGCTGAGGATCATGTAGATGAAGAGCGAGACGAAAGTGTAGAGGTAGACTCTGCTGAAGATCCAGACCAGCTGGCTCTTCTGCCTCATTTTCTTGAAGGTGGGATACATGTCGTCCCCGTTGATGAGCGAGAACAGACACTCTGACACCGTGTTCAGCTCCCGGAACTTCAAAACAACAGCAGAAGTCTGAAGGCGGTGCATCTGAATGCGAAGCGGGAAACTCACGACGAAGAAGAGCATCGCTGCTGACCTTCTCGTGGTACGGGCCGAGGACGATCCAGCCGCAGAAAGAGTAACCCAGGTAGATGATCCCGGCGCAGCAGATAAAGCGGATGACGTTCGGGAACGCCGCCCTCAGAGTGAGGATGAGGATCTGCAAACGTTCATGTACAGTGAGGCTCAACAGACAAAGTACGAAGTGCGTGCGCGGTCATGGGGTCGTACGTTGTACTTCCGAAAGTAGCCCATGTAGCGGATGACGCTGATCCAGACGAACATGGTCCCGGTGCCCAGGAAGATGCTGCAGACATCGTAGCTGGTGAGGACCTACGAAGAACAGCGGACGTGCGCGACGTCCAAGTAAACGCAGAGCGTTGTGGTGGTTGAAATGTAACGTCTGACACGGATCTACCAAATTGCTCGCACCTTTGTCTGAATCTCTATCTTGAGAATGGAGCCGACGATGGTCAGCGTGTCGCTGACGATGATCAGGACGTACCAGCCGTTAAGGAACTCCAGCCTGTCCGACCACGGGACCTCTTTCGCCGCGTGCTTCCTGCAGTGGAGCGTGTACTCCTGAAGTGGGCGTCCAGTTCAAGGGAATGGAAAACAAGAATACAACAAGGTATTGTTTATAAAACCACAATCTTCATGGGTGTTTTCGGGCAGGTTGTGAAACGCGAGGAATTTCCCCGACACGTAAGGAAGATTTCATTCAATAACTTGCCATTCTTCTCTCATTCGGGGTCCCGCTTTGCAAATATTCCAGTCATCTGAGTTTGTTTTTAAACCTCCTAGCGGTTTTCAGGTCCGCGCAAGTGTCTCTACTCACAAACTGCAGCTGCAAGCCGTTGACCACTGAGCGCGTGCAGAGGGCGGAGGATGTGATGCACGTGATGATGATGAGGCAGTCAAACACCACAGTCAGGTATATGCTTTCAGCGTCTGAGAAAACAAAGAATACTATGGAGCGCTCACCCGTGCAGGACGGCTCATTTCTCAGGCCGATCCGCCCCGCAAGCTTACACGCTCCGCTCACTTTCCAGTCCTTGCACTCGTTGATGTCCACGTCGTTCTCCAGCTCCACCTTTATCCTGCCGCTGTGGGCCTTGTTGTCAAACGTGATCTGTTTCGCGGAGATTACGTAATTACGAGGCAGTTCACGAGATAAACTTTATATGCGACTTCATCAAATGTACTGAAGGTGTCCTCTCTACTGCCGCGTTCTTGTCCTCTTAAAGGTGGCAAAGAGGAATCGGACGAGCCGCGGCCGTGTGTGATGTGATCTGAAACCGTCGACGCACAACGATGCCGAAGTCGTAGCAGTCGGGCAGCTCGCGGTGTCTGACGGTCTGTAAGTTGATGGCTTTGAGGACAAACGAAATCTGGACGGTGAGCAGCCTGGAAAACAAAGCAGATACACGGGTGACAAACGTCCTCGTGCGGGGTCGGACCGACGACCCCCCAGCCATCGGCCGCAACCCGCCGAACGCTCGCGAGTCCGGAGCACTTCTCCGCGCTTTTTGTTTTCTCGTTTTCACTGCGCAAGGCGCACAGGAGGCATCCCTGTCCCACAACTCTTAGATCACGATCATGGAGTACCTTTTGAAATGCAGTTCGAAACGAGGAAGCGTTTCCTGTAATGGCACCTGCTGTCCGGGATAAACGTCCACGCATTCTGTGGACGTTCACAATCATCCGTCCGTCAGGTCGAGCTTATTACGAGTCCATCGCCAGTTTATCCCTTTCAAATCAAATCTCACCGGAGTCGACCTGTGTGTCAATCTCAAAAGTCTGGTTCTCAGGGTAGATGGTCCCGTTACTGTAGAAGTTCTGACAGAGTCTCAGCGGAGAGAAGACGGAGCCTCGCCTCTGGTACTCGTGGTTCCCCACCGTGGTGTTGTGCAGAAGTCCGTACTGGAAATCAGAAGGCGAAATCTCGTTTAAACCCAAGTAAGTTGTGCCTTTTGGAAACTTAACGGGTTGAACATGGTGATTCCGATGCAGTATTTGCTTGAACTGAGTACTGCAGGTGCAGAGTTTACTTGGAAAGACTATTACGGACCCGGTATTTACTCATGCAGGGTACAACTCCTATACCCTTGCTTGGATAGAGTACTGCAGATGCAGTATTTGCTTAGACCAAGTACTGCGGATGCAGTATATGCTTTGAGAGTGTACTACGGATGCAGTATTTGCAGAGATGGTCAGACGGAGTTTGCAGGTTTTTAAAAAGCCCCTTAATTTTTGGATTTACCTCCCCACAATTGGATAATGAGTTCATTCAGAAACCCAACGGTTTCTTTTTCAATGCAAATTGGCCCATCTGATATCTGATAAGATAAGAGCGCCTCGAGTGACCAAACGAGAGCCGTCTAAAGTCCGGTACCAGGGTCCCACCCTTCCCGGTCAGGCTACTCGACCGCATGATCCTGCAGCGCTATAAACTCGCTGCAATGATTTACCGTGACCCCGAGGCAGACGGAGATACGTACCCTAAACGAAAAGGGCAAAATGAACCGGTTACCTGGTGAACGACGAAATCGATGTGATCGTAAACATCCGCCTGTCTGTAGAGAGCATACGTGTCCGTGCTCCCGTCCGCGTAGTCTTTCAAGAAGAGGTGCCGGAATGTCATCAGGCTCTCCTCCTTGAACGTCACCACCATCTGGTTGCTCAGACCGAACGACACCAGCTGAGCGGGAGGTCACAGAGGTCTTTGAAGGAGGGTGCGAACCTTTAAATTGTGATCAAGTCGCATGTGGATATACCTGGATAGTAATGATGGCGATTTTGATCATCTGCAGGACGAGTTTCCATGGTTTCCGCCCGCGGGCGCGGTACTTCTCGCAGGGGTTCATGAAGTAGAATTTGATTTTTCTGCGGAGGCATTCCACTTCGTCGGGCTGTCGGCGGTCCTGATGCTGCTGGCCCTCACACCAGACACCGCGTTCCTCCGTTGCGGCCATGGCGAAACGACACTTGGCTGTGCGAATGGGACAGGGAAATTATTGCGGCCTAGGTGCGACCCGGTCTGATCTAAAGAGAAGACATTTTTTCCTAAAGAGGAGATTCTGCAAATACAAAGATTACATTTGATCGTAAATTACCCAAATCAAAGCGATACGGATATTCGGGGAATAAAAATAAACTCAACTCAGCAGTAAAACCACCTCAGTATAAGAAAGCAGAAGTTTGGAAGTGATTTTCACGATCTACCAAGCATCTGGTTAATTGGCCAAGGTGTTACCTGAAAATGTGGGGAATCACTTGAATATGAATTATATCATAATAATATTATAATGACATAAACACTTGCTCTTTTTTGGAAATGTGACATTTGAAATTGTAACAGATTGGCTGGAAGGCAATTTACTGCGCAGCTCGCTGCCTCTACCCGTCTGTCTGCCTGAACTCGTGACTGAGGACACCTAGTTCAGCTGACAGATCGTGATGAAAACCTCATGTTTCCGCCCTCCGGGTGAAACAATCTGTCATTTTTGACTTTCTTCCAGTCTAAAAGTTGTCTAAAAGTTGTACAAAAGCACCCGGTGACCAAGGGACTCACCTGAGTATCGCAACGTCCAGCTGTCCACACCTGTGAGTACCGGTCCAGTCCTCTTTCCGCTCCTTGTTTTCACATGATCAAATGTTCTCGGCCTTTTCCTTCTGGAATAAACTCTGGAAAGTGAGCTCTTTTTCCAGGAAGCTCCTCAACCTGTTTACCGCAGGTTCAACTGCAGCGATGACACAACAGCGATGTCATCACAGACGGAATCCGATTGGCTCTTGAACCTGTCAGTCGCCGCTCGGCCCGGCTCCATAGAGGGAAGCTCAAAACAGAAATGGCTCAAATGTGTCGAACCTTTGAGATTACTTGAGAAAAATCACACAAACAAAATAAAATCAAAACTTTAGTTTCATAAATTAAGTACATTTGAAATTAACATATTGGTGGACACTCAAAAAATTTGGGTTGGAAAACAGCCTATCGGGTTTCAAGATTAGAGAATGAATTTTTCATCCAGATCAGTGTTTTTTTTTAGGATCTTATTTCATTTTCTTTGAAACGTTTTATCACAAATTCTATTATTTCATCTTTTCTTTCAGAAGACTGCCATGATAATGAATAATATTAATCGCTAATTCCATTTCTACTTTTATTAGTTTACCTACATCTCAAAGATGAGTAGCCTTTGCTAACTTGAGAATGACCTGAAACTCCTTCAGTTACTGTCTAATTATTCTTCGTTTTATTTTAATCGTCTGTTTCATGGTGAAGTTTATTCATTCTTTTAGAAAATAATTCCAAGCATTGTAAAGTGTAAAGTGTCCCTGCGGAGGGTACTGATGTCAAGGGGGAAGGCATTGTCACAAAGGGGGAGCCATGATGTCACAAAGGGGAAGCAGGCTGGATGATGAACTCTGTCAGACATCTGGCAAATAATAATAATGAGAGAAACCGAAGCTTATATACCCACAAAATTAGAAAAAAAACATTTTTTTGAGGTGCCTCTGTCCTCCGAGCTTCCGTTAGCATCGGCACTGCAGGCTAACTTTAGCATCAGCACTGTTAGCAGATGTTAGCATCACCGCTGCTAGCAGGCGTTAGCCTTGCTAGCTGTACCGGCCTTTATTTTAACCTTTATTGAACCTCAAGTATAAGCAATTAGAAATATAAACAAACAAACGTGGCTTCAGTCGTACATCAGTGACATTTAACAGGCATGAGGAAATAAAAAGACTTATTTTGTATCCAATCAGGTAACTGTAAGATTAAACAAGAGTAAAGGCCTGTGAGAAACAATTTATAATTTATAATGGTTTTAAGAAAAAAGAAAAAAAAAATGTCAAGGGGAATACAATATGTAATTATCTCATTGGATCTAAGGGAATATCATTCATAAAATTGTACTTTTTTTTGTTTTTTGTATTTTTATATAAGTGTTAAAGGCGTTTTTATATCATTCAAAATCGTTTTTAAAGACTGTAAAATTGGGGGAACATTTTGGTATTCTCATTTTGTGTACAAAGAACCTGGCCAAACCTAAAATGACCATGACACAGAGGTCATCTCTTTCTTTTCCGAAACGTAAACCAAATGTTATATCATCTCTTGAGAGAGAAATGGTGATGATGGAAAAAAAAAAAACTTTTCCACATGAGTAAAATATATGGTCTGTGGTTTCAATATTGTCTTCACAAAATGTACAAATGTTATCTTCGATATTAAAGCGTAACCTGAATAATTCTTTAGATGGCTAGATGTTATTATTTGTCATTTTAAAGTGAGCCTCTTTTGCTACGGGGGTCGATTCCTGATCAAATTTATTTCAAACATCATTTTTGTTTTGACTTCCGGGAAATAAATTCTGTGTTAAACACTTTTTAATAAAAGAGTTGCTGCATTTTGTGTCCAGAATTGAGATTCTCTGGAGTAACGCTGAAGGTAATAATTATGGTTGTATGGCTTGGGGCATTATTATGTTTTTGGAAAGCTCAAAAGCAGTGTTTAGTTAAGAATACTTCGTAATCTCAAAGACAACCATTGTCATCCATTGATTCAATTACTGATCATAAACTTCTCTCAAACCAGTCCCTGTGAAATAGGAATTTGTTGCAATGCAGCACACATCTATTTTTTCCACATTATTGTACAGCGTGTCTTTCCAGTATAATTGTATTTGCTTGAGCAACCCGGTCACGCATGGCCGCCATATTGGCTCTCCTGTCACCATGGAAACCAAACACAGCCGGGGCTGGACGGCGAATTCCCGCACACCGGCGGAGTTACCGGACGAATATGCCCACTTTAGCTCCCGAAGGAAACTCTTAGGACTCCTGAAAGGACGAAACGATCGAAGAGGTACATGGGAAGATCTGTACATCCTTAATTAATGACGCTCAGCTGGATTGATGTCGTTATTAGTTATTCAGTTTCATCTTTAACTGGCAGGATTTCCCCGTAAACCCGCCTGCAAACTCTTGTTTTTTTTTGTGCAAAGTGCTCAACATCTCCCTTTATCTCAACCGTCTGCTTTGCTGGTGTTGCGGGAAACCGCCACACGGTGGCGCCATCGCCATTAAAAAGAATTGCTTGGGCTCTCTAAGTGTGTGTGTGTTTGTGTGTTTTCTGTAGGGGTCTTAAAGTTAACCTGAACAGCCAAGATGGCCCCGAAGAAAAAAAAGGGTGCAGGCAAGAAGAAAGGGAAAGAAAAAGGTGAGTGTTTGAGTATTATGGGATGTTGCTGTTGGCTCCCACATGGTCGGACTTTCATCAACTTCAATTTTCCCCACGCAGAAAAGAAGATCCCATCACCCGAACCTGAAAAGCCAGGTGAGAGAACAGTTTGTCGTTCAAATAACATTTTTCTTCTACACTGTTTTTTGCCATATTTTCCGTATATATGCGTGTATTTTCTGAAAATGGAACATAACGTTGCAGCCAAACACCCTGAATTACATCAGAACTGTATGACAAAGAAGTGTTCGTAGGCCCGGCTCACCGAATCATCCATGCCGTCAGACAAAATAAGCATATGTGAGAAAACCTCTCCGTTTGCAATCTGACCATGTCATCTGACGTACGTGTGCAATCGTTGTTTACGCCGAGAACACGTTGTTTATGTTCTGGTTGATAACGTCAACCATTATTGTTTTGTATTTTCTGGTCACGGCAGTCATTACTTGTAAAATATACATTGGCGAACATGCTCGTGCGTGTTTATATCGCTTCATATCAGTCCTTAATGTCCTTGCCGCCGCTGTGAATTTCCCCACGGACAAAGGAGCCGTTTATCTCATCTTATCTTTTCTAAACAATTCAATATTAAGTGGAATTAAGGTGCACTATTTCAAGCAACTGATCTAATGCGTCTGGAATGTACTTTTCCATCCGCGTATATTGGTTTTTAAAAGCTCTCCCCACGATTGTGACTGTTGGCTGGAACTAAACATTGCGTACGTAACGCTGAAGCGGGGAAGATCCCGGCGATGTCGGCGTGAGTGTTGCGTTGCGTCCCCTTCGGAAACGCTCCGACTCAGCTCCCCATCCTCTGCCAAGGTCCGGGTCGCTTTCATCACAGAGGCCATGAGAACCGGCTTTCGGTCAAATGCGGGTCGCCGGCATATCTTTTCCCGCGGATTGGCTGGATTGACGCAGCCGAGCTCTCGTCACGGGCTCGAAAAACGTCGATTTCGAGTTGGCGTACGTGTGTTCGGAAGCAGGACCCCGGAAAGTCCAAGGCAGCCCTGGCAGATGGCTCTCCGGAGCAGATCCGGTCCCGCTCCGCGAGAAATGTCGTGAATAAATGCCCTAGCTGTGGCATAACTAAGAAATAAGGGGTGTGACTTTCCACGCCGGTGATTTGTTGTGAAGTCTACTCGGTGTGAGCAGAAAAGGCGACACACCCGGCCAGGGAGTGGCTACTCGAGCTGCGCTTTAGCATTCCCTGGAACTCCTCAGCAACCTTGAGGCAAGAAGAGAGCGTCCACGACCCCGCCAACTGCACGGGGTTTCCGCTCGCATTCGGAAAAACCTTCTCGTCACAACGCGCGCTCTGTTTTCTCTCGCCTAGCGGTCACCGGCCGAGAGGAAAAGGATACCGACCCCACCCCTCGGCAAAGAAAAACAAACAAAAAAAACGAGTACGTTTGGACATTCATGAGGATGGTATTTCATCCTGTGATATTGTGCGGTGGTCCGCCCTGCAGGGAGGGGCGGCCGCGGGATCTGAGGCGCTAGGCGCCGTTTGATCGCAAAGGCCGGGCGGGAATCCGTGTCAGAGCGTGGAGCGGACCGGTCCGAAAACCGGTCGATTTCTGCGGGCCCATCATCATCTCCATCTCTTCTTCTTAGCACTCACACACACACCGTGTGTCAGTGATCCGGCTACCGTTCCACCTCCCATTACACCGCTTGTGTAATATCCGGTTTCAATATCGTTCGATGTTCCGGAGATAAAGTCACGCCGAGATGGTTCGGACACGGGCCGAGGAGGGATGAGAAGATCTGGGTGGACGGATGCTGAGGTCGGAGGAAGACCGGAGAGGAGGACAGGAAGTTAGTTGGTGTGAGGGGAGAAGGTTAGATGGAGGCGGGTGACTACTTGCCGTGCCGACCACAGATGAAGAAGATAAATATAGACGCATTTATAAGGTTTTTTAGGGTGAGGGTCGATTTTAATTGTCCAGAACGTCGAAAGTGTCGGGTGACAACGATCAACGATATTGGAAGATTGCTGTGATACCTATAGCTATTTAAAACGTGCGCGTATGCAGCCGTCGTACATCAACGGCTTCACCGAAAAGAAAATGCGTTGTTCCCGGCAGAGAGCTGCGTTCCTCTAATTCAAACCTATTAGCAGGACCTTTTGCTCGCTCTAAGCGATCTCAGGCAAAACTGGTCTCAGTTTTATTACCTCAGTGGTGAAACAAACTCCCAGAAGCAACAAGACTAGCATCATCTCTCTCAACCTTCAAGAAACAGGTAAAAACGCTTCTCTTTGAGGACTTTTTACTGCGCTGACGCCCCAGATCAGGTTGGCAGCAAGTTAGGCTATGCAGTGTGTGTGTGTACGTTTGTGTGTCTCTGTCCAAAAAAAAAAAAAAAAACCCTCACTAACCCAAGCTTACTGTTCTGTATATTTCCTGCGCATCGTGTATTTGCAAGTGTATTTGCAGTCCCTATGTCCTCTATTGTAAGTCGCTTTGGATAAAAGCGTCTGCCAAATGCAATGTAATGTAATGTAATGGGAAGGTTTCGCTAAAGCCGGCCATTTCCTCCCTCTCAGATCACCCTGAAGACATCCTCCCCATGGTCCTGACATCCGCCACCCAGGAGCTGTTTGGCTGCGTCGCCGACGAGGACGTCACGGCGGAGAACCCGTACAAGCTGCTGAGTAAAGAGGACATCATGCAGGACATCAGGAACAGGGCCGGCGTGTCGGATTTCAGCCCCGTGAAGCAGATCGTGGCGGTGAGTCCGGTTCTCCTCGTCGTTTGTTGGGTCGGTCCGGGGACGGTTTTCTACCATCATATGCATCAAGATGTCGTACAGCTTCTGTAATGACTGTCCACGACGCTGATGTCGTCATGGAAACAACCAAACACCGTGAACTTTGTTTCCCGCTCACAGGATTACCCCGATGATGAGATGCTGCTCCTGGTTTTTGACAGGAGCTTTACCTATGGCCAAGCTTTCTACCTGGTTCTGACCCCGGAGGCCAGAGACAGGATCCTCAGGGTAAGGGCCGACACATCACAATGATAAAAATAATAGTAATACAATAACCGATCCTTTATTAATCCCCATGGTGAAACCGGTTCTCTGCAATGAAGCCATCCCGGATGAACCGTAAGCAGTAGGTGGCAGGGAAGCAGTCGGGGCTCTTTCCCGACCGGGAATGTTGGATTGCTCGACCTCCTGCTCCACGCTGCCGCCATGAACCGATTAGAGCGGTACACTGCTTATTGCACCGAGCGCTAAATACTTTATCGTAAGCTTGAGACGGGTTGCGATATAATCCTCGTCAAAATCGTCTTCTTCCGGCGACTGGACTCGGTTTTCTTCCGGTTGCCACGAGGAGACCGCGAGTCGGACGACGGAGAACCTCTGCTGGCGTTCTGACGTAACGTGTGTCATATGATGGCAATGTGTTCCGGGGTGAAAGTTCTATTGTTCCCTTTACGTTCATATTTCAGCCTTGGTTTATTGAAAATGAGAGCGCTAAAAGGGGAATGACCTTCGACTGCACCGTCCGTTCTCGTAGCTTAATGGTATTTCTCGTCTCCAGACAATGAAGTCAGGAACCGACAGTGTTTGTGCTTGCGTTCCGCCTGCAGCCGCCGGAGCCGGAGTCCCCGGAGCCGGCCGTCAGCGAGGCCAATAAGACCCCGGAACCCAAGGAGTGGGTGTCTCTTGGGAGCGAGCGAGAGGTGGATGAGGAATCTGTGAAAGAGACCAGAGAAAAGGTACCGCGGCTTTCTGAAAGATGGCCTTCCTTTTGGTGTTTGCGCCGCTTTTAATCCCGTCTCCTTCCGCCAGCTCGTGTACAAGTTCTCCAGAGCGCGGCAGAAGTTCGGGACGCCGGCCTCTTTCTCGGACCGCAATGTCGCGGACGCAAGGGACGGCTTCCTGGAGTGTGCCTCCTACGAGGACGGCCGCTCCCACATCAAGAAGATGCAGAGGGACAGCGGGACGCAGGCCGTGCCCGAGCTGAGAACCAGCAGCGCCCAGACACAGTGGTAACACGTGCCGGCAATTACAGACGCGTGCATCCGTTTATTCGCCGTTTTCAAATCCGACGAGGAACCACGATAAGCTTCTCACAAGCCGTTTGTTTGCGATCGGAGAAAGTTGTCGCGTATTGAGCTACTCCATCATCAAGCCTCCGCCGATTTATGTTCCCCGCGCGGTAAAATCCTCCGCCCGGTTACGATTTACGCTCTCTCTCCTTTACAGGAAGTTCCTGAGGAACAACTTCACGCAGTACGTGCCCGCAGAGCTAAGCGAGGAGGAGAAAACCAACATCCTTCAGTCTGAAACCCTCAAGCAGTTCTGCAATTCAACAAGCCACAGGTACGATCGTTCAAGATCTCCCGGAGGAGAGTCTGAATGCGCTCCGTCACAGATGAAGGTTTACTCACCTGTCCAATGATGCAAAATGAAGAAGCGGATCCTGCCTCACACCCGTGTTTTTGTCCCGTCACGTGTGTTCCATTGCGAGGAGATGCGATGGACAAAAGGGAACCCCTCCGAGCGCCCGGCTCAAAAGATTTAACCCCGGGATGAAAACATTAAACGAGAACCGTCGCCTTCGCAGGTTCCTCCAAGCCCTCCAGCAAGAGGAGATCATGAACGTGTTCACCGACGACTGGAAGGCTCTGGGCACGGACGAGGACGGAGACTGGTCCGGGAAGCTCTCCGAAGGCTTGATGCTCTACTTGAGCTTCACCGTCGGCGAGTACACTCACAACAAAAAAGTGAGCAGCATTAACTGGCATCCCACCATCTATGGTAAAGTGCAACAATCCGCAGCCGCTGTCCTTGTCTCCCTGTGCTCAGAACACAAAGCGGTAGAAACGTAAACACACACATAAACCACCACCGCTGCTGAAGACTCCTCCCGATCTCCAGGAGCGTAGCCTCTTGCGTTTCCAGTTGCGCATTCCCACTCGCTTACAGCAGAATCTGGTCACGAATTCACTTCAATATACACTGCTCAAAAAAATAAAGGGAACACTTAAAAAACACATCCTAGATCTAAATGAATGAAATATTCTTATGGAATACTTTGCTCTTTACACAGTTGAATGTGCTGACAACAAAATCACACAATGGAAATCAATTGTATAAACCCATGGAGGTCTGGATTAGGAATCACACTCAAAATTAAAGTGTAAAAACAAACTCCAGGCTGATCCAACTTTGATGTAATGTCCTTAAAACAAGTCAAAATGAATCTGTGTTGCTTCCTGAGTGGACACTAGGATTTCACAGAAGTGTGATTGACTTGGAGTTACATTGTGTTGTTCAAGTGTTCCCTTTATTTTTTTGAGCAGTATATTATCAGAAGCATGCAGTCGTTGTAATATCCTGATCCTCTCCGTAGCTCCTCACCGCCAAAGAGGAACGTCCACAATCCTCACCTCTTCTGGGTCCTGTCTTCGCCTCTGTCTTCTCCAACTCTCCTTTCATACTCTTTGTAATCATCTGTGATTTACAGTGTAAGGGTTTGGGAACAATCAGTGTGTACAGTATAAATCCCTCACAGGTGGATAACGGCATATCTGAAGATGTGCTCCATGTCCTAGGTGTGATCGCCGTGGCTCTGACGGAGAAAGAGGAGCAGGCGAACGAGCCCGGGAAGCGTGTCTCCGGACCTTCTCTCATTCTCTTCTACAGCTTTACCGACATCTCCAATCCGCAGGTACCGAAAGCCTCCGCGGACGATGTCATTATCCCTCCCTGCCTCCCCGCCAGCTGCGGAGCAAATACGCAATCCGTCTCACCTGGCGTCTGCTCGAAGACGCACTCCCCTGAGAAATGGCCGCGTGCTTTGGCAAAATTCGAGACGATCTATCGATCGAATGCAATCAATAACTGAGCCGGTCAGAGGCAGCGACCCGATCGATCAAAAGTAATAAGAGTTCTACGGGAAAGCGGGACGTTTCTGGTGTTTCGTTGCCGAGCGAATGCGGAAGAAGCCCGCCGACGCCGGACTCATTACGCCGATATAAATATATTCATTACATGAAACGTAATCTTCAGTAGAACATCGATCTTCCTCCCGCAACCTCGACTGCCCTCATGACGGTCAGACAGAGACTCCGCTCCGGACTTCTAGGGCGTCGTTTTGAAGAAAACGTGCTCGTATCCAATACGTGACATCTTTTCTTTGTCCGTGTCTTTCTGTGTTGCAGTTGTTGCTTCAGTGCCCGGACGACATTCTTGCCTTCAAGTTCTGCCCGTCCGATCCAAATATTATTGTTGGAGGCTGCGTGAATGGCCAGGTGCTGCCTGCTCATATCTCATGCCGCTACCTACCGCTAATTTTTAGCTAACATTTCAATGTGACAAAGTGTGTGCGCTGTGATCGCACTTCGATCTCCGCTGACGAGGACGTTGCTGTGTGTCAGGTTGTGCTGTGGGACATTTCTGCGTACTTCGCACACCTGCAGCCCAGCGGTAAAAGCGATCCCAGCGACGACGACATCTTTGTGAGTACTCGCGTCCGTCCTCCGAAGCGCTTCCGAAAGATAACGTCGGGTTGTTTGTTTTCGAGTCCGCGTTCACTCGTCAAAAGCCTATTTATCGTAAAGACAAGCTTTGCTCCGCTGCCGTATGAAAGGCCCCGGATGATGATACGTTGACTCCTGAGTTTTTATCCTCGTCCTCACCCTTTCATTAGATGGGAATGCAGCGGCCTAATGGTCCTTTTCAAGCTAGCCGCAGCTGTCAAAACCCATCCTGCAAACGCGGCGGTGCCAGAAGTCAATTTCAGAGCAGGTTTATATCATTATGTGACCTCACAGTGAAAGGAAAATGTCCCGATGTTTGGGGGTAAAAAGCGAGCGGCAGCTGTGTAACTGCTGTTGCGCCATTTCTTCCCCTCATATTTATAAACCTCGAAAGCCGAAACGTGCCTCTTCCCTCTGGTACACGGTCACGTGAGAGCTTTCCCGCGGCTGCATCTACCGCATGCGTAGTGATTTTCAAACGGTCGAAGAAGTGAAAACGTCCAAAAGAGCAGCGACGCTGCAGAAAGGGGTTCTCTTCTGGTCCGGCGGTATGTTCGCGGAGTCTGCATGGACGAAAGGGGTAATGATACGTGACAGAAGGGTTGGGGTTGGATCTCGCAACGGCGCGAGCACGTCAAGTCCACTGTTTGCCGTTTGAAAAGAACAAACGGCGAACTGGATGACTGACCCCCGCCGCTCGCTCTGGCCCGGATCTGTCTTTTAAACATAGCCATATGCCCCTGTCAGCCGGTCCACGTTGGCTGTGTTTTTATTGTCTCCGCCGTGGAACAGCTGTTTCCATCCCTCTCCCCACATCTTGTCTTTTGTTTTCCCCCTCTCCTGCTCGCCTCCATTCTCATTGTCCTTGTTTGCTCTTTATTTCCCAGAGTC
The DNA here is from genome assembly GCF_037954325.1 of Fistularia commersonii. Taxonomy (NCBI): domain Eukaryota; kingdom Metazoa; phylum Chordata; class Actinopteri; order Syngnathiformes; family Fistulariidae; genus Fistularia; species Fistularia commersonii. The sequence goes on along the minus strand of NC_141299.1, from coordinate 2,226,127 downwards.
AACAGCGTCAGCCCACATACTCCAGCTGTTACACAAGCCCTCAATTCAGCGCCATAGTTTGTCCTCGTGGAAGATAACACTGGCAAATCAGACCACTGCCCTCCCCACTGTTTGCGGTGCAAACACGCCGTTATTTCTTTGTGGAGTGCGTTGAAGGCTGCGCTACTCCACCACCTGTCGCCGCCTTATCAGACGAACAGAGAATTAAAATCTTCCCATGCGGCTGCGTGCCGTGTTTCCGCCGCGTCGCGGTGCAAAGTCACCCACGGGTGCGGAACCCAAATAAGCCGAGAAGGAAAGTACGGTTGTTAGTCGGACGGCGTGAAGAAGGTCCTTGCCCGAATATCTCGCGTTTCAGGAGGATACTTAACACTGCCAATTGTTGGACCGGCATTGTTGCGTCTCAGTGCTGATGTTTTGCCTTGTGTCTGAAACTCCGATCAGGATCTGGATGACAATAAGGAGAAGATCCCGGTGTTGCGCTACAGTGCCGTGTCTGCCCTGGAAAGCAGCCACAAAGCACCGATTACAGACGTCCACTGGCTGCCGCAAACATTTGAGGTACGCGAGCGAACGGCTGACCAGGCCGAGGGAGCGACCGACGCCAGGCTCAACTCCGCTGTACTTTCCCTTCTTCCCCACCGGGAATACGACGCAAAGAGCCCGAATTAAGATACTTGGTCTTTTATTCGGCCTATCTGGAGGCTGTGATTACATATATACACGCTAACGTGCGCTTATGAAAGCGGCCCTGTCTGATTGTGCGCACGATACATGCTTTTAGCAAGACATTCATCACCATGTGCTTGATTTGAAGCTTATCTAATGCAAACACTCTCCGCGACCGCAAATGATGCAGAAGCGGATTCGGGGGGAATGTACTCCCCCGTTGGTCCGGGGTCTTTTAGTTCATCGCCTAATGAAGTTCATATCTAACTCCGGGCTGACGGTGCCGTTTTAATCCGACTTGGGATGGGATGGGAAGCACTTCGGTCACGACTGTTGGCGGCACAGGCCCGTTCCGTTGCACCGTTGAATTATAAACACGTGCGGCGGCGGTTTTTCCAAAACCGGGAAATAAATGTGCAACTGCAGGTGCGTGAGCGCAATCTTGGTAAATGTGTGACATCGGAAGAAAAGCACAGTTTTTACTTTTAAAAGTGAGCCGTCAAAGCCCCCGAGGCCGAGTCCATGTCACACTGCAAGCACCAGAGTCTCTTTTCTCTCCGATCTACGGAAGCGGCACAAACCACTAATCCTGGCCCAGTTCCCTGGGCGATCCTTTATCAAAAGGGGACTTTTTGCAACCCGAGTCTGAAAGTCAAATGAAAATGAAAGCGGCAGCTGTGAAGGCCGTCAGCTCGAACGAGGGGAGGTGACGATTCACACGAGTAACACAACCAGCGAGCGGGACCGATAGCGATGAACTTTTGCGCCGACCCGGAACGAATGGAAGACACAAAGCGGCGAGTCGCGGCTGTTGGGGGTTTGTTTTCACCCAGTTCGGTACCTTCACCGCTAAACATCTGCTTCACAATGTGTTTAGCTTAACGACAAGAACAACAAAAAAAGAACGGCTGAATTGACCTTCACACGATCCATACGTGTCAAAACAAAACGGCTAAAACACGAGTTTCAGGACGACGCAATTTTTCCGACTTCATATCAGCGCGTGTTAAGAATCTGTGATCGTATCTTTGAATTAATCGTATAGGTCCGTATCTTCCAGGATGTTTGGTGTTGGTTGAAAGGGTGATGAATTCAATGTCCTTTGGTTTCCAAACACGGCCCTTCCATTTCGCACCCAGTGATAAATCAACAGACCGATAAATCACGACTTCTACGACTCATCTGGATAAGTACAATGAGGTCATCGTGGAAGTGGCCCCAGGGAACGTTATCCTCCCGTGTATCTTGGCTCGCTGCTATCAGCTGTGAACAACCTTAAGCCTGATGGATGTTTGTTGACTTTGTAACTCGCTCTTCCCCCGACTAGGTGACCAGGACGGGCCAGCCGGTGGAGAACCAGAGCAACATCTCGGTGCAGCTCGTCACGTGCTCCCCCGACTGGTAATTCATAAAATAAAGATGAAAATGCTGTGATGCTGCGGTGGATGTTGGCCTGTTTGATCTGAGCGCATTCATCGGTTTCATGTGTCTGACCCTGTTTTGTCGAACGTGAATACAAAGATAAGTTAGTGTCAGTCCTGATCCAGGTGGACTATAGTGGGTTTTAATGCAGCAAATTGTGCATTTTAATCGGCACGCGCACACTTGATTTACGTGCCAGACCCCTGAACACGGACAAAAATCAAAACAGACCACAAAAGCCGAACCCCCTCTGGTTTGGGGTGATCAGAAAGTAAAAGAAAATAATAAAAAAGGAAACTTTAGCTGATGCGTTTGGAGATTTACCTCTCCGCTGAAGATCAGGACTTCGTCGTAGCTCGTCGAGCAATGCGCTTTCTGGTAGGACGTTTGAAACGGACCGTATTCGTAGGATCGTTTCGGATTCGCGAGGATGCACATGTTCAACTTGTCATTTGTCTTCCTGCTTTTGTCAAGCACCTTGATGTTCTGGGACATCAGAGTGACAAAAGTCACAGGGGCGGAGAGGAAGCAGAATGCGGATCAGAAGCCCCAGATGACCCCGTACGGCATCCCCAACACCTTCAAACACTTGGACCGGACATGGAAACCGATGTTCAGGGTACAACGGGATCACGGGGCAACTTGTAATTTGTTGTAGCTGAAACGAAGCAGGAGCCCGAGGAGAAACTATCTTTTAAATGTAACGTCAGATAGATCTTAAGCAGGGTCTTCTCTCTCATGTGTACAGATTTCCTTGTCAAAGACCGATTCCAGCGGAGAATACTCCCCTTTGAAATTGAGCATCGACCCCTACGCCGGCACCGGTAACACAGGTGAGACGTTTCACCGCAGTTTATCCGGCAATGACCTTTATTACGTGGACATAAATGCATGAATATATGAGGAAATCCTGCAGAAACGTACGCTAAAATGGCCTACCTGCATGTTCTCCATATCATCGCTGTGTCGTCGTATCGCGTGCTGCTAGCTTAAAGTTTACGGTACTGTTGGAATAATCATGAATCTCATAGAAGCAGCAGTTGCGGTAGGAAAGACAACACTTAAGAAGCAGGTCTAGTCCACAAAAGATCTCCCCAACTCATCTGATCTGGACCCGCCGGGAGCACTGATGGGCGAGGAGGTGTTTGCACACCATTCTATGGAGACCCAACGTGGTGACCGATGTGTGAGAAAATCAAAGAAAACAGCATCTTCGGAGATGAAGCTATCTCAAAATGTCCGGTTGTGTAGAGCATCTAGAAGCTGTTGCTTTCCCTCGGGCTAGAGGTGCTTGTAGGGGACAGGGGACACCTTTCAGTGTTAGAGGTCAGGGCGGCAAAACACTTGGATACCCTGATATTCATTTCAGGAGAAAGAATGAAGCGCGTGTGAGATCGCCTTCATCATATTTCTCCAAAATGTCTCCGGGAGCTTCTCGGTTTTGAATCTTTGGATTCTCTGGTGGTCTGAGCCCGGTGATTGGTGGGGCGCGGCTTGGACGGGCTCGGCTCTTCGCCTCGGGTTTCATATTGAAGCGATACCTCGAAAAATTAGCTCGTAGCAGGAGGCTATTAGCCGTGCTAACCGTCAGCTCTTTGCATAAAATCTGCAAAGATGAGCGCAGGGATGAACGTATGTCCTGGCCGCTCAACAAGAGACCCGTCTTTGTTCAGCCGAAGGTTTACCTCCGTAAGTCGGCTTTGGCGGTTCTAGAATTAATACACACGTTACCGAGAGGGTAAATCCTCTCAATTTTGGTGGCACTAATGCGGTCTGTTTTTAGTTTCTAACGACGCCCTGCGTGATTAATACGTCTTGTGCTGCCGCCCGGGTTTGATTTACAGAACTGGAGGTTGTTTCAATGCCGGCCGCAATCTGTTTAGGCGTGACTGTCAAACATTTACAAAGTATCTGGTTCTCAGGTGCGTAAACTGCTGTCAGCCATTTTGCATCCGACCCAAGCGGTTACCGCGTCGCTCAAGTGTCTACACGAAGGCTTTTAAGGTTGTCGCCGTCACGGCTTGTTCAGTTACGACGGTGACACGCCATTTGTATCTCTGGTGTTACAAACAGGACAAGATTGGTTTTTAGTCGTTGCCGAAACACAAATCACCTCATGGCAGTCGATGCTTGTCAGGCCGCTGGATGAGTGCCCTCGGAAAAAGACCGGAAAAATAAGATCACGAATGAGAAAACTGTAAAACAAACTCAAAAGTATCCATTGCGATGATAATTTATCTTCCCTGGAAACTCAAGGGAAAGAATCCCGCCGACCCGGCTGGCGGCTGAAGGAGATCATCACAAATCCAACTGATCATAATCTGCAATTCAGAAACTCAGGATTCCTTCTGATCATAAAGCCGCCTCTTATCTATTCCGCTTTAGGACTTTACTTTTCAGTCACTCGCATCCTAAAAGCTACAGCGGACGTCCTTCACGGCCAAGGGGCTGCGTCATTCCCTTCACGATGGCTTGAGAAACAAGTCCAGATGGAGAAACAAGGTCCACATCTGCCGTCTGTCTGATATCAGCGTACCGCTGGGATTTCACACCAGTGGCTAATCACAGCTCCCCTTCAAGACCTAATCCTGCAGAGTTCAGTAGCGGAGACTGACACTTGGCTGGGCTGGTCCCTCCTGTATGTGTGTGTGTGTGTGTGTGTGTTGTTCCTGACAGCTGGCCCTTTTGAATTGAAAATCCCCCTCCATCTCCGTCCTGTGACCGTCCTCCTCGTCCCCGTCCTCCGGGAGGGCTCCCTTCCAAACCTCCCTCCGGTTTGCCTTTGGTCGACGGTCACATTTCTGCAAAAAGCAGGCTACCCTAGATAACAACGTCGCTTTACCTTCCAGAACTGTCGTGGCACGTCATCTATTTTATAATGAGGTTGGTTCATTTGTTGGTTCATTGTATTTCCACTTGGGGGCCTTTTTCTGAGTCGTACATATCCATTTACCTGGTAGTATTGGTAGTATTGGTCAACATGACTGTCGGAAGTATCTCGAAAGAATTTTCCGTTTGTGCCCCCATAAAGCCGATATCCTCCGAAAAGCTATTGTTTCCTTGCCGCCCGTCACAGGAGACAGCCATGAGCGAGAAGGGATTCCAAACTACAGCCAGCTCAGAGCGCCGTCGGGAAAAACCCTCCCGCCGCTAGATGACGTCAACACCAAGATTTACATTGGAACAGAGGTAACCCTCGCGTTATCTTCCACGCGCCTGAAGGCTTCTGAAGATAGCGCTAAATATCCGCAAAGCTATGGTGCCGCTCTGATGCACGCTCGTGTCAGAAAATGCATCACGCGCCGCGAAACGTGGGCGTTTTAGCAAAACGGCTGACGGTTTTATTTGAAAAGCGCCCGACATGCGAATGTTTGCCTCGCAGGACGGGGAGATCGTGTACATCGACTGGAAACTGGAGAAGGACGACGTCGGACAGCTAACTAGTGAGCGGAAAGTAGTTTCAGTAAACGTGTTTAAATGACTGCATCACATCATAAGCCTCATAAACTTGTGATAATATTTCTTCGACTAAGAAGAGTTCACTCCTGCTGAATGTGGCGACTCTCATCAGCGGTCAAATATGACGTTCTCCTCCACAGGTTCCAAGCCCCTTCATTGTTGTTGCATCCATCACGGCTCGGTGAACACGATCCAGCGATCGCCCTTTTTTAAAGACATCATTTTGACCGGGACCTCTTTGGCCGGGAGCTCCAACTTTGCCATCTGGAAGGAAGGAGTCATGGTGAGACCTGCAGCCGCCGCGGCGAGTCCGTCCAGCTGGCTGCTTTTCAAATGAGCATCTTGATAGAAAGAAAGCGTGCAAAAAAATGATGAGCCGGAATCGGATTCCCAGCTTTCCCTTTAAAATCGTCCCGTCCAATGCCGGACAAGCCTCGGCCTGCACGGGCTGCTGGGGATCCGGGCGTTCTGTGCAAGGCTGACGTTAGCCTGCGAGCTATCATAACAGGAAATGGCGTGACTTTTTTTTTTTGCGTGTCTTCTATTAGCCAAGGTCATTTTTCACAAGCTGAGCCAGGACACACCAGCGTGTAGTGTCGCTATGAGCACACACACATATTGAATAATGGCGACTGACTTGCAGGACGGCCCGATCTACATATCGCCCAGCTACGAGCAGTTGTGCACGGTGGCCTCGTGGTCTCTGACCCGACCCGCCGTGCTCTTTATCGGCAAAGAGGACGGCAGTATTGACGTGTGGAACCTGCTGGAGAAGCATCACATGCCCGCTCTGGTTTACGCGCACATCGCTAACGCAAAGATCACCTGCATCGAACCCTGGACCGTCTCCTGTGAGTTCCTTCGGGCATGACATCCATCCATAGCTTGGATTGCAGGAGCGTCTTCGTCCGTCGCTGGCATCGTCACTTGCGTGGTTTCCGTCGTTCACGAGATGTTTCTGTGCTCACAGCCAGACAGCATTTCCTCGCCGTGGCAGATGATCTCGGAGTGGTCCGTATTTTCGAAATACCGAGGATCCTCTGCGTCCCCTCCAGGAACGAAGTAAGACAGGCGGGCTCTCGGGAACTCGGGCCGACGAGGACGAGATGTTTCACCGCCGTTCTTCTGTCCCATGGCAGAAGACCATCATGAAGAAGTACTTTGAGCAAGAGGAAAACACGCTGATGGATTTCTTGAAGCGGGACAAGGAGTGGGGAAAGCAGAAGAAGGACACGGATCTACTCAGTACAAACAAGGTGAGCCGGTGCTTCTGGTTCCTCCTAAAACCAGGTTCCTGTAGAGCGCATCGCTGACTTTACCGTTCGGTCCATATTTGCCCCACTCCGCCCGTCCCGCCACATATAAGCCGCTTCGGCTTTTGAACGCTCAGATACAGATCCCGCGTGTGTGCATCAAAACCCGGCATTGTCAAACAACTTTTTTTTCCTTTTGTGCCTAGGAGCCCGAGCAGCAGGAGAGACCGTCGGTGGCGGACTTACAGAAAGATTACAATGAATACCTGTCGCTTGAAAAGAGCATCCTGAATGTCATGGGCCTGAATCCGGCCGAGTCAGACGACATTTGATACAAAACGGGTTCATTTTAAGCTAATAAGATAGTATTTAAACCGGGTGTCTGGGTCGGCCGGTGTTTGACTGCTCAGCTGACAGTTTACCTGGAAACACACATTCTCACCCCATATCCTACAAAGGAGGTGCAGGCTCTGTCTTCGGTGTCATATAATGAATTCATCCTGGTTCACCTGACTGATTAAAAAGAGAGAGAGTGGAGGTTTCGAATTCACGTTGCCTCTGTGTGACCCGGAACTCCTCGGCGGGTCCCCCGCGGCCGTCTTCGCAGCTCTTCCGGTGCGCCGAAGAGCCAAAGGAGGCTCCGCTGAGATCCTCCGCTCTGTAAGTCCATGAGCGGCCGGGAGCTGAGAGACCTCTTGTGAGATGGATACGATCGCCGGAGATTCCAGCCGAATGTCTGGCTCTGAAAGTTTGTCAGAGGCTTTGAACGCGAGGGGAAAAGAACGGGCCGCTTCCAAGCCCCCGGTCAGAAACACGGCGCCGGCCCCTACATTTGCCTCACCGCTCCCAATCTTTATGAGGTCATCGTTCCCCCTGAGAGCCCCGGAGGGATGCGGCTCCGGAGCCCCCGGCAGCCTCTCCCTCCGGGGAGACGCCTCAAAGTGTCCGGCTCGCTTCCAGTCAGGAGCAGCGCCGCAAACTTCTAGTCAAAGCTGACAGCCGGTATCCGGCTTGAAAATAGGCAAAAGGCCATGGGGAGGCGCGGGGGGGGGGCGGGGAAGAGGGGGGTCGCTGCATAATATGGGAGCAAGTGTCTGTTGTCAGGTTTTCACACTGAGTCTCAAAAGGAGAGGGAGAATAGAGAGAGCAGATGTGGGACGGCAGAACAAATGGCTGAATGTTTGGCCGGAGAGGACGGCGGAGGGCGAGGGCCGCGAGGGCCGGCCAAAAGAAGACGCCACGAGATGAAAACCGGTGTAACTGAAGTGCGTCGCCTTCACTCTGGCCATGACGCATCCACGGAGACGGTGCTGTCACGGAGCCGGGGGGGGCGGGGGAGGCCGAAGAATGGCCTGATGTGAGGAAGGCGTCCATATGGCCCCTGAGGCACCGACGGGGCCGGCGTGACAAAGGGGGCCTCCGCTCCTCGGCCGTCCCCTCCTCGAGCCTCTGGGAATTCTCTTTTCCGGGCGCTCCTCCTCTCCGGAGCCTCTTGCTTTCTGTGCGGCGGCTCAGGAATGTGCCTTCTGCAAACCCACACACACCCGTGGGGAATGTCGCCCCCCCCCCCTCCGTCCCGTCCCGTCCAGGACCCCTCCGACGTCCCGCGGCCCAGGCGGGCCCGCATGCGACGTAAACATTCGGGGCGTCCGAAGTTCCCTTTGCACCGGGGCGGATTACGCGCCGCCACTCTGACCTGGCGATTCTGTAGCATTCTGGACAAAAGGCCCGGCGGCAGCTCAGCGGCGGCTGCGGGGCTATAAATCCGGCGACCCCCTCCGGCGCAGAGGGTATTCATGGTGTCAGATTGGCCTCCGCTGATTTCTTCATCAAAGTCGGGGAGATTTCCCCCAGCGGAAAGCTGGTCACAAAGGGGGCGCTCCACGCAGGACGGATCGCCCGCGGTCAAATTTTTCTCTCCTATTCCCTGAAGTTTTGAAATCCGGGGAAACAATGCCAGCAGATGCGAGCAAGAGGGGCCGTAAATCCGCCCCGGCCAATGAAGCCGTTGCGCGGCATTGTTGTGGGCGGAGGAGCCGGGGAGCGGGTGACGGCGGGGGACGCACTTTTCACACCTAGTCGACCGAGCAGACCCCGGCTGGAGAGGCTGACATGCAACACAAACACCAGGGGAGAGGAGGAGAAAAGACCAAAACGGAAAAAAACACAACTACCTGTCCTGCAGGGAGGTGCAGAATGACGGTTCATCATCAACATCTCCCGCTTGCTCCTGTCACCCTGACACAACCGCCGATCATACCACCATCCTTTTTAATCCTCCTTTTCTCCTTCGGGCCACTGCCTTCATCTGACCCCCTCCGGTCTTCTCCTCTGTGTCTCCAAAGCAGAACCCCTGGCTGCTCTTCACCTCCGTCGTCTCCACCTTTCCTTTCCTTCTGGCTGATACTCTTTGATCGCTTTTCTCCTCCAGCTCTGTACCGGACCCCTCCAGTACTGTACTCCGCCTTCCTCCTCTCCACCGCCTGCAGCCTCACCGCCGTCACCTATAAAACCCTCCGAGGACCTGTGGAGGGTTTCATCGGTTGACCTTTGACCTCAGAGCGGTCAGGTGACCGGGGCGCCGTCTCAGGAATGTTCCCTCTTGACTCCCTCTCTTTCTGAGCTCTCACGCTGTCCCGCTAGCGAGCGGCCTGCTGATACCGGCCTTCCGAACGTCTCCGGTCCGTCCCGCGTGTCCGGTCCTCCTCCAGGAGTAATGAAATCCAGACGGGCCCGCGGAGGACGTGGACGGCGAGGTCTCGTCTTCCCCGTCCTCGGCGCGGCTCTCGTGCCGCCTTGAGCTTCTCCAGATGGGCGCCGCATCGAGATGGCCGCTCCCGAGGCTCGCGATTCTCCTCGGAGATTTACTCCTCTGGAAGACGCCGCGCTTCCTGTCCCTCACTGCAGCGCGTCCGCGAGTCGCCTCCTTCTCCCAGGCGTTCGGAGATTCCTCGGACCGCCCGAGTCTTTTCCCCTCATTTGAACTCATTCGGTTACAAAACCTTCTTGAAACCCTTTTCGTTAAAAAGTATTTTAATTTGCGGGCCACCTGCTCTCCATATAACGTCCCTTCTCCGCAAAGTTTCCGCAGCTTTTGGAACAACGTCCAGTGACTGCCCTGCGTTCCAGCCCCTCCAGAGACGGCTCATATTTTCAGAGTTGGAGTTGAAGAGCCGCTCTGACTCTCGTCATCCGGTCCGTCGACCTATCGGGATCCGAGTCTGGAAAACCTTTGGGGCTTTTTTTCCGCCTCCACGGAAACACCGCGATCTGGGTGCCATGGAAACCGCAGTGGTTTCTTTCGGTGCAGTTCAGATTCAACACAAACTAAATGTTGATGGAACGGGGTCTGGAGACGCCTCGCTCCGAGCCACGGTTTGGCCTCCGTTTCCTTCTACTGCGATACGACGAACCCCGTTGGTGATGTTGGCTGCACGGACTGTTGCCACCATCACCGGTGGGGTTCCTCATGTCGCGTCAGGAGAAGGAAACGAAGGTCAAAACATGTCAGATATTTTTATTTGAGCCAAGCAAGGACAAAGCAAGATGTTGCTACAGAAGCGTCTGAAAGGCTCAATCGGTGCGTGAGGAAATATCTCCCAGCAGGAAGAGAGCTTTCCAAGTTTCAACGCTCACCAGAGAAGGTCGAAGAACATTCCAGGTCCTGTAGCTTTTGGAATCGGACGTCGTGCTTGAAGAGGAGGAAAACGTCAGAAGACAAAAAGACGCTGGGAAGTGAGTTCATGAAGTGTGATTATGGGCCTTTGAGGAGCCTACATGCCCCGGTTGTCTGCGATACCCAAATGGGAAAGCATCAATTAATTCAAGCCTCTCGGAAAGACGAGCGGCCAAGAAGCCAAGAAGCTGATTTGTGATACTTTTGAATTTGCGCCGACGGAAAATCCTGTGAGGAGAAGAAAGCTCTCCATCGTCCTCTCGTCTATTTTTAATCCGAAGAATCTCGTTTGCTCTCTTCAACCCGAACCGGCACAAAAAGATTGCGATTTAAAAATAAAAACAAGGATTAAAATGACGAACGAAAACGGAAGACGGTCGTTTGAGTTCTCAAGGATTAAACAGGTTTCATCTGAAATCCGCGTCTGCTCCTATGAAACCCTTGACTTCAACCATTTTGATAAATGTCTCCCAACAAAGATGACCCTGTGCCGGCGGCCGGCCGTCATCTCAGACCCAAAGGTCAGGAGATTAAGGAGAACGAAGGGGAGAGGAGGAAGGAGAGGGGCATAGAAGGTCTGGTTTCAGCGCAGCTGGCCGTCAAGGATGTTTACCCAGAGGCAGCGGCCATATCTCCGCGCTCCCGAATTAGACATGAACAAAAGTTCAACCGAGTTCAACGGATATCCAATGGTGACCCTGACCGTCCAATCAGGAGGCGCGTTATTGTGTCTGCGGGTGGAGGCTCGCCTGTTTGGCGGAGGGAGGGTCCTGGAAGTATCCGGGCGCTAAGCGGAGCATCCCGGGGTCTCGGCGCCTGGCAGCCAGGAGGGGCCGGGGATCGAACCCCGACCTTCTGACCACTCTACAGGCTGAGTCTTAGTGAAGAAGCAACCGGAAGGCGGACCTTCTGGGCGAAGTATCCTCTCGGTGTTATCAGAACCCTCCACGTTCCTTATCGAATGCGTGGAACATCGGATCGGTTGTTATGGTTACCAGCGGGGAGTCGCGCGCTCGACTCCCGACGTCGCGTCTGCGAAACAAATGTGGTCCAAACAACGGGTCACGTTTTTCGTCCTATCTCCGGCCCGACGACCAGGTAGGTCCCGGTCTCTGATATGCGACCGCATCCAGTTCCTAGGCGATCTCGATATGGAAACTTCTCCAGGTGGACTTCCACCAGAGGTTATAAGTCCAGGTGGGTGAAAGATGGGGGATGTCTGACGCTGCGGAAGATCAAGCACCGTCCAATGAGAGAGCCCGGGGACTCATGGCCTACGTCCGAGAGCGAGGCCGGCGGAACGGAGAGAAGGTATGAGCTTCAAAGCTCGAGCGCCCAGGTGCCGACGGCCAGAGATGGCTATCTCCCAGCTCCTCATCGGATGGGACGAAACACCGTCACGCACCTTCAGATCTCACGATCGCCGCCGACGATGGAGCGTTCTTCTGAGGAGCTTTGAAGGAGCAGCTGTCCCGCAGAGGCTTTCACGCAAGAAGGTATATTTCATTTCGCGAAATAAACGGCGACACTTGCGTTTCATGGAGAATATAATATATATTTATAGTGTGAACGTACAGCGGGGCGTTCAAAGACAGACGCAGCAGAAATACTGAAGGAGACGTCAGTCATCGATGGCAAATAAATGAGAATACATTAATGAATAGTCTCTTTACATATAAATACGACGGCAGGTGAGACGCAGCCTTGTTGATGCCAGTAAAGCTTTTGACCATGCAACGTTCAGTACCTTAAAAAAAAACACAAATGCAGCTGGAGACGGAAACAAATATATACACAATATAACAAAAATTACAATATCGCTTGTTTCTGCAGGAGTGCCGTCAGTCCGGCGCAGCGACGTGGCGTTGGAGGCGGGGTGGGGGCGGGACTACATCTACGGGTCTACAGGAAACCTCGAGGTCATCAGGAGCACTTAAATACACCGCCGACAAAATAAGCTGTAAAAATAATATACTCCGAATACATTTATATAATTATATACATATTCATAAAGGTTAAATACTGATCATTCTGAATCCCTGGATTACTGAAAACATCCGCCGACCGTTTCAGGGAAGCTAAGACATGCTAGCTGAGAGCCTCCGCTAACGTTCCCGCCGCCTCTCCGGACGTTGTGCTTCACATTTGACTGCCGCCGTTATTCATTTTATCACTTTACTTTCCGGGGGAAAGCCGGGGGAAGAAGCCGGAAAGGTGGGCTATGCTAGGCTAAGCCAGGCTAAGCTAGGGCGAACAGTATCAGGGATGTGGAGAGACATGAGGTTTGCAAACTGTCCGTCCTTAAAGTGGCGTTTCGGGGGAAACGCACCTTCTCGTCATGGTTCCATGGGAACAGAAGATCCGTAGCTCTGGGAAACCCGTTTCCCAGTTAGCTTCACGTGCAGAATGGTGAGGATCCCAATTCAATTAGCTCCGGACTTTAGCACGTCTTGGACGTTGACGTTATTATTCAACAATGTCGTGAGTGAATCGGAGAAGGTGTCATCGGGGATTGTTTTACTGAAGCTGAGCTAGCTGGACAACCGCTCTTCACAATGCTATGCTAACTTGTATGATGTCGTGTTTCCCACTGCCAGCAGGGCGGGCACAGCGGCGCCGCGGTTCGCACTGCCACCTCCCAGCAAGAGGATTCCCACAGGGCGAATGGTTGTATGTATATGTGGCGCTGTGATTGGTCCAGGATGTACCCCCGACTCTTGTCCGATCACAGTCGGCATAGGCTCCGCCCCCTGACCCTGGGAACAGGATAAGTAGTGAAGAGAATGAATGAATGAATACTGCAAATCGAGTGGGGCCTCTTGTCTCTTCCTTTTCCCCGGCGCCACCAGAGATGAGGCGCCTCCTTCAGGTGTGGTGGACCTTCTGTGGTGAGGCGTAGGGCTTTCTGACAGCACACCAGGAAAGCATTTGTTCCACGTTGGTCTCTTAGAGAAGGTTTCTGCCGGCAGCCTTTTTCTCCCTTAATTCATTTTGCATCCCATACTAGTTTCTTCATGGCCCATACCGACCCTCCTAAGTGCATTGTTGTCGTCCGACATCTCCGCGGCCGAGCCTTCGGGAGGACAACGGGTCCTCCTGTGATGTGGAGCTGCTTCCGAGGGCCAAACCGGGGGGAGACGCTTCCTCCGCGCCGCTCTGCCTGCTTATGTAACGGCAGGGCTGGAAAACTCCGGTTCAGGGGAAAATCCCATCTAATTCCTGAATAATGGTGGGTTTTGGCTTCCCGCAGACCCCGCAGCCTGCAGAGGAGATGTTTTCCTTGCACATTGCATTCATTTATTGAAAGGCCCCTGAACGGAGACCAGCTTTCCTTCCTCCACCAGAGGAGACGTGGAAGCGCGCCACGTCGCAGAAGCCACCGGAGGCCCGGCCGGGGAATCGGGGAGAGGGGGATCCACGGGGTGGGGGTGGGGGTGGGGGTCGGCAGGAACCTCATATCTGCACTCGGAGTGCTCTTCAGGACTTGGTGAACTCGGCACGTTTGTTGTGTTGGAGAAAGAAGGAGGAGCTGATCTTCTGAAAGAGCTCCAGAAGCAGCCAGGTGTTCAGATGGCAGTGAGTCGAAGGGTCCCTTGGAGATCCCAGGAGGGTACTCCTCCGCCTTCACCCTAACCCTGAACTCCGGGCGCTCGATGGTTCTTCAATTGAGAAGAGGAGCGACGAGAACAACGCGCGACCAGACCGGAACGATCCGGGAAGCTAACGCAAACATGGAGGAATGTCTGGGGGCAACCTTTGCCCGCTCAAGCTTCTCCTCATCCCTTGGATTTCTCCAGCGGCGTCCCGAGCCCCGGGATCTCCACGGAAACCCAGCCTCGTCAGTACCCCACGTTGAGCTTGTTCTTGTTGAGCTCCCTCTCCAGGTTCCCGATCAGCGTGTCGATGCTCTCCTGAAGGTCCCTCAGGTTCACCCTGTTGCTCAGCACTGGGCTGATGTCCTGGATCTTCATGTAGGCCTGGTAGGCGTGCTCTTTGGGCAGCCGAGGCGGCAGGATGTGGTCGCAAACCCGCTCCTCCTCTCGCTCCTCCTCCTCCTCCTCCAACTGCTGGCGGTCGCTTGAATCGTCCCGCTCTTCTTGTGTCGCCTCCTCCTCCACCTCCTCCTCCCGCTGGTCCTTCTTCTGCTGCTGCTGCTCACGTTCCTCCTGAGGAACCTGCACCAGCTCAGATGCAGGACACGTGACGCTCGGCGGTTTGCCTCCCTCCTCCTCCTCCACCTCCTCCGGCCGGCTCGCCTCGGCCTCTTCCGAGGGAACGTCGTCGTAGTCGGCCTCGTCCCTGCCGGGCGGCGGCAGGTCCGAGGAGAAGTTGTCCCCGCAGCAGCTCCAGTCCCCGGCGTAGCGGTTGCTCGGGCTGTCCAGGCGACCGGCCTTGGGCCGCAGGACGCCCGCCATCTCCGCCTCCGTGAGATTCAGCACCTGGGGGCGCTCCTTCCTCCGCCGCAGGGGGGGCGCCGACGGCAGGTCGGCGGAGAAGGTCTGAGAAGAAGACTGGCCGTGAGGGTCCACGACTGGGGGCAGGAGAAGACACAGAGGTTTAAAATCAGTCTGACACACGTGAAGATTCATTTCAAGCAGTGCTTTCCGAGCCGTGCGGATAAAGAGCTTCGTTCGTGGTGCTTATCTTCTACAGGAGCTCAGGGAACGTTCTCCTTAGCCTCTACTCTGTACTTGCTTTTGCAAGGTAATCTCCAGCAGAACCCGATTCCGATGGAACATTCCCCTGACAACTCGATATCGGTAGTCAGCGCAGATGTTCGACGCGTGCTTCTTGCTAAAGCCGACGAAGACGCCGCGCTCGAAGTGAGAGTCAAGCATGCAGCGGTTCGTGGAGAATCATCTGACCTCCGTGAAAAGGAACAGAGACTGCTCTGCAGAGCAGGACACAGAGGGTGGAGAAGAGGGGGGAAAAACAGGCTGGGAGAAAAGAGAGTGGCGGAGAAGATGGAGGTGAGAGCAGCAATGGCGCTCTTTGGAGACACGGAGGAGAAGATGTGCAGGTTCCTCTTTGGGATTGAGGAGGATGGAGAGGATCAGGGACAGCGCATGTTAGATGGCCTGGAGATGAAGTCACCCTGAGATGGTTTGGACATGGACAGAGGAGGGATGGAGAAGATGGAGGGGAAGAGGACAGGAAGGTAGTCGGTGCCAGATGAAGGTAGGTGATCGGCTGTGGAGACCCCTGATGGGAACATCCGTGAGGAGAAGAAGGACAGAGGGAGCCTTCTACAAGTTCAGGCCTATAGTCGAGTCACCAGCAGTAGTCCTCGCTGAAATGGTCGCTTGTCTCTCGGCCAATCACAGCGGGGATAGGCTTCGGCCTGCAACCGAGACTGCAGGAGGGGCGGTGAGGAGCATAAAGAGTCAAGTCACTCACTGTGAACTTCTACATGCAACCAAAGTGTCGCCTGCAAAGGTTTGCCAGATGCTCATCTCCTCAGCTCCAAGGCCGGCTGGAGGAAAGCACCGGCGCTTTGGATGTTTCAACAACGTCCGACCGCTGCCGAGACACCATTTCCACTTCCCTCTGGCCGGACCGGGCCGCCCAAGAAGAATCGGGGCAGATTGGTCCAGCTCTTGCAACCGCTAACGGTGAGAGCGACGTCTCTTCCAAATGACGTTTGAATCTCCAGCAGCTCCTCGTCCCCGTTATCGGGCGGGTCATTAACAAGCTTCACATATCCCACCGAGCCACAAGCGATCGTCAGCAGCAGGCCGAGCGCCTGCCCACGGACGGGGATTTATCTTTAGACGAGGGACCGCGCCTCGCCGCTCGAGTTTACATCGGAGCTCAAGGCTCCGATTGGCCCGGGTCGCCGAGACCGAGCGTACGGCGGACATTTTCATCTCCGGGGAGGCAACGGCAACAGATGGTGGCCGAGAGCATCAAATGCTGGTGAGCTACTTGCGGAAAGCCTCAGCGATCAAAGCGGCCCTTTGGAGAGCGGAACCACAAAGCAGGCGGCGATTTCCCCCAGGCCTCAGGCGGAGGGCGGCGACGTACGGGCCGTACGTACTCAAACATAAAGATTATCCGGCCGACATACCGGAGAGGGAAGGAATACGAGCTGAAACCTCACCTGGCCAGAGCTGCAGCAGGTAGTGCAGAACCTCGATGTGCTTCTTGAAGTGCAGCGCGCTGGCCAGCTCCTCGGAGTCCACGAAGACGCGGTTGGTGTGGCAGGACGCCTCCTGGCGCTGGCTGAGCAGCACCGGGCCGAAGCACACCGCCAGATTCTGACAGGTCATCTTGTTGGCTTCCTGGTGGGACGCCACCAGCTTGAGGTGGTTGAGAAGTTTCCGCAGTGTCATCTGCAAGTCGGCGCACACCATTAAACACCATTAAGTCCAAGTTGTTTTGTTCCTCGAATCGCATGCGACTACCGTAATTTCCGTACGATAAGCCGCGACTTTTTTCCCTTAAACAACGATGCGGCTAATGTATGGATTTTTTTGAGGGGGAAGCTAACGAGCTTCACCCCGCTAAAACATCTATCCTCTTCACATCGGACCGGTGAAATGACCGGGAAATTCTGAGTCCGTTCAACTCCGAAACCGAAGTAGACGACTTTGACGGTTTTAGTGCGCAGGAGGAAGCCCACGATAGCGATTAGCTAGCCGGTGCGGCTTGTATTGAGGTGCGCTCAATAGTCCGGAAATTACGGTACGCGGCGTGTCATAATGGTAGCACAGTACTTTTGTTACCTACTGACCAAACAAATGATGCATATCGAGCAGCAGGAAAGTCTTGCGGACGGTCACCGACTGCTCCTTTCCCTCCTCATGTGGATATTCTCAAATACTCTGCGACGACCACCAGATGTGGACTTAATGTCGCCCGGCAGACGGCCGCATGAGGTATTGTCATCTTAAATAATTCTACAGCTGCAAGATGTTGGTCACGACACTCTGCCTAGTTTATATAACTCAGTGTCTCCAAAAAATGTGCAAGTACATCCAAATAAAACTAATATTTTTCCCAGTCTCTTTGGAAAATCTAACTGCAGCTTTCACTTTGTGTCACGGCCGATGGGCCGACGAGGCCAGGGAGGAGGAACCTACGCCGCTGCACCGACGGAGGAGGTTGGAGAGCTGTTATTTGTTTACTATTCCACCTTTATCCCTCCAGAATCCCCGCCGGAGGCCTTCTCCTCACCCTCTCCACGTCCGGCAGGATGTCCAGCAGGCCGACGGTGTGCTCCGAGTCGGCCTGGTCGTTCTCGCAGCCCGACGCTCCCATCCGCAGAGGCCGGCCGGCCATGGACTCCAGCACCGCCTCGTACAGCTGCTTGGTGATCAGAGGGTAGGGCAGCTCCCGCAGGTAGTCCTTCAGCACTCCTGCGGATACGACGTGAAGGTCAGGCATGGCAGAAGCTGCATCGAGGCATCTGGGAGTTTTGTGAGGGCGGAGGAGCGAGCTGACAACCGGTGCATCAAAGGTGAAGGTGGCGCCGCTTGTCCCGCTTTTGTCATTCTCAGCGAATGTCGCAGCAGTCGCACGTTCCTGCAGATTCCTCCTCTACAACATCAGGAAGGTTCGCAGATTCCTCACGGAGGATACAGCGCAGATACTCATCCAGGCTCTAGTCATCTCCCGTTCGGACTACTGCAACTCCCTCTTGTCGGTGCCCAAGCGGTGACCATCGGGCCTCTGGAGCTTATTCAGAAAGTGTCAGCCCGCCTGGTGTTCAACCGTCCCAAATTCTCCCACACAACTCCCCTTCTCATGTCCCTTCACTGGCTCCCGGTAGCCGCCCGCATCAAGTTCAAGACCGTGGTGCTCGCCTACCGGGCGGTGAATGGGACAGCTCCGGCTTATCTCCAGGATATGGTCAAGCCACATGTCCCTACCCGTCCCCTTAGATCTGCCACCTCTGGGCGACCGTCCGCCCCGTCACTCCGAGCCCCCGGCTGCCGATCGAACCGGTCTCGGCTCTTCTCGGTCTCGGCTCCTCAGGGGTGGAACGAACTCCCGAAAAAGGTCAGAACAGCGGGGTCAGTGCCAATCTTTCACCGTGAGCTGAAAATATACCTCTTCACCAAGCACTACCCCACTAATCACACTTAGCCCCCAACCTCCTCTGGAAAAAAAAGAGGATGAAATGAATGTATGTATGCATATGGTTCTGAGATGGCTATTTGGTTGAGTTGTCACTTCTGACTTCCGACTACTGGTTCTTCGGATCTTCGGAGACTGAATTGCACTTCATGTAAGTCGCTTTGGATAAAAGCGTCTGCCAAATGATTGTACTGTAATGTGATGAACCATCTTGTCTTTACCCATTGCTCGTGAATGGTGAGGTCGCAGGGGGTGGAGATAAAGAAGGTGGCGACAGTCAACGGTCCAGAACAACACGGCGGCTGGAGAGAAGAATATCAGGGTTGATAAAACAAGATATGAAGGAAAGGCGAAGAAGACGAGGGCGAGAGCAACCGTGTTCTCTGGACAGGAGGCGGAGATGAAGCTGTGGAGGAGTGAGGAGGATGCAGAGGATCGGGAATGAGTCATGTTCAATGTTCTGGAGATAAAGTCACACTGAGACGGTTTGGACCCGGACGGAGGAGGGACGGAGAAGATTTGGGGTCGGAGCTGCCGGACAGCAGGTCCGAAGATGAATATCTGCCCATTAATCAACAAATCTCAAAATTAGTGTCACAGCGTGACAGTATCTAGTGGTTCCCGGTCTCCCGACTGCATCCCGAAGCCCCCGTGTTTCCCGCAGTGCCCGCTGGGATTCCTGACCGCAGTCGGACGTGTCTCCCGGTCGCTCCCGGTCTGAGATGAAGCATTCGCGCCCGTAACTTTCCGCCTGTCCCCCGACAAGCCCCCAAAATGGAGCCGGCGTGTCTTTTCATAGGCAACCAGGAGGGGCCAGGGCATACGTGCAGGAGTAGGGAGAAATGCTTCTGGCACGCCGTCTGCTCCTCTGCAAGGACCCGGATCGGCTTTCATACACGTCTGGAGAACGAGCAATCAGCAATATCGGTCATCGTCCACGGATACATGCCGAGGCTCATCTGAGAGAAGTAACGGGAGCCAAGTTATGCCTTTCCAAGCCTACACTCACCGGGACGATCGAATGACCCGCGAATAATGGACAAGGCTCATCGAGGCCCTTTGTAACGGAAGACGACACGGCAGGCGTTAGATTGATCGCGTACGTGAAATCGGAGACGAGTCACCGATGCGGCGGGGAGTTGTTTCGCCGGCCGGCCGGCGCTGCGCTCTTTGGCTTACGTGAAAAATAATCAGAGTCGGCCATGCGGCAAAAGCGCATTTTCCGGAAAGACGGGGCGAAGAAATTGAAAACGGGTCGATTGAGTCGATCACGCCGGGGGTCCAGCTCCAAGACACACGGTCACATGGTGGGATGGAGGAAAACCCACAGAGCCCCGGCTTCAGGCAGCGATGGGATCCATCTGCAGACACGTAAAGGTACCCATTCGGAAGCATGTCAACAGAAACACTAGTTTGTGGATGAACTCCAGTCGCCTTCTCCAACTATTTTTATCCCATGTGTTTTCCAGCGAGGGATTAGAGAACGCGAACACGTTCCCTCCCGGCATTCAGTCTGCGTAAAAGGACCGTCTCTCACGGCGCTTCCCGGTACCAGAGCTTCCACTTCAGCACGCGGAAGGTAATAAATACACCATAGCGTCGCTGTTCCAGTCAAAGAGTGAGACATTCCCTGATAGCGGTGACCGTTTGACCCGAATCGCGTACGTGCCCGAAGCTTCCCAGATTAGGCCCCGTTAGCCTGCCATCAGGGTGAGATTCATCCCTCTCAGTCACCGGAGCTGTGATTAGAGGTGTTAAGGTGTTAGGGAGAGCCACGTGGCAGCGGATGTCAGAAACCACCCTCACTTTTAGAAGCACACTGTATCCCTCTATTATCACTTCTGCTGGAATGCAAGCACACGCTGCGTTCCTCTCAGGAGATCATTTCCCAATCTCCTCATGTGGAATATGCCGGCGTGAGCTACGACCCGTCGGACGTATTCCCGCCCTGCCGGAGTCAGCCGGCGCTTTTGCTCACTGTTTGCGAGGCCGGGGCTCTCCCGAAGCATACCGCTCACAGAACTCCGAAGGCGACAGCAGGAGGAGGTCCGGCCGGCCCGGAGTATCTCGGACGACCCGGCCTCGCCTACCGCGGAACAACCCGATGTTTTCGTTCCGAAAACGGCGGAGGAGACACGCGTTTGTGCGAGCCGCTCCCGTCATCCCCTCGGAAGAGTCTGATTACAGTGCTGAAAATAGACATTCCAAGTTTATCACCTCCACATCGCACTTATCCACCTCTTCCCTTCTATTTACAGCAAACTACAGTACAATTCGCCGTAAATCCTCCGAAATCCCCTGGGCTGAGTGAGGAGAACAGAGGGCGCCGTTTAACATGCTCAGATTTAATCCCAATTAGCTTGGCTGCCTAAGAGCGGGTCGCAGGTATCTGGGGTTCGTCCCGGTAATCCTGGAATACGACTTCCAAGAAGGAACAAAAATGGTATTTTTAGCGGATGACACGTTCCGGGCTCCTTTTACAATAGATGGAGCAGAGGAGCTTTAGAATACAGGATTAGGATTAAAGAGGGAAATAGATACAGTTCACGGTGGCGGCGCCTCAGATTAGCTCCGGGTTCGGGAGAACGCGCGTCGCCGGATGTACCGTAAACATGGAACAAGTTGGATTAGCGGGGCGAACCTGCACCGGCGGGACGCGGCGACGTCGGAACAGCGGTGGCTGGAAAGGAAGGAGGCGCCATTGAAAGCCGCGGAGCCAAAAAGCAAACCGTCACCGGGGGGACGAGTCTCGAAAAATAATTTACATCGTCTTCGACTGCGACCGCGTGGAGCCCTCAGTCTGAACCCTTAAGCGATGCAAACGTCCTCTGAACCGGACAAGTTCAGAGGTTTATTTTGGACTTTGACGTGAAATCCTGAGTTGTCGGTCGCTATGGAAACGGTTCTCCCGTTACCGGCCTTCGGATATTCTTCTGTTATGCCTCCCGTTTCAGCGGCTTGGCGTTTCATCGTGATGAATCGGTTATGTTTTCTTTCCCGTTCCGCTTTGTGCGTTTTCCTTCCCTTTATCTCCCCATCAGCTTGTTTCCTCCTCCCGGCCTACAGTTTGCTCGTTGCTCAACAAAAGCGCTTCCTCTTGATTTGTTATGTTTATTTTAGTCGTTTTAGGAAAAGGCCATGAAAAGACCTAAAAGCAAGCGAGAAATAAAAGAGGAGTGTAATTATACCCCTGCCTGCGCCGGCCGGCCGTCACTTACTGGACTCGGAGGTTTTACCGTCTCTCTCTGGACTTTGCACGGCGTTCAGAGCGACATTCACTTTCTTTATTCCCTCGGTGCAAAACATAAACATTAAAAGGGCAACTTCCCCCCGCTCAGGAACAGAATCCGGATCTGCCTCAGAGCCGCCCTCGCCAGGTTTTTGCGCGGAGCTTCAGGATGGCCGCGATCCTGCACGGCTCGCGGACGAACACGTGCAGGTGCAGAAAGTCCTCAGGTGACCAATCCTTCATTCTGTCAACAACACGGGGAGGTTTGTACTGGCGGCCATCTTGGAAAAACATTGTAGTGATTTAGAGTCCTGCAGCAGACACACACACACACACACACACACACCAGCGTGGTCTAATCCAGAGCAACACCTCCCCAAACCAGTCGAAGGACTGACTCTGTCCCCCGATGAAAACTTAACCGCAATCTTGCTCTTCCCGGGTGCAAACACGTCCGCAGCGCTTGTGAAGCCGGTCGACTTGTTTTGTTTGCAGTTCCGATTCCCGACCGTTATCGCCCGCCTCGATCGGACTCGGTAGGAAATCTGGTGTGAGCGAAACGCGATAAGGGAAGGTAAATATTCTCCCCCGGCCTTCCCTGTCGACACGCTGATTTCCAGGGAGGATTAGGCGGAACGGCTTCGCGCACATCCTCCGGCTCCCGGTGTCTTCACGGAAACTTGGCCGAGATAATAATAATAATCTGCCGGTTTGATCGCGGGAAGGCTGATTGCCTGGAGGCGGGCGGTGATTTCTGCGCCGGCCGGCCGAAGGCGGGGAGGTGTGGCTGTTTTTTTTTCTTTTTTATCCGGCGCGGACCCTCTGACCCTCCCGAGCTCCGAGGCAGAACATCCAGACACAACAGCGGCAGCGCTATTTCACATTAATATCCTGTCTCCGAGCGTCCCCTCCGTGCCCGGAGGCGGCGCGGGACAAAACAAACACGCCCCTATTTATGTCGCTTTATTTTCTACAGCTTGGATAACACGGCGCTGGGTTTGGCGGACGTGCACGTCGAGAAAGAGGGAAACGGGCCATTTAAGTCAATCATTAGCTTGCGTGACTCAGTGCTTGTGTTCATTCGGTTTTCTGTAGTCCCGTTAATGCCTGACAGCACACACCCACGCACACACACACACATACACACACACACAAGGTCACGGGCTGAGCAGGTGTGCTTCCCCGCAGGCGATCCACTTTCTCTCACGGCCGAGCTGACGGCGACCCCGCGGTGCGCGTCTGCTGGTTCACGCTAGCTCCGGTCTGGACCGGCAGGGCGGCGGCGGAAAAACACACACTTTGGATGGACGTGTTTGTCGAGCCGCCAAACACTACAAGGCTCACAATGCACCGGGGCAGGTCCTACCTTTGACCTCCTGTTCAAACAAAGCAGAAGGTCGGTCCTCTTTTCAGGACCGCAGTTAAGGCCCGGCGTGGGGAACAAACGGGGGTTTGTTCTCCCGCACGCCCACACACGGCTGAAGGGGGGCCGGGGGAAACGTGCGTGTCCGCCGGCACCGTGAACCCCTTGATAAATGAGCGAACCCGAGTTCTAGTCTTCCGCGATCCCCCGCCGCTTCTAGACCCCGATTTGAGGAACCCTCCGCCGTGACGCCGCGGCTAATCCCCCCGTGTGTGAGTCAAACACCATCTGTGTTTGTTCTGCAATAAAAAGGACACTTGTTAATGTCTTTCCATGTTTCCACCGGAGGACAAAGTGAAGGAAGGAGGAGCCGAAGCTGCTGAAAAGACCGGTCGGAGAGGGACGTTTGAAGGATCTCCATCCCGGGATGCGGGCTGAGCATGCACGTTCCTATCCAGGTCTTCAGACGGCCTCAGGCTCAACACATCTAGCCTCTACATTTTTTTCCCTGGCCGCCACCGAGCTCGATTTGACTGAAAAGCCCGCCGTGAGATCCGCCGGGCCACCTACACAGCTTCGGCACCAGAAGGTCAACTTCTGGAAAGTCCACGTGGCTTAACGGCGGGAGGAGAAGCTCAGACAGCCGAGCGGGACCTCTGACCTTCAACACAGACAAAAACAAGCGCCGGTCTCGCGGCGCAGAAGGTGAACGATCAGAGGGGGTCCGTCAGCGGGCGGACGCGAGTGGATCGGCCCGTCGGATCCGCCCCGATTTCTCACGAGCCGGAGTTTGTGACTTTTCCTCCCCCGTCTATGAACCGACCGCGTCTGCGGGCTGAAACAATGGCGGCTGCACACCGAGCATGTTTTGCAAGCTTTGGGATTGACCTCCGACCCCGCCGTAATCCCTTTCACTACCTCCGCTTTTAAATTAGCGGTGTGACGGCCGGCCCTCTGAGCTCACCCTGAGTCCGCGGTCTGAGGTGGCGCCGCAGACCCGGCGCCACCCCGATATCCACCACCACGTCCACTCTGGGAGTTGTGGAGATCATCTTCTCGTCTGCATCCTCTCTTTGTTGAAGAACAGGCTTCAAAAGTTCCTTTTTGAGAGAGCTAGCGAAGAGTTAGCATTAGCCTAGCGCCTAGCGGTGCCGGGGGATATCCCACCATGCACCTCTCTGATTCTCACATGTCTCTCCATCGAAACATGACGGCAGCCTCCTATCTTCTCCAGATTCCCCGGGGGTCCCTCATCTCGCAGGGTTCCTCCCATCAAGTTCTCCTTTCCCTCACGTCCATTTTCTCCCACAGAGGAAGATCTAGCTACAAACACCAAACACTGTGGATGTCGTCTACCCAGACAGGTAAAACAAAGGCAAGACGAACCCTCGGCTAAAGGTGACACGAGGCGATCGACACAAATCTGAGCTAGAAGGTCTGAACCGAGGTTTTCCAGGGCGGTCCGTCCCTTCCCCCGCCGCCCCGCTCGTCCTCGGCCTCCTCTGCAACAGCAACCGGCCGGCAGAGCAAATCCAGCCGGCGAGCAAAAACCAACAATCCACGCCGACGTTGGGGCTTTTTTTTCGAAGTCGCTGGACTGTTAAGTGTGATCTTTGCGCTGGGGTGCAAACGCATGCGGATCAAAGCTGACATGATAGGACGATGCCGGAGCGGGGCCTCCTCGCTAAACCAACAGCACCTCCTGAATGGACACGGACTTCGTCTTTTTGTGGCAGGAAAAAATATAAGTGGCTTTGTGTGACTCGCCGACCCCCCGGACCTCTGGCGTGAACTTCCAGAGCACAGTAGATCTGACGTATCTCCGGCTTTGGTTAAGTTGAAGCACCGGGGTCAATTATCTGATGGGTGTGCGGAGGTTCTCGGGCACTAGTCAGATGTTATGGCGGTGAGGATGTGACACCAACTCTGGTCGAGCGTGAAAAGTATATATAAAGAATATACATTTCCTTCGACATTGATTTCCCCGTCCGACTTTTTCCAGCTTCGGTCCGACTTTATCTTGAGAACATCTGCCACTTGCAGTAGCCGGCCTTCATCCCTGCCTTCTCCGGAGCACGCTCTCGAGATGTTCCTCCCCGTTCTCACCGCACATCACAACATCGTCTGCAAACATCACGGTCCACAGAGGTTCCTGTCTAATCATGTCACGGTGAACGGCGAGGGGCCCGGAGCGGGTCCCTGAGGCACTCCCACCTCCTCCTTCAACTCGCTCCGTTTACAGCATGAAAAGAGGACGTGTAAATGTTCAATCCTGTGATAAGAATGATACAAAACACTTTGCGTGACAAGAATATTTAGACTAAAAGTGCAATTTATCACAATCATTGTGAAACCTTTCAAAGCCAGGACCTCTGTGAACGTGACCGGGAAGGGACAGTAGAGAACGTGTATCAACTATGAGCCTGACAGGGAAAGAATGGCCTGAATGTGTGTGTGTGTGTGTGTGTGTGTGTGTGTGTATATGTGTGTGTGTGTGTGTGTGTGTGTGTGTGTGTGTATGTATGTGTGTGTGTGTGTGTGGGCCCTTCCCTGAGGCACCAGCCCATGCTGGTATGTTGACTGCTGGAATGCTTTTACTACAAACATCAAATTCACTCTCTCTCTCTTCATCTTTTAAAACACACATACACACACACACACACACACACAAACACACACACACGAGTTCAGGCACGTCCTCAGGATCAATATGAAACTCCATCTAGTATTTGCGAGTTTGTTTTGGTGGATGTGATCCGCGGCCTCCTCCCCCTCCTTGATATGAGCAGGAACCTGAGCTCTTGGAATATTTCACAGAGCCGCAATCTGCTCCTCGAAGGTGTTTGGAAGGATAGGGAGAAGTTCTGAGGAAGACGGAGACCCCGAAGAGCGAGCCGTCCGACCTCTCACCTGTGATGACGTTGATGTCGGGGTAGGTGTTCTCGCTCAGCTCCACGGCGTGGCTGTCTCTCTCGAACGCCTCGCGCAGCTCCTTCTTGACGGCCGCCGAGCCGCACAGGCGGTAGAGGCCCACCACCTGGGGAGACCAGAGGGAACGGGTCAGGTGAACACACACAAACACGCACACGGAGTCAAAACACAGAGATGTTTTTACACTCAAACCGCCATCCGGCCAACATAAACCTCCTCATCTTCAGGCTGCCGCCCTCACGTAGCGTCAGCGTCCGGAGGTCCTTCTTAGGTAACGGTGTGATGTGCTCGGATTCCAAAGGACCCGCCGACCCACACTTTATCATCGACGTCACAGGTAGTCAAACTCTGGCGCCGTAATTATATTTGGCCCACAAAGCCATACAAATGACTATTAGAGCTGCTCCACCTGTGTAGTCTACAGTGCATGTACCACTTATTCTACAAATCCCAGAATTTTCTGCTGGTGTTTTGGCACGAAAATCACAACAGGACCCATAAACGCCCTCTCTGCTGACAGTAGTCATAGCGACCTTATGCTAATACTGGCACCCTGCTACTTAGGCAGAAAACAGGATTTTGCATGTGTGCAATATTAAGCTCAAAATTGTATAGTATAAAGCTATGCATGTTCCATATTTCATTTTAAAGCAAAACTTGTTTGGGTTCATTATTATCTGGAGGAGGATTTTTTTCAATAAATATCAATGTTGGCCCAAGACTTTGTCCCCGGTTTGAATTTTGGCCCTCTGTGTGTTTGAGTTCGACACCCCTGATCTATGTGGTCCCGGGGTCGATACCGAGGAAGCGTCGGTGCTGCGGAGGCGCCGCGGCTTGTCGGAGCTCGATGAAGAGTTTTATATGCTGAGTCACCCGATTGCATCCGATGAGTCATGAGATTGAAGAGGAAGGAATAAAAACAAAAGCTCTGATATGCAAATGTTTTCAGCTTTCAGGTCCTGCTTCCACGCACAGTGTTCAAGGAGATTTCTGACATGACACCACGGAAACAGCAGCTGACCTGTGTGTGTGTGTGTGTGTGTGTGTGTGTGTGTGCGTGTGTGTGCCTGACCTAGTTTAGTCAGCTGATTCACAGCGCTGACCCCTGACAGCAGCGCAGCGGAAACATGTCATTCACCTTTGTGTCGTGAATGAGGGGAAACATGCAGGGGTGAGTCTGTGAGTGAACCACATTCCAATTTGATATTCTTCCACAGGAAATAGTTCCCATTTGAGCCTAAGCCACAAGCTTAGTCTGCTCGGTGATATCCCGTCATGCGCCGCTCTCATTCCTCTACCGTCTGCATCAGCGCATGATCATAACCTCATATCTTCTCCTGAGTCCCTGGGCTCTCATTGGTCGGCTTTCCAGGAGGCGTGGTCCGATCTACTGTTGCGTTTCGCCGTGCATCCATCTTTGTTGCCCCTTTTTTCAAATTATATCATTTCAGCTATTAGCATGGAACTGTTAGTACTACCGGTATAAGCAGTGCCGGATCATTTGCGCCCTCATCCTCTCCAGCCCAGCTGATAGAGGCGGAAGGCGGTGTTTCGCCACGCTGTCAACCAAGTGCTCGCTCCCGGCGGTCCCGTGGATCATCTCAAAGGGTGCAGTCCAGACCTGCTCTGCGTGGGAAGGGTCTGCAGATGATCAGGTCGGTATTTGGCACTGTATGGATAAAATCGACTCTCCCTTGTCCTGCTTGGACTCCTAGGGCGGTGGAACAATCCTAGACATGAAGCAGAAAGACTGAGATGGGAGCCAGATGAGCCGAATGTCCGTCTTCAGGAAGAGCGATCACAGTAAATATGTAAACATCTTTTTCAAGAGCATGTTTTCAGCAAGCTCCTCCTTCTCATCTTCTCATCACTTCTTCTCGTCACTTGCACGCACTCAGACCGTCGGCAGTGACACGCCCGGCGTCTTTCCCGAGATGTCCTCCGTTGGCCTGCGACATGCCGTGAACACCGTAAAGATCTTCCACGCTCCGGTTCCGGTAGGTGGAGACGGGGCTCCCGACGCCTCCTCGCTGGGTCGGGATTAAGCCCGGCTACAGACATACTATAATTTCTCCTACATGTCTCTGTCTGGTATGTGGCATTGCAGACCAACTGGTGTGGTTGCCCCGGCAACGTGTTAAGTCAGTGGGCTGTGAATGGCGGGTCGGGCCCGGCTCCTCACACACACACACACACACACACACACACACACACACACACGCACTCTGCTTTATCCGAGGCCTCCCCCGTCCCAGCAGGCCGCTCGCCATGTTGGGTCGAGCGGCAGTTTGGGAAAACGTCACGCGAGAGGCAGCGAGGAGCGCAGATTAGGAGGGGATTGGTCTTTGTGTGCGAGTAAACACAAGTAACTCGCACAAAGAACAACAAGTCCATTCAGAAAAAAAGGGGGTGTCCCTGTCGGAGGGGGCGGCGAGCGCAGGCGGGGAACAGCTGTTAGCTGCACCGCGGCTGCCGGGCAACACGAGCTGACCCCGCAAGGGGGGCAAAACGCAGGGAACCCCCGACAGGAATGTGGATCCTCCATCCCGAAGGGACCGGGACTGGAAGGCGTCATGGAAACAAACAGACGTCTAAGTCAAAGGGGTAGCGGACTGGAACCACTCGGGTAGGACCTCGGATCCGCGGGACAAGAACCGTCCCCCTGGCAGATGGTTGGGGAGCCTCGATGGTCCGGTTAGCGCCTTGCGCGATCGGGCGGTCCGGTGTGAAGGGATCTATACGTGGAGACCATTTGGCATCTACAGACGTTATCTGCTCAGATATGGGGAAAAAAAATCTTTATTTGGTACTTTCACGGAATCGTTGTTAATTTTCCTCATTTTTAGGTCGTGTTCTCCTCACGCATCCTGTTTTTTCTTAAGGTCTAGTCCCAGATGATGGGAGAAGTAGCGGACAGAGGCAGGATGATGACAGGAATGCTCCTCGGTGTTTGGTTTAAAAGGATGATATCGCTGTCAGATGATAGTGGAAATATTTCAACTCAGCGCCTGACCATGCTGAGGAGCACAAAGTCCTAAATGGTTCCTCTGTGGAGACCCTTGGAAAATGCGTGCTTTTTTAATGACCATGTACGGCAGTAAGTAGGTTACTAGGATTGCCCACAGTAAAAATGTCTCTACTTTAATGGGCACAGAGTGCGCACACACACATACACACTCACACAGAGCTTCAGTGTCTTGACAGGGACACCATGTGAAGCCTTTTGAAAACGCCCACAATCACCCAGCTTCTTAAGAGCACAGAGGAGCCCTGAGGTCATGTGATTCTAAGAGGACAAATTCCGTGGAAGATCCAAATGATTTTTTGCAAAGGCAGACGGCGGCTCGTCCGGCCGCCGGCGCTTCGGTGACACAACCGGCGGGATCCGGTGTCAACCCCGTCCTAACCCCTGTCTGCCTGCGACCCGGGGCTACGCTCTGTCCTTGATCTCGGACAGATACCCGCTGAACTCGGCATCTTTTGTAACGAAAGACGGCAGCGGAATACGGGGGGAGAGGGCGATTAGCAAGGCGGCGGTGAAGGGAAGATGACAAACAGTGTTAGGCTCGTGTGGGACGGAGCGGGAGGGACAGGAATTTCAGCTCGGCTAGACAAAGCACGGGGAATTACACGAACTGGGGAAACCTGAGCTGGTGGGGATGGCTGTCGGTTAAGAGGGCTACAGGCGGCCCCCGGAGAGGCAACCCTCTGGAGGAGGGACCGGGCGTCTCGGACGCCGACGGAGTCTTTGAACATGCACTAGATTTGATCCCGGAACCGCTCTGGACTTGGGACTACATGTTCTGCACCGTCTTCAACAAGCTACGCAGTCATGGTCCTCCACGGCAACGACGAATTCCTGTGCCGCTGCCGCAGATTCCACGGGTCGCGCACGAGGCTCCTCGAAGCCAAATGTTTGCTGCCGGCACCCGCTGCCCCTGGCAGCCCCCCCCAAGAGAGATCAGTCAGGTACAATGACCGGACACTTTTACTGCCACTGTCTCGGCCCTAATTAGAAGAAACCCAGCCGCCTCTTCTCTCTCTCTGGATTTGAACTGCCGGGTGTTCAAAGAGCCAGTCGAACACGGCCTGGTGGAGGGGGATATCACATGACACCCCCTCGCCTCCTCCACCGCATCGCCCCTTTCTTTACTCTCCTGACTTTGCGGAAAAGAGACGGTCGCCCCGGAAAGCCGGTGACATCTGAAGTGCATCTCTTCTGCCGTGAATGCGGCAGCAGCTTTGACTACCGGCTGCAGGGTGAACAGTGGTGTCGCACTGCTCCCACAAAAGACACATTATATAACACCGGCGCATAAAGCTCCTTTTCAAATGTATTCCTTTCTTTTGAGGTCCACAGAAGGAGGGAAGATGCACGTGCCTTATGCACACATGGGTCCCGCAGCATTTTTAGACCTCTGCAATTCGGTCGTTTGACAAGGAAGTGCAATCGTTCAATTACCGACTCACAGAAAGTCGGCGAATAATCAGAAAGAGCTAAAAGACGACGATCGCGCATGAGCTTTTTTGGCCCCCGAACCCTGCCCAAAACACCCCGGGTAGACTCACCTGACAACCTCTCTTCTCAATCTCATGAATGCACTTGCTTATCAGCAAAGGCACCATGAGCCCGGAGTTCTCCTTCTCCACCACCCGCCAGGCCTCCAAGCCGAACACCTGCGGCTCCCGGTCGCCGTCCGGCCCGCCGTCCAAGGAGTTCTGCCACTGCTCCATCAGGCCCAGCTTGACGTAGATCAGCCCGCGCGGCTCCAGCTTCACCGCCAGCTGGTGGGAGCGAATCACCCGGAAAAGGGCCGGCAGGACCACGGTGCCGTGGCAGCAGACGCGGTTGCGTCTCGGCGTGGGCTCCCAGCTGAACACCACCAGCTTCAGATGCTGGGCGTTTTCCAGCTCGATGTTGAAGGTGTGGTCCATATCCAAGAAGGTGGTCCGACAAGTGAGGAGGGCGGTCCTGGCTTTATTCACCGAGTCCACTTGGATGGCACAGTAGACGTCGCGGGAGTCGACGCGTGGCGGTTTGAGGTCCTCGGCGCCGTAGAAGTGCAGGCTCATCAGTCCCGAGATGTACTGGCTGCACTTGGGCTGCTCCGTGAAGCTGTAATGCCGGAAAGCGTCGATGTCCAACTCCGTGCCGTTAAGTTTGGAAGTCCCAACTCCGCCTTCGGCCTCCTTGGCTTTCCCTCCCTTGCCCTCGGCTGGGCCGTGTTTCCCAGACTTGGCTACCAGCTCCGGGGAGTCGCCGTCGCTGAGGTATCCGCCTTTACTGGCAGATTTGGAGCCGCCGCTGTTCTTTTTCTTGTTGAAGCTGTGCTGCGTGGACACGCTGCTGTCCAGGTGGTAGCGTGAGATCACGTTCCGGCTGGCCTGCCCACCTCCGGAAGCGGCTAATCTCTGAGGGCCGGATGTCTGAGAGATACCCTCAGACCCGCTGCCATTGGTTCGGAAAGAATGGGCTCTGGGCTCCAAATGGCCGCCGCCGCCGCTGTTACAGCTACTCTGCGCACCCTTGACGCTGAGCTTCCGACTGAGCTCGGGTAACTTCTTCATCTTCATGGAGATCTTCCTGACCGTGCGTGGGGATTTGATCTTATCCGGGAAGGACCAGTTGATGGAGCCGCTCTTTTTTGAAGGGTTCGGGCTGGAGGGCGGGGAGAAGCCCACGGCATTGGGAAGGTCCGGAACATCTAGGAAGGCAAACACAAGGCAAGAAAATGTTTAAATGTAGCCCGAAGCGGTTAGAAGGCTGAAAAGTCAGGCATCCGACTCAATGCAGTCAATCGGTTCAAAGGTCACTCACGGGGGCAAACAGGCAGCAGATGCTCTCTGGGTGGAAAGTAAACACTGGTTTTAGTCATAGCGGTAGAACGCGTCATACGTAAGGACACCGATATGGAGGCGGGAACAGGAGCTACTTCAGCTCAGCCGTTTGCTGCCCCGAGTTTGCTCGCGATCCAATAAAAAAAATCTGACGGCCCGAATGATAAGTAGCGTCAAATCGAATAAATCCGTCTGACAGCCAAAGCTGGCCGCCCATCCAGCGGATATAAATCTGCCGGCTTCAGAAGGACGCAGAGAGCGGAGAGCTTCTGCCTCTCGGACACCTGGACAAATAAAAAGGACCGGAGCGGGTCTAGATGGGGGTTCCCCTGGACTTAGATGAAAGTTGCTGAGTAGCACATCGGAGCGAAACAAACTCTGGTGTCCGGGTCCCGTCGGAAATCATCCCGTTTTCACCTTCTGCCTCTTCTAGACTTTCTTTACAGAGCTGGGCAAAATACACCGATGTTTGTGAGGTTGTTGAAAGTCCTCCCTCCTTCTCGGGAGTGTCTTCGGGCCGAGCGAGCGTCACGTGACGGTGGAAGTGCCCTTTTCCAATTGCAGAGACTCGGACGCAAGCCTGGCGCCCTTCCTGGTGGTTTGTTCATGATTCGCCGGGAGTTCAGTCTGTCGCCGCCGGCCAATGGAAAAAAAAAAAAAAACACACGGAAGACGAAACCTTTTATCGGGAGCGGGGAAACGTTTGAAGAATTAGAAAACCGAGCTTCGCGGAGCTGCTCTTCTCCAGAGGAAGCCACCTCTCAACCGGTGGAGGTCTGTCTACTGTCACACAGCGATTCTTCGACTGAAAGAGGGTCGGCCTAAGAGGACCTCGTGGGCAATTCCCGCCTAACTAGATGTCTATAAGGTGAAATTCCAGGGTTTTCCACATTTCTGTAGGCGGGAGAGACATTGTTTAGTCTACGGGACTGCGGCGTGCCGTTCGCTCTTCGCTGCTTTTTCCATTCGCGACCTGGAGGCCGTCCGTTGAGGTATCTCGGATGCACACGGGCGTCACATCTAATCCACGAGCGGGACGTTCTGTGAGAACGTTCCGTCATCGGTATCTGCCGGGGAAAAAGGACCGGCGACCTCCGTCTGTTAATATCTGCTGATGCCGACTGCGATAAGTCGCGCATGATACGCTGGCTCTGCGGAGACGTGAACGCGGGACGGCTTATAGACTTCCATCCCTGCCCCTTTTCCCCCACCTGGCCGATCCCGCCCTCGGCACGAAGACTCCGAGCCCCCTCCCCCCACCGGCCCGAGCCATCGGAGCGGAATTTGCCAATTACCAGCGTCCTGCCGTTCCTCGGCCCACGGCGGCCCGAGGAGAAAAACAGCAATTTTCCACATTCAGAGGTCTTTTAATAAGATTTCCTCAACAGCTTACCTGCCAGCCTGACACTGGAGGGGGAACGACAAGTCTGGAGCACATGACTCCGTCTGTGAAAATACATGAACGCGGACCTTCTCCTTTCTTTCAAGACGCTTCTAGTTTATCCACGTGTGTCCAAATATCAATCAAGATCATCATCATCTCCTCCATCACGTCCTCTGAGAGTCCGGACCCAGGCGGCCATTTTTAAAGAGCACCATCGGAATCCACATAGCGGAACCTGGAGCGCGCTTTTAGATGGTCTTCACAGTCCAGAGATACAAGAAGAACCCGGAGGTAGGCGACGTATCTTGTCACGTTACCGAATCTGGCCGATTACGATGTTCTCGTGGATTTTTTTTTAAGCAGGGTGACGAATAACTACATTTGTCCCAGTCTGGTGCCGACCGTAGACGACAAATTTGAACAATATCTCCATGAAAAATCCCCGAAACCGCTGAAAAAGCAGCAAGAGATCTAAACATTCGGAGGGAAGTTAACCGAAATCAACCAATAACAGAGGGGATCACTCACCCTGTCAGATGCGCGGGAGGCATTAGATGCTGGCGGCCTTCTGCCTCCGCCACAGAGGAGCAGAGTGATAGTCACGGATCACTAACACCAGCAGCGCTAACGGTTGCATGCTAATAGCCAACATGATTCTTTTGATATTTATAAAGAAACGACAACAACTTGGCTGGGAATCTGCCCGGTGAAACGCGTGGAGGACGTGTTTGATATCGATCCATCGCGATTTAAAGAGACCGCTTTCTCCCTCAAACAAGACCCACTCTGTGTGGAAACGCGGCAAAAAAGTAAAAAAAAAAAAAAAAAAATCAAGGGAGGAGAGCTCGACCTTGCCAACAGTACCGGCTCTATTTTGGGAGGCGACCTGCTCCGCTATTCTGGGGCTGGAGCCCGCAAGTGGAAGCAAGGAGGCGGCGGAGGTTCAACAGGATGCAGGGAAGGGTAGGATGGGGGGGCAGGAGCAGGACGGGGTGAAGCCAACAGATGGGGAACAAAGACGGCCTTGTCCGGGCCCCGTCAGCTCTGGATGCCGGGCCGGAACTCTGAATGTACAACCGAACACGGCTGTTCTCTCGCATTCCTCCCAAACCCCCTGAGCGGAGCCGCCTCCCCTGCCGTTGAGCCTCTGCATCCAGACAATAATAGACACAGCTGGGGAGGGGCGGGGGGGGGGGGGGTGCAAATTGACCCAAACAACATCTGGGGGTCCAGACCCCGGTCATTTTTACAAAAAAAAAAAAAAAAAAAAAAATGAAGATCTTTAAACACTTTACACGCCGTTAAATGGCAGCGCTAACGGGAAGGAAAGGTAAACGTGCACATTAATGCTGCAATCAAAAGCAGATGCGGGCCGTTTCCTCCGTGGTGGAAACACTCGTCCGACCACGTTTAGTTACATTTCGCGTCCTCCGGGACACGAAAAGGCAACGATTTCCAGTGATAAGAAAACATTTGTGGATTCAAAGTCAATTATTAACTCCGCGGGTTCCACGACTGACGATCCCCGTGAACGCCGGCAGGCCTGCAAACCCAGCCGTCCTCTGACACACTTAATGAGTCCTGCCCTGTTAATGACTGTGGTATCGCTCTCACACACACACACACACACACACACACACAAATACACACACGTAGCCTTTGGCCTTGTGGCAGCAGTCAGGAGAGCAAGGCGACACTGGAGCAGCCGAGGTTCAGGGGCGATGGTTTGACACCCTACCCTCCAGGGCCGTGTTCGGGGTCAAAGGGCAAAAGGTCTGCATTCCAGCCGCTGACAACTGAGCGGAGCGGTGCGCACCCTCAACCCCTCCCCACCCCCGCCTCCACGTGCACACGTGTGTTACAGTAACACAAAAAAGGGTGCGTGTTCGTCTGCACGCATTCACGCAAGCGCACCCAACCTGGGTGACCCTCCAGCACCTCCAACAAAGGGGTGGAATTTATGATGAGGGCTTTTCAAAACGCCGGCTCCAGACAGACGCAGGGGGAAGGTCCGCGTGCCCACGCCGTCCCGATCACAGACAGCGTTTATTTCGGCCGAAGAGCCAAACCGTCGAGATGTAGATATCTGATACTGTCTCCGATAATCCATTGTGTGTGTGTGTGTGTGTGTGTGTATGAGACACACAGAGACAGACATGGCGTGTACTCTGATAAGCCTAGGAGGAAAACAATAATGCCTTGATTACCCCTGTAAACCTACTTGTGTTCACCTGGCTTTGTGTGTGTATGTGTGTGTGTGTGTGTGTGTGTGTGTGTGTGTGTGTGTGTGTGTGTGTGTGCTTACAAACAGCAGCAGGGTAAATAAATAGCTGAATGGCATTCCTGTGCTGCACTTGGTTGATTTGGCAGCCGAGCCTCTTCCTCTCCCTTTGGCTCTGAAACCGCTGCACGCCGGACGGTCCGCTGGGGCCCCGCCATTCCATCACAGACACCCCCCAACACACACACACACACACACACACACACACACACACACACACACACACACAGCGCTAATATATCCAAGCATGCAGGCCTTCTCGCTAGCACAACATGGCCCCCCGCCAGAGCGGCCCTCGTGTAGCCGAGGCCTGCCGGGCAGTCATTCCAGCTCCGCCTGATCATTCTGCTCCGTGTAGCCTGGCAAAAACTAGCAAAAACAAGTTCTGCATGGACAGCAGAGGACGCCTTGCCTCAGCAACCTTCTACCCAGATCTTCACCATCCCTCCTCTGTCCAGATCCAAAGCATTTTCGTCCGACTATCTCCAAAACATCTACCGCGCGTTGTCCCTCCCTCCCAAAGAGAAGTGGCCTCGGTAGCTCCCGTTCCGCTTCTCCTCTTTTCAAGGACGTTTTCCACTCCAGCCTCTCTATCGTTCCGTGAGATCCCGACTCCTGCCTTCTGGCTGAACCGTCTGAGTTCCCGGAGGAGCTTCGCTTCCACGCGGCGCGGCTCCCGACGCATGGACGATCGCTTACAGAAGGACGACTATTTAAACAGGCGTGTTTTAATCTGATTCCAATCAGCGGCCGGATCCATTTCCTGCTTCTGCTCTGATGATGAAATGGAGAACAGACCAGGGAGGGAAGAAAAACCACGTGACCCAAACTTCACATCTGGTGCCAGGAGATGGAATCCACTGGTTTTAGCGTGGCTCTCCTCATGTTGACTTCCCTCGTCCCCGGCCGAGTCCTAACCGTGCAATTGGCTTCCCGGGTTGGGTTTCGGGTTTGAACTCTGGTGTAACTCTAGCAGCGAGGGCTCATTCTTGAAGGCGGCGGCCAGCGCCACCAAAACAACCCCCAGAAATAGCTCTGATCCCATTCTGAGCGCCGGCCAAGTCAGATTCCCCGCACAGCCGCTGAGGAGAACAAGAGATCGGGAACGCGCCGCCCCCGAAGTCCATCAATCATTATTCTCCGTACAAACGGCGCATTCAGACGGACACAAAGTCCGTCGACTGGCGGCGCAAAAGGAGTCTGGATTGCATCCGGCCGGGGGAAAGGACGGAGGAGCCCTCCGCATCTGCGCCCGCTTCATTGATTCGCCGGGAATTCTAATTCCAACTCGGTCAACGGAAGGCCCTGTCGCCTTCCAGAAAAAGCCACGGCGGGTGAAACGGCAGCAAACGCAACGGCAAGCGCGAGGCTCCGCCTGGGTTTGGATCGCAGGGTGTTATTCAGTGGGAGGATCTGCAAGAATGTGATGAGACAAGCGTCCTCCGCAGACGCAGTAAACACGTCCGCCGGGATACGCCGGCTATTTAACCCCGTTTCGGAGAGTATTCCGCTTCCCGAACAGCGCCGGCTTTGTCTCTGCCAATCAAAGATAAGAGTCTCCCCTTTCCCTTCGCTGGGGAAATCCAAAGCTCCATGAGCCTCGAGTCAACACTTGTTTGCTCCGATCAGTCTCAAACCCAACCAGCTGAGAAGATGCTCCTTGTAAACACAGCTAATGGGCATCGGGAGAGCGGCGCAGAACTCCGGTTCATTTTGCTGACGCGCACATAACTGGTGGAGGTTTAACACCACTTAGCGGCATCGGAATCCGACCCGAAACCACGTCATGAACAAACAGCGACACACAGCCGGACCTGCGGCCCCGGGAGGGGTGGCCTCATTGGTCGCTAAACGGTATCATGAGGTCGGTCTTCAACGCAGCAAAACGATATCTAGCCGAACGAGCCACTCCGGCCCGGACTCCTGGCGAGCACGGAAGGCCCCGATGGCTTCACGAAAAGCCGCGATCCGAAGCCTAGCAGGCGACGCAGGCAGAAATAGACAATATCTAATTAGCTTTGCGTGTCGGGATGAGCTCCAAGTCCTGCGCCGGTTCATTCGGGACCGATTTAATCCTTATCCCACGAGGAAAGGCTCCGAAGGGCGGGAGGTCACGGTTAGGAGATTCGGCGAGAGCCGGGAGCTCGGCGCCTGCCAATGACGATGGGGCCTCCGACGAAGCCTCCAATCAGACATTGTAACCTTGTAAAAGGGAGACTTGTTTGGGAGATAATGCGACACTTAAACGTCCACATCCCCCATGGAATAAAATGAAACCGAAGCCCGTCCCGTTCATTAAGGCCACATCTGCGGAGGGGTAGGGTTTCAAAGGAGTTGTTTTCAACGAGACTCGTTCCTTTCAAGCCCTCGCTCCTGCAGTAAATATGTTGCAGTGAACGCGAAACCTCAAGTATTAGATTCCCCTTCAGCGTAGGCTTTGTGCTCCCTCCCGGAGAAGGGGGCCGTTGCGTGCCACGGCGCAGTGTTGTCGAGAGCCGTAATTATAGGCTCGGCTCGTGATGTGCCAATTGGTTCAAACTACCATGTTGCCACATCAGAGGGAATACAAAGTCGGAAGTCGGGGGGAAAAAAACAAGGCCGGATTATTAGGAGACGGTGAGCCGCGCGCTGGCTGTCGGCTCCGCCTCGCCGCGCTCACGTGGAAACACAAGAGTTACAAAGGTGCCTGCAGATGCGGCGAGAAGATCGCCGCGGCCATTGAATCATCTCATGGGTCTCGGTTTGCACCGCTTTCTCCAGCCTCCGCGATTCCTGCGTGGAAGTCCTCCCGGCCCGTCGGAGATTCGGTAACGAGGGGCGCCGAAACCCAGTGATGTAATTGGGCGGCCATCAGACAGTGACCGTAACCACCTCTGGTTGACTGTTGACTGTCGGGGTAAAAAAGGCCGCTAGCAGGAACCTTCTAGATCAGAGCACAGAGGTGCGATGAAAAGGTTGTTCCATAGAGCGGAGGGTGTGTTGTGTTTTTGTCCCTCACCTGTGGACCTGGTGCCGGAAGGCCCCGCCTCCTCCTGCGCTTTCCCCGCCGGCATCTGCCTGTGGAGATGGAACGCCTCCGTGGAATGTGCGTTCCCCTGACCGCCGTCTCCTGAGACGCCGTTGGAAGCGAAGCCTTCAGCGGCGGTCGGGCCGGCGTCGCCGCCGCCGCAGCCCTCCGGACTCCTCCCGCCGTGACCCCCGTCCCCCTCCCTGCAGGGCCTCCTCTGGGGTTCTGCGCGAGGAGGGACCCGCAGTCGGACCGAGGGCCCGTGGGACGCTTCGGGCTCGTCGTCCTCGGGGATGGGGTTGTACCAGATCTCCCCTTCGTCGTCGGCGTCGTTCTCCTCCGCCGGGTCGGTGCTCCGAGGGCGAGGGGACATCTTCGCCGGGCCGATGCTGACCTAAACGGGGATTGGAGCGTCAGCTCTCTGCGGGTGCCGGGACGCCGGCGCGGCTCGGAAAGCGGATACCCACCTGAGGTAGGAGCAGGCAGACGGGCCGCAGAGGAGCCCCGGCTCTCAGGCGCTCCGGGGACGGACTGGGGGGCGGAGGTGTCTGCCGGGAGCTCTGGCAGCCCTCCTCCTCAGCTCCCGGCATGCCCGGCGGCTCGTCTTTGGCGCAGTGGTTCTTCCCCAGGGAGCTCTGCTGCAGCCAGTTGCGCTTCTTGGAGACGGTGATGGTGTTGAGGTGCGGTCGCCAGGCCGACAGCTCGTTGGCCCGACCCGCCTCGCGGCTTTGGACATTCTCAATGAAAGCTGAAACGGAGAGAGAGAAAGAAGAGGAACGCCAGTGAGCGAGAGGAAAAATGACCGGACCCATTGAAACGGCTTCGTGTGCCGAGGCCGTTCTCGAGTCGTGTCCTATCAAGTCGAAGAAAACATCTGTATCCAGAAACCACAGGTGTGCAAATACCCCATGCCATCAAGTCTCAAAGTGTTTGGAAATCTGTTCACGTTCTTTCCTGCGCCACGAAAATCCGTTCCTGCTCGGTCTTGTTCGATCGATTCCCCGATTCTTGGTTTCTAAAAACCCTTCTTCCAGCGTTTTGCCGCAGCTACAACCACGTCACCGATCTCCGCTCTGTTA
Organism: Fistularia commersonii; assembly: GCF_037954325.1. Classification (NCBI taxonomy): domain Eukaryota; kingdom Metazoa; phylum Chordata; class Actinopteri; order Syngnathiformes; family Fistulariidae; genus Fistularia; species Fistularia commersonii. The sequence continues at coordinate 2,186,457 of NC_141299.1, read as the reverse complement.
TACGAAGCCTCTGAATTCACGCATCTTACATCACTGCGACTTCCAGCGCGGGGTGAGGAACCGCTGGCGATGCAGCTGTAAAAATAGAGCACAAAGAAAGTGTGTGTGTCCGTGCATTCTGTGAGCATCCGAAGGTAAGTGATGCCGGTGGCCATACGTGTGCGTGAGAGAGGGGGTCGTACGCTCAGAGGCGGTGATGTTGTCCCTCAATCTCTTAGAGACAGTAACAAAAGAATGCCTGCATCAGAGTGTGTATGTGTGTGTGTGTGTGTGTGTGTGTGTGTGTGTGTGTGTGTGTGTGACATGGAGCAAGAGGTGCTGAGGGCAGGGTCTTGCTGTAACACGTACCAGGGGCTGGCGTAAAAGAGGTGTTTTGATCCAAGACGAGCCCCTCTGCATGCCTTAATGACGCCTCTGCTCTGTCGGGGGAGGCGGCGGGGCCGCAGAGCCGCAGAGCCGGGGGTCGTGCACACTTGAAAATAATTAAAATGTGAGGCCGCCAAGCCGTGCGTGCCGCAGAGACACGTGGAGGAATCAGCAGGTAATCGTAAGCCACGTACGCACCGTCACCTCGTGATCGCACTCTCGGTCTGATCTGCAGCAGCAGAGCATCCGGTCCTCTGAATGTTGCCGTTCCACTTCGTTTTCTTGATAATATCAATGTCTTTCCTCCGCAGGGGAAATATGGCAACTATGGAGATCCCATTCCTGCATGGTCCGGTTGGTTATGTAAGACCAGAAGACGGCTCTCAAAGGCTGGAGCAGGGGCCTATTCTGAGGCCGCCTTCTTATCTCCACGGGGGAGGAAAACAAGGACCGGCGGTCGGTATATCTTCCGGCCGAGCCAAAAATGTATTTATATAACAAGAGCCGGCGGCTTCGGCGTGATTAAGCTTCCAGCTCCGAGTTACACGGCGTAAAGGCCTCCGGGCCGCTCTGCCTTCGGGTTCCTCGTGAGCCCTGACCGGGCAGGGATTTCGAGAGGTTTCAAACCGCGAGCCGATTCTGGAGAAGATGTTTGCCGGCGCCGTTTTCTTTAAGGGGTCTTTCATAACTGAGAGCGGAGGCGTGTTCTGACACGAACGGCATTCCAGACCACAGCTCCAGATTTACAGCCTGCCCGCCGTCTCCCTCCGCCGCCCTACCAAAACACCGGCAGACCGCCGGGCTGACATGCTAGCCCTTTATCATGCTATCATGTGTCCCTCTATTTCAATGATCTCCATCTTATCTCCTCTGGGCGGTATGTCAGAAATGCAGAACATTAAGCGTGACCAGAGCGGCGTAACCCGATCTGCCGCCGTGCTTCTTTTTGAAATAATATGTATGTGATTTAAGTGAGCGAGTAATCCATGCGGCGAGGGCTCCGTCCAGGAGCCGCACACAGATACGCGCTAGCTCGGCTCGTACGGAGGTGTAGCTCGGCGGTGCGGACGTGACGATGAAGACGAAGCTTCGACGGACGGAACCCGGCACCCGTTTGGCTTCATATTTATTATTCCCCCTTTCTGTCCTTTACCACTTGGGGGTTTTGGGTTCCGCAAAGTAAGCTACTCCCTCTGGGATTTGTTCTGTCCACATTTCACAACATGCTGGCATTTGGAGACGCTGCAAGTGACTGTGGTGAAAGACGAGCGGTAAAATATCTGACATTCATCAGAACTTTGACGTCAATTGTGGCCTTTTTCTCCGATAACATCGCAGGAATTAAGGCAGGGAATGCGTTGCCAATGCTACGCTAGCTCTGGGTTGCGTATCTCCAGACGCAGTGAGACAGCTCTCCGCGGCAGACGGGTCGAACCCCTCGTCCGGTTCTTTGGCTCAGGAGAACGTATCGCCAGCAAGGAGCCGGCGGAGAAGGGCCGGCGGATTCCAGCTCTGCGACGGCTTCGCTTGCGCCACGGCGGAGACCTCGGGAGACCTTACCCAGCTGACCCGATCGTAGCGCTACGAGGTCCAGCCTGATCCAAACCTTCAGACTGACAGTCCTCCTCCAACCAAACGCTCTATCCGCATTCCCAGAGGCCTTGCCTGCAGGTCCTGAATTCCTTCGCCTCCATGGAGGCTCCTCTTTTGATTAGTGCAAAACACACAGCAGCTAGTTTCCCCGTGCATACAGACTGCACTTTGTTGTGTATACGGAGTTCCAGCCCCCCTCGGAGGAACCTTTCGCAGTGTGCCATACATTCCTGTTGACACCCATTCATGTGATAATGAGGATCCTCTGAGTAGATTTTTCTTTTTTACCCGAGGACAGAGCCCAGATCGTCCAGGGTTGCATCACTTGTCAACACTCGTATCCCGCCGAGGCATCCTGGAAGCACAGCCAAGCGCTAATACAACTTCCTGCGGAATACTCTGGTTCTGCTTGTGACTCTGCCGGCCGCTCGGAAAGGCCGATAAACGGGCCTCTGCGCGGGACTTGTCGGCGCCGCGGTCGACCCGATTGGGCAACAACAGGCAAATGAGGGACGGGGTTCTGTTGCCATCTTTAGGGACTGAAAGATGCCCAAAAAAGACGTAGCCTACGTTGGCTAACGCTTCATCTTCATCCCGTGGACAGGATGAATCCCTCGGGCTCCTCAGCCGGTGTGGTGTTTGTTCTTTGGGCACGCCCCAGAGACCCGGTTATTCCCTGTCGTTCAGACAGGACTCGATAACAATCGGGGAGGTTAAGATTACTTTGGATACTGAGACGACAGAAACCAAGCTGAACTCGAGCGCGCTCGGAGTCTGACTCTGAAAAGCACGACTGCCGAGAGAGCGGGCCGGCGTTGTGGGAAAAGGGCTTCCTGGCCGCCGCTTAGATATGAGAGGAATGTTGGAGCCGAAACGGCCGACGGGCCGGCAGACGCTCGTTCTATCCCGGCACAGGCGGTGACGTTCTGCGGGTTCCGTCCAAAAACCAAATGAGAAAATGAAAATCGGCACCCCGTAAAGCTAGCGAATCAACAAACTAGTTTAGCGGTTTCATTCGGGCCACAAATGCGGGAGTCCCTCGGAATCCGCCTCGGTCGGTCCGTCCGGTAAACGGACGCCGGCCTCCTGAAAGGCCGCGACCCGGTCCACCTCCGAGTGAACCGCGCAGAGGTTCCCTTCCAGCTCGCGACGGAGCCGGCCAACCCCCCGCTTATGAGACGGCCACGTTTCACCACAAACCAACCAGTGGGCCGTGACCTGGTGCCGAAGAAGCGGAGGCCGAGGCGGCTTCTTGTTCTTGGACCGTTGTCACCGGGTTGCAACACCAAGTCGCAAATATGGCACGTGCCAGGGCACCGCGTCTGAACAATGCGAGCGGCGCAAAGGATTCGTCCCCTCGCTAATTAGCTGGTTTTATGGATACATTCAGGAAATGAAATGAATCTGTTCTGCCTGTGGGGCCTCTGGCTTCTTCTCAGCTGTCACCTCTGAGCTTCATGAGCTTCAGGTCTGGATGATGGCTGCCAGGATTCTGTCACAACAATACCGCATGTCGGAATATATATACATGTACGTGCGCAAACACACAGATGTGACGGCGGCTCATGAACAAGCCGCGGGCACACACTAACTCGGCCATTAATACAACCGTTGCTTGCTGCGTGAGGTATTCTGGACCAGGTCTTATTATGCTGCTCTCCGGGGAGGGGGGGAGGGGGTGTGTGTGTGTCTAAAGGGTCAAAAATATCAATATTTACACAAATCAAAAGTAGAGACCCAACCTCAACGAGAAGTTGCAAGCCAAGACAAGCAGCTCAATGAAGCCGTTGAGAGCTTTGACATTTTTCAAATGGCTCTTTGTGAGGTGCTGAGAGGCCCACGGGGCCAGATAAGCCCGGGCCCGACCTTAATAAATACTTAATCGCCCTTCATTTTGTTCACTGGCGCTGAGGAATTAAGTGACACAGCATAAGCAGGTTAAATAACGGGGAATGGCATTCTGAATATTCAACCCCGAAGTCTCTTTAACATGCAGGTTACCATGGCGCTGTCCCCGAGCTAACGACCGGGGAGGGAAAGGACATGACGGGCCAACCCCTCCGCCTCCACCCTCACACAGCGCCGGGATTCCTTCAGCTGTGGAAACATTTGGCGGCGACCGGGAGGAGCGGAAAAATGAAAAACCCCGGCCGAGGAGAGGCCGCGGAAACCAGCGGGATCTAACGTGAAGAGGAGCTGTGTTTTTACCGAGGCGGAGAGCAGCGGAGCGGAGGGGGCGGAGGTGGAGGTGGAGCCAGCGGGCCGGCAGCAGCTGGAGGCCAAACACAGGGGCCTTCGGCGAGGCCGCCTCAGCGCTCACACTCTATTTCTAGCTGCACCGACAGTCAACAACAGTCTGCACACATGGCGGGTCGACTGTTTGCTCTGGACAGGACGACCGCAGCGACACACACACACACACACACATGCGTCTCCGCTGTTTTAAGTGAAGAGAGGAGAGCCCCGCTCCCCCAGTCCTGCTGAATTAGTCCGTACAAAGTTTTCCACCGCAGCAGCTCTTGGACTATTTGGGATTCCAAAAAAAAAGCTGGAGAAACAGTTTTCTTTCCGACGGGGTCTCTGGCTCGCCGTTGCACGACCTCCGACCTTATCCCGAGTCACCCTTTCATTTCTGGTCAAAGCCTAAAGCTCCGAACCAACCGAGGCTCACGCTACCGATTAGCCAATTAGCTCGTCTTTATCGGGAAGAGTCTTACAGCTGCGAGGGCGTCACTGCACCTACACACACACACACACACACACACACACACACACCTGCCCAGCTAAAAGCAGGTCTGAACCACCTCCTGAAACATCTGCAGAGGGAGATCACATGGTAAAGAGCTAGCTAATACATGAACCTTGTGATGGTTTCTGCAGCCGCAGCAAACGTTGAGGTTGTGTCTGCATGTGTGTGTGTGTGTGTGTGTGTGTGTTTCCTGCTGGTTTCACGATACAGATGCTTTCTTGTTTTCGGGTGTTTCTTCTAGAAGAGTTCGCCGAGGCGACGGAGTGTCAGATGTTCCCCTCAGAGGTCCCACCACCAAGAGTTAGTTGTTACTGAGCTACGCCGTGAAGGTCCGGGGTTAAAATGCACCTACATTAGTGTGAGGGAGAGAGAGCCCGCCACCACGGAGAAAGCAAGAAGGTCCGAGGAGCCTCTTCCCTTTGCTTTGCGTCCAGAGAAGGAGGAGCGGAGGGCCGCCAGACGGGGGGCCATGAGTGGAGGATGGAGATCATACTGGGGGAAGGAGAGGTGAGGGGGCCGTCGAGGAGATGAGGCCTCTCCCTGTAGCCTTCCTACCTGGCTGCGGCTGCTGCTGCTGCTGCTGCTGCTGCTGCTGCTGCTGCGGTGGAGGTTTGATGGTGGGTGACGTGTCCTTCTTCAGATGGGGCCCCTGAGGAGCGGCCCTGTCCCCGCTCCGGCTCGAGGAGCCCTCGATCCGCTGCTTCATCTCCGAGGACAACAGGCGGCCCTTGTGCATCCATTCCTGCATCTTATTGACGGTGACGCCGTGGCCCTTGAGCACAGCCCCGCTAGCCCGGGGCCCGCCCGGCTCCTGGCCGAGGTCCGGGGCCCGCCGCTCTGCGCCGCTGTCCGAGGAGCCCGTCAGGCTGCTCGCCGAGCCGCCGCTCCCGTCTGGCGCCGCGCCTCGGCCCTCCTGAAGCGTCTCCTCGCTGCCGGACGCGCTACAGGGCCCCCGGGGGCCCGAACCGCTTTCGGCCGCCTCACTAGCGCCGCCTTCTCCGGGAGCTGGACGGCACGGCGACGGCTCACCTGGGTACCTGAAGGCCCCGTCGCTGGCGGAGCGCGGCAGCGCGGGTTCCGGCTCGCTCGCGCGGAGGTTCTCCACGCTCCGGCTGTTCGGCCCGCGGTCCGGGTCGGCCTCCAGGTTCCCGCTGAGGAGCAGCAGGAGCGAGTCGCCGTCGGACCCTCTCCGGGGGCTGCGCTCCCCCCCGGAGGACCAGGAGTCGCTGTCCACGTTCCTGGCGGACAGCCGGGAGCAGGAGCTGTCCCCGGAGGGGCTGCTGCAGGACGAGGCCTCGGGCCGGGCTCCCGGGCCGCCGCCGGCCTGCTGCGCGTCCGGGCCGATGTCATTCATGGCGTTGATGAGGAGATAGTAGGCCTCCTTCAGCTGGTTTCTGAGCCGGTCGGTCTCCTGGGCGCTGTCCCCCCGCGGGCCCTCGCCCCGAACATCTGCCCGCTCACGGCCGACATCTGCCGGCCGGCTCTCGTAGAAGGCCAGGATCTCGTTGTCGTAGTAGTCCTCGTCCCCGCTGTCCGAGGGGTTCGGAGGAGAACTCTCCCCGGGGTCGCAGATCTCCAGCTCTGTGGGGAAGAAGGTGGGGCTCTGCAGGCCCCGGGGCTCCCCCAGCTCCGGTCCCAGGATCTCCAGGTTTCTGATGAGGATGCTCTCCTCGGTGCTGTGAGGAGCCTCCGGCGCCTCCGGGGTCCGGAGAAGGTGGCCGGCAGCGTGCCGCGGGTCGGGGGTCCACCGAGCCGCGGCCCCGGCGCGGGGGAGGACCCGGTCGGAGTCCCCGAAGCCGATGGAGTCCCCGACGCACCGTGACACCGACACGAAGTGTCCCCTCCCGGGGCCCCGGCGGCCCGCCGACCCGCCTCTGTGCAGCGGGGCCCCCGGGGGCCGCTCACCATCCCGACCGCGCCGCGCCGGCAGCCCGTCCACGCAGTTCTCGTACGTGCTGGTCCTGTCGGCCGGTGCGCCCGGCTCCGGTACGTCCGGGCCAGGTGCGCCCGGCCCCGGGGCGTCCGGCCGCGGTAGCTCCGGCCCCGGCGCGTCCGACCCCGGCGGGCCCCCGTCGCGCTCCCGCTGCATGTGTGAAAGTTTCCCGTTACCTTGTCTCCCGCCGCCCGCCGCTCCTCTCCGGGTCTTCTTCCCGCGGAGCCTCGCCAGCAGGCTCCTCCGCAGAGGGTCGGCCATCCCCGCGCCGCCCCGCTCAGAGCGCGGCTCCCGCGGCGGCCGCGCTCTCCCAGCCCGCCGCCGTCGAAGCTCGCCGGCCGGAGGAGCCGCTCTCCATTCTCCGCCGCCGCCGCCGCCGCTCTGAGCCGCAGCCGCCCGAGCTGCGCGCACACACACGCACACACACACACGCACCCTGTTTCTCTCACACACACATTCTCTCTCTCTCACACCCCTCCTCTCTCTGTTTCTCTCTCTCCAACACACACACACACACTATCTCTCTCTATCTCTACCCTCCTCTTTCTCTCTCACACTTACGCACACACACTAACACTCTCTCTCCCCTCTTCTCTTTCTCTCACACACACACACACACACACTCTCTCTCTCTCACTCTAACTCACCCTCTCTCTCTCCCTCCCTCTCTTTCTCTCCTCCCCCTCTTCCTCTCTTTCTCCCCCCCATGTTTGCAGCAGACATAGTTGGCATATTTCCCCTTCCAGGACTCTGGACTTCCATCTTCAGTGACCAGGAGGACTCAGTGCCGAGGTGTCTGTCCTCCTCCCAAAGTCTGATGAATGGATGAATGTGGGGGTGTGTGGCCGAGGAGAAAGTGTGTGTTTTGAGTGCAGAAAAATACTCTGACAGCAGCTCCAGGGTTCACCTGTCCTTGACCATGGAGGTGGAGAGGGACCACACACACATCCTCTCATCTAAACATCTGGACGACCTCCTCTTGCGTTTGGACCGCGGGAGGAACCCGGAGAACCCTGAGGAACCCCACGCATACACGGGGAGAACTCGGAGCAGGAAGGCCCGAGGTGGGTGTCCAACCAGAGAGCTTCTCACTGTGCCGAGGATCCGGCGCTCTGGATCTTCTGGATCGGTCTGGATCTTCTCACAAACACGACCCAAAAATCTTCTCAGTCCTGCTTTCCCAGGGTTCTGGGGGCATTCGAAGTCAGGTTTTCACGGACGCGGCCCCATGTTTGCAGTCCTCCACCTCCTGCGCCACCAGCCTCCTCCTTCTCCTCCCCCTTCTCTTTTTACCTTCTCCTCCACCCCCAACCTCCTCCTCCTTCTCCCTCTCCTCCTCCTCCACCCCAGTTAAACTTGATAAGCATCTGTTGTTGCGCTGCAGGAGCCGTGGGCCCCGACGCCTCGGCCTGCCTGACGGGACCCTGCCTGGGCAGTTATTCACAGGTCAAAACCTGCAGGCTGCATAGCGTGTGTTTGTGTGCGAAGGGGAGGAGGTGGAGGTGGAGGTGCAGGAGCGACAAGCTGCAGGGCACGGCTGCCTCTCCGCTGACAAATCATGGCTATTAGTGCAATTTTCATGCTGCAAACGTCTGGCATTCCTGGGATGACTCTCCGGTCTGGAGGTTTGCTTCTTTGTTTTTTACTGCGTCTGTGTGAATCCAAGAGCAAAGGCGGCATCATGCTGGCACCATCACACACACACACACACATGAAAGGTCACTTGCAAAACCTTGCTCCACCAGAGGCTCATGAATTCTCTGTCACGTGAATGAGTAGTAATAAGTTGGTGATCGGACTGAATGTATCTTCTCATTCTCCCAACCCTGGCCGGTGTTATCTCCACCTCTGCGTGGCCCCTGCTGAGACCTCCACCTGCTCCACCTTCTCCAACCCCCCTCCACCTCCGCCTGTGCCCTTTGTGGAGGCCGAACATCTGCTTGGCTGGCCCCCATTCAGAGGCCTGACCGCTGAGTGTGTGAGAGGCAGAGCTGACCTGTGTGTGTGTGTGTGTGTGTGTGCGCTGGGCTGCAGGGCCTTGCAGCTGTTGGGTGTCCCCCCCTTTGTCTCCGGGCCGCCCCCTTCCCTCCGTCCCCGGACGCCCCGACCTTTCTGGGGCTGTAAATTAGCTGCGCGATGGCCGTCAGGCCGCCGTTGTTCGGGCCTAAAGCTTTACGTTCCGGAGAATCGCATTATTGTGGCGGCCGTTTCCTCGTATCGCCGACAAAGCTTCTCCCGAAGGAACACTGTGAATCTGTCACGGGCTTTATGGGGACAACTGTGTCCCGCTAAAGACGCCAGTCCATCGCTTGGTCTTTGGAGCAACATATTTAACGGCGTCGTCATAAAAAGTGATTTAGCCTGAAACGAGGAGCTAAGAGCGCACAAAGGCTATACCTCCAGCCCAGGATGAGAACCAGCAGCTTCACTCCCTGCTCTGCTTCATGTCCACCTTGACAAACAGATCGATTGATAGGTGGGGATGCCTTCAAATATATATCCTGTCCGTCCATCTATCTATCCATGGATCAATCCACCCATCCATCTTCCATCATTTCAAATGACTCGAGTAAAATGCATATGGATTCCCAGCTTGTGGCCCAAACCTAAAGGTGTGTGTAGACATTTCCCTTCCTCATCCCACCACACACACACACACACACACACACACACACACACACACACACACACACACTCATTTCCGACGCTGATGCTTTTGGCTCACCGCAAAACTGAAGAGCTATCAGACGTTTTCATTCCTCTTCCTTCAGCTGCAGGGAATCTTCAAATCTTTGCACTTAAGACCTTAAAACACTTTATAGCCTTGACTTTGACACTTTATAGTTTTATTTGTATTTCTTATTCTCCCCCCTTTTTTTATTATTATTTTTTTTACATACTGTTTATACAATTTCCTACTATTATTTATTATTGCTATGTTTTACTTGAGACTCTGGAACAACAAATTCCCTCAGGATTAATAAAGTTATTCTTATTTTTATTCTTAAAAGGAGATGCGGCTCCAGACAGCAGGGGCTCCGACCCCGTCCCGCTCGGCACCGGGCCGTAGCAACGCAAGAGATCTGAAATGGCCTCCGGACGTAGATGTTGTGCTTCGCTTGTGTTTCACACGATTTTGGAGATTGCCGCCGTGGAGAACGTCTGCTTCGGGGAGACGTGTAGCAAAGCTCCGGAGATAAGGCGACATCACAGACATGCAGGATCAAGCAGCCAGCTGGCCAGATGATCCACCGGACCCGGCGGCGAGAATAAAAACAAAGATGGAGTTCCCTCTCTCCCTCCCTCTCTCCCCAAAGCCGGCCTATCGCTTTGAGACCGAGTTTATCCAAGTCCACGGCATGAAATGAAATGCGGGATAAGATCATCCGCGTGTGACTCCGATAACGCCATTTGTCAAAGAGGCCGCAACTACGGAATGTTGTGTATCATCTGAAGACGACAACGGCGGCGGCGGCTGCAGAGCGTCGGCCGCGGGGCTCCCAGAAAGACGCAAAAGCCTTTTCTGAGAAATGACAGCGGCGGGAGTCTCTCTTTCACACTAATGGACATGACCTTGCCGGTCGCTGCCCCGGGAGATCGGCCCTTTCCTTGTAAATATGTCTGATAAAATCAGGCCGCCTCTGCCGCTGTGCAGGACCAGGTATGCGTTTCAGACAAGCGCGGACCCATACCTGGGAGCTGGAATTTTATCAGAAGCATATTTACCGCTATTTCATGTCAGCCGGCGATGACAGCGCGGCTCCAGGAATTCTTGTGATCATTATAGTGTTCACAAGTGGATCCTCTCTTGGTTTGCCTGAAAACTCATTATATTTCCTTCAGTGATCACAGATATTCAAAGAATGGATTTGGGATTTACGGAGCAACAAGAACAAAAAGCTGCCGACAAAAAACCACGGCGTCGGAATGAAAGCGGACTCAGAGAAGGAACATTTGCTTCTCCTAAAGTCATTTCAGCTTTCGTAGAACAAGCGACCGCAGAATCCAGAGAGCGGGGACAAACGCAGAAACAGGGAACCCCGATCTCGGTCCGGCGGAAGGAATCAAATTACCGCTATCCGTGAAGTCAGGAAACGCCACGTCTCTTTATCTGAAAAGCAGATATGGAAGAGTAATGTATTGATGGCGTGACGGTGTGCGAGGAGAACATTTCAGCAGCAGCAGCCTCTGGTTGTGTGCTTTAAATCGAACTGACTTGCAGGGCAAGAAAATAATACACCACATACACAAAGTGTGCCTGTGCTTCTCGACGGCGCCATCTAGCGGCGATAGGCATCAAACACAGGAATGCCACAGTGAGCCCATTGCGTCCTCTGCCTTTCCGCCTGGTTCTGACTCACATCGCCATCAGCTGGTGAGTCCTGACACTCTGCGCCTGGTTTGGGTTGTTCTCGAAAAACCGCCGCCTCAAACACGCGTTTACGAGATGAAGATAATAAAAAAAAAAAAAAAAATGGCCCGACACAAATCAACTCAACAGCTGGCGAGACGGTTGGATTTTTTTATAAGGAAGTAACAGTTAGCAATGTGTTTCAAAGCCCACTAAAGTGGGGAAAGAATCAATTTTATTTCTTTTGCTTTATTCTTTGTTTCCTCAGAGACTGGCCTCTTCAGTCTGAAAAGCCTCTGGGGGTTTCGTTCCCTCTTCCATTTTTCTTACTTTAGTTTCATGAATTTATGGTCTCGACCTGCAGCGGCCGCAGGATATCGTCTTACGTGTGAAAAAAACAAAACAAAAACAAACTAGAGCGACGGGTAAAAGCCCGCGGGCGGGATCAGGCTAAAGCTCAGATGTCCGAGGAGGTGATCCGAAGGCCGCGTCAGCCATCCGCACCCCGGATTCACTCCAGCTTTTGCCTGAGGATCCTTTTCTCCTCCTCCACAAAGCTCTTGTCCGAGGTGGCTTGTCCCAAGTCCCTCTTCCGCTTCTCCTTCTGCTGGAACGTCTCCACTCGCCGCTTCTTGGCCGACAGCTGTGGCTTCTTGTCTTCGTCGTCTAACCGGGGGATACAGCGGGGGGGTCGGAGTTAGGAGGCGCGGATGTAGGCGTACGGTAAGCGGGCGAGCGACACCTGTGTGAACCCACCTGAGTCAGACGGCTGCTCCTCCGTCGGGAGGAACCGGGCTTTGCCCGTGAAAGCGTGCGGGGCGTCTTCCCCGTTGTCTTCGTACACGCTGGACCACTTTATCGCCATGTCCATGCCCGGAGGAGGTCCCTTCTTCTTCTCCGGCTCTGGGGCATAGGTCTCCGGAGGAGGGACGGCGTTTGTCTTCCACGGCTTGAACTCCTTGGGGGGCTGCGGAGAAAGGCGGTATGAAGCTCGGAGAAGGACAAAACTCAGGTGGTTACATCTCTGGGCAGGACTTTGCGTCGTAATCTCAAAGGACCCGAAGTGTTCGTCCGGCGTGATCAAAAACGGACGGACTTTCTGCACCAGCTCGGAAAGGTAACCTGCCTGAAGAGCAGCTGGTCCAGATCTAGAGAGGACAGGAACCGCACTGGAACGGACAATCGGGACCGCAGAGAGAAACACGGCCGCTCAACTGCCTTCTACTCTCTGCAGACGCTAACACCTACACCACTGCAACTTGCGCACACCAAACTTTGCACTCTATTTTTGCTTTACATGTCTATCTGGATGTGAATTTCCCCTCATGCTTATTTTGTTGTATATATAGTCTCCCTGTTTATTGTGCTTAGCGTACTTGTTATTCACTGTCTGCTGATACAGGAGCGGTGTTTCCAGCATGAGCCAGCAGTGATGAACACATGAATCCTCACAACACCTCTTGTACTGCTTGTTTTTCTGCGACTGGATACCAGGCTTTCCTTGAGGATCAATACAGTAAGTACGTGTGTAGGTTGGTAGGTATATATCTATCGATGTCACACATCATGTTATGCATCAACGATAACACCTGCACACACCCTGTCATCACTATTTTTATGCTACTATTTCTGTAATGACCTCATCTTTCACTGACCACGTTCCTCATGTGGATCATCACCTGATGACTGAAATGGGCGTTGCACTTTGTACGCTTTAAGGTTTACAATATTCTAATCCAATCGTTGTTTACTTCACGTCCACAAACTGGGACACGAAGCCGATTCTGACGTGAGAATCGATCAGGCTAGTTAGCGGCTCTTTGCTAGCAGTCGGTTGTGCGCCGATCTCTGGGAAATGTAGTTTTTAGCTGGGCCCTTCTCAGACTTGCTAAAGCCGATTACCTCCTCGGGCGCTTTCACGGCCAGGCTGTCCCAGTCTATCTGCTTGTTGAGGGGGTTGTACAGAAAGGTGGGCTTGGAGACGGAGCTGAACAGCTCGTCGGGTCTGGGTAATGGACCTCCGCCGCCGGCCTCCGTCCTCCCCGGCTGTCCAGAAGCGGCTCCGCTTCCCGGCTCACCGGTGCCCGGCGCCTGGGTCCTCTTCCTCCGCTCCCCAGCCTCCTCGTCGGAGTCGCTGCTGTCGCTCAAATCGTCGTAACTCGAAAAGAAGCCCAAAGATCCCGAGTGCTTTTCGTCAGCCATTCTGTTAAAATTAGATATATTAAAAAATATATACAAATATATATATATTACAACGTGTCAACGATGAAAGAGCAAAACAAAAGCGATTAGCAAGAGGGGTAGCATTTGGTCGCTATCCTTGCTACAAACACTACTCCATTTTGAATCAGCCTCCAAAACAGCCGTAAACAAAAACGGTGTCGCAAATCATTGCCGTAAAGCAGTTTGATTTAAGGCGCAGGTCAATGGAACAAACAAAAAAGAAAAACATTCAAGAAACCACAGCGGGACTGGGTAGGAAAGAAACTAATTTAAACGCTTTTCCCTTGAATAAACTCCAAACGTGTCTCTAGAATTCTGACTTTTAAAAATACTTTAATTTTGTTTTTTTGTATTCATGTATGCTAAGAATAAGAATAAGAACAACTTTATTTATCACGAAGGAAATTGTTGTGCCAGAGTTACAAGAAAAATATAACAATAATAAATAATAGGAGAAAATTGTATAAACAGTAAAAAAGGGGAGAATAAGAAATACAAATAAACTATAAAGTGTCTCAAGTAACAAGTGAAAACTATGAAGTGTCTTAAGGTCTGAAGAACCAAGTGAAAAATAAGGAGTGCACAAGAGTATGAAAAATGATTGTGCAAGTATCTGTAATGAAATATTGCACAGTTATGAACATATATACAGAGAAATTATTGCAATTTACAGTAAGTGGGTGAGATTTTTTTTCCTTTTTTTTTTAAAGTTTAATGCTCATGTTGTGAATGAATTTTATCATGTGATATCATGTTCTGAATTTTATTAGACAATTCTTTTGTGAAACAATTGAAAAAAACAAAACAAAACACAGGTGTTGCTGTTTTTTCATCCCAATTCGTATTCAGACCCATTCTCCAAGCTACTCATGTGACCTTTACCTGAATGATTTTGTAAAATGTGTATTTGCAAATATGACCATTGCAGGGTTCGGTGAGCGTCCATAGCGCAAGGATTATACCCGTGTGATGTTAAAATGTCCGTCTGATGAGCAGTAGCTGTTGTTGGCCATAGCCATGCCACACAGGCCTGCAATACAGCTGATTGTTCCTGCCCAATTCCAGGAAAAAAAAACCCACCCCAAACCACAGCCACGAAATTCCCAGCAACCCCAAAATCACACAGAAAACAAGCATCAACATAATCCCTGACATACGTGGCTTGCTACGGTATGACTGAAAAGGCCCCCTGCCAAACAAATCCCACGCACCTCTGTTGTGGAGTTCATTCAACACTTGTGTTACTTGTGCAGCAAAATGCCTCTCCAGCCGAATTTACCCGCTAACACTGACGCGAAGGACCGAGACGCCCGTTTCGATTTTAGGCCTCGGTTGAAATGCTGTTTGTTAAACACCGGAACGTATTTTAAACACGGGTGATGGTGGGCCTTTCCCTCACACAAAGTCCGGAAGCAAACAGAACAAAGAAGTCACGCTCCCCTGATGGCTCTGATAAAAAAAAGGCCACCCGGGAGGACGCGGGTCCCGCCGCCCGAGGAGCTTTTGGAACCCCCAAACACACACGCTTTAAAATACTCCAAGAGAAAATAGCGGAACAGAAAATACTGAAAGAAGTGGATCCAAAAAAAGTCGTGCTGATGGTGCATCTGTACCTGTGCACCACTAGAGAGCAGCGTGGCTGTGCAAAAAGAGGCGCCAGGAGTCTTCTGGTGTTGTTGTAAAGCGAACGTCTCCAGCTTTTATCCCGTTTACATTACGGACGGCATCAGCACGCAGGACGAACCGTCGCTCTGACGGAATTGCCGTCGAGCGAGTAGAGCGACGTGCCTTCCTGTGCCTCCTCTACCTGGACGCCCCGGCCCCCCCGGACCAGGACGAGCGGAGTTATTAAAGTAAGCTAGACAGAGCGGGGCCAGGCGGTGCCCCTGCGCGGAGGTCAGATGTCTCCTCGAGTGACATGGAAACATAAATCCCCCAGATTTACTGCAAACTGTTACGTCCCTCCCCGCTTTTCCCCGGCTCGCTTTATTTCTCCTTCTGCTTGATAATAGCAATTCAGATGCTTCAAATAAAGAGGTTCGCCTTTGTGGGTGAGCCGCGGGTCAGTTGGGGATCAAGATTTACTGAAAGTCCAGTCCGAACAGATCCCGGGGTTGCGAGTGCATTTACAGGAAAATATTTGACTTCTTGCACCGTGGGACAGGAGCGTGCTTGTCTCCTTTGTCTCGGCACGGCCTTGTTTGTGATTGATTGTCCCGTTTCTTCTTCCCCTCTTTCTCCTGCAACGCAAAACCGACGGCGGCGGCTGCAAACCCGGCTCTAGCCAGACGGAGCGGAGGACACGTTCCAAAGTGTGCTGCAGCTGAGAGCGTGATACAGCCGCGGGCTCGGACGCACTTTAGGTTTAAAGATGTTTTGAAGGCGCACGGGGGACACGGCCGACGCCGAAACCGCAGAAGTTGTGACAGACAGAACATATTTCATGTCGTAACAACTCCCGGTTATTCCCGGTTGTGTTTTTACACCGATCATCCTTCTTTACCGCTCGTTAATGACAACGTGTCAAGTTTCTGGGCGAGCGAGAGGGCTGACGCTCGCTTTCTCGTCTCGCGCCGGTCCGGACTCGAAGCGAAAGCGCATTAATTTTCCCGACGGTTGTCTGGAGAGCGATGCACGCTAGCGTTTCTCCAGCGGCCGGCCTGAAGCCTGATCAAAGGAGGCAGTCACCGTATTATGTAAGTCCCTTCCAGAAAATCCCGGCTCGACTTAATAAATGTGATGAATGTGTTTAAATTGTAGGAGCTCCGCTACCAGGAGGTGCACTTCAACCTTCTGTCCTTGCTGCTCAGCTCCATTTCAGGAAGCTTGCTAATCCATCACTTGTCATCTGCTGTAATAATCTGTCTTTGGACCAGAGACCTGTTCTGACATCATTTCACTTTCCCCCCCCGGAACAAAGAGACGGCAGGTCGGACTCGCGGTGGGAAGGACGCGATGAAAACAAGTCGTTATCTTTTCAGCTTTTCGTCGCGCCGATGGCCATCTAGGTTTATTTTTTCCCGTTACCCGCCGACGTTCGCGCCGATAACGGTGTCGAGAAACCGAGGCCGCATTCCCCGAGGGTTGTCTCAGGGCTCTTGATTGGCTTTGGAAACTTTTTTCCCTTTAATTTTGTGTGTTTTCTTAATTCGGGAGGAAGCGTCGCGGATCTTGTCTTAATCACGGTGTGCCTCTCGCTGGCCGGTTTCCCGGAAACGCGCTGGAAGTGGGGGATAATCCATTCCAGGTTGTGCATTATGTCATGTTCTTGAGGGCTTAGTTACGGGCCATTTGAAATCCATACAGTGTGCATACGCCAGATCTCACAGTCACCCTGCCCGGCTTGGTAAAACGGTCTTTTCCTTTGGTTTCCTTCCCCTAAATTTTCAGAGAGCCTGACCATCTCGTGAGAAATTCCCCATGGAGGTGTGAAACCGCACCTCTCGGCATGTCTATGTAATCTAACCATTCATAATTCCTCCTCATTTTTTCCATTCGTCCCTACTGTAAATTTGACGCTTTTAGCTGCAAGCGCGGGCTCGTACGTTCGTCTTTTTACGGCGGGGTCCGCTCATGCAAAACCACTTTGCATTTTGCATCGAATGCCCCGGCAGCCGTGCGTCCGATGGCGGCGGGCGCTCTACGCGCGTCCTCTGTGTTTACTTTCAATCTCGGGCGACCCTCGTGATCTTTTCATCTGAAGCGGAAAGAAGAATCATTGTTTAGCTGTTTTTTTTCTTACAGAGAATTAAACTCACAGTCCCCTAGGCGTGCACCTGGAGAAAATAGAGGATCGCTCGGTAATATGTGCTCGTAAAGCGCGGGGAAAAGTGTCATCATTCCCGCATCGAGCGGTTGTGACACGTTCCTCGTATTCTATAGCGGCCTGTTTTTACACGCTCCTAACAGATGTAGGGCGTTAAAGAAGTTGTGATCCACCTGGGCCTGCCTGGCAGGGGCTCAGCTGCTAGAGCGGGCGTCCCTTCCCGCCCTCCTGCCAGCACATCTCCCGACGTGAGCGGAGACCCACCCGTCCTCGGAGAGCACGTCGAGATGTATTTTCAACCTTTTTGGCAAACATTTCGGACTCGTTTGACTCCAGAGGCAGATAGTTATGAATACGGGTGTGTTGTGAATCAAACCGTGGTTGTGGAATCTTACCGGCGTTTTATCGGTGGTGGTTAACCGAAACGCAATGAGCGTGAAGTAAATGATGTAACGGTGTCATAGGCTGTGGGCCTCAGCAGCGCTTTCACCGCAACATAAATGAATGCTTCATGTAATCCGTTACAGATAGTTTCATCCGATTGTTCCCTCTTGGGGAGGAAGACGCAGATGATTTTGTCGAACGACTGACTCCGCGGGCCGCCGCTCCGTTTGATTTACCGTCCCTGCGAGGTGACAGAGACGGGAAGTGAGAGGAACGTCATCGGGATACAAGTGTGTGGGCTCCAGAGACGGGATCTGTCCTAGAAAGCGCTCGCCGGCGGCAATAAATCCATTCATTGCAGATATCTGACATGAACGTTGTCAAAGACCGACTGTGACAGATGTTACGCTCCAAAGCGTGGAAGTGAGAACACGGTAAGCACTCCCAGCTCCGCTCGGCGAGACGGCCCGCTCCCGTCCCCAGCCGTTGCGGTTTCTTTTGAGTATTTCCTCCGCCGTCCAGACTCCTGTGTACATGGATGAAGACCCCTCATTCTCCTGAGGAGAGTGCTTGTCTGAATGAGGGCAGTGTGAATGAGTCTGGAGTCAAGAAAGCAAAGCGTTGCGGTCGGGTTGACGCTCCCCACCTGTGTTTTCCCGGCCGCCGAGCACTTGACCCGAGGCGACCGTTTTTGACTCATTATACGGGCCGGAGGCGGCGTTTGCCCCGCGGCCCCCCCGAGGGGCAGGAATGGGACCCCGGCGGACGGAGAGAAGGAGCGCGAGCCAGACGGGGAGGAGGGGCGGGTGGAGATCTGGGTCGAGAGGACAGTTTGTGAGCGATCTGAAGTTAATCATCCTCATCACGTGTTCTGATGAGGAGGCAGCACACTTGACCCCTCGCCTTTCCCCCCCACGCTCGGAGTCGGACCGCTGAGCGCTGAACCCGCCCGTGCCGACACCTTTGGAAGTCATATACCGAGACTGTGTGAGTGGCATCTCGTCATCCCCTCTCGCCGGGCTTCTAAGGAGGACTGTCAGCGGGGATAAATGTTCTCGGTATGAGGTCGCCACAGGCCCGTCGGGGGCTTTTTGTCTCCGTGTTCCTTTTAAAACCCGTAAAAAGAAATGCTAAATATTAGTCTCAGGTCATTAAAGTCTAGCGGGGTTTCACAACTTGTCAACTCAAACATTGTTTTTTTTTTTTTCTTTTTGTTTCCATAGTTCAGTTCCAATTTGAAATCTGATTGCGCGACATTTGGGATTTTCCGTTTTCCCCGATCCGCTCTAACGCGGTATCGTCCGCCCGTTCTCCAGCGGACATCGATACCTCTTTAAACCCCCAGCTAAAACCACTTGTTCATTGGAACAGCGATTAACTCAACATGTTGTGTTTTTTTTTTTTTCACCGAAAAAAAAAGAAATAACTAGACGAGTGCCCCCCGAAGCCCCGGCCTTGGCGAGCGTTGTCATTTTCCATTAGTCAGAAGACAGACTAAGAAGGGACCCCGAGGCAAGCAATAAATGGAGGCAGTCTTGTGGATGAGCGCGGAGGCTGCCTGCACAACAGGCCGGTCATTGCGGGGAGACGCTTCCCGGCCTGCATGTTCTGCACATGCCACAGAAGAATGCTTTGAGCCGCTGCCAGCAGAATGTGACTGCGCCGCTGCTTAATTCAAGCTGACCCTTCACGTTTGACTACTGATCATGTTTACAAGAAGAATACGGGGGTGTGCGTTTGTGCTCGCGGGCAGCCGGCTGATGCCGCGCACCGTCCTTTCAAATCGTGACGTGGACCGACCGGACCTTACGTCCCCCCCGCTAGCCCTGTTTCACACGCTGTTTTTTTTTTTTTTTTTTTCCAAGGGTGCTTAATTCCGGGAGGTCCTGGAGCTCCTGCCGGGAATCTCACCGACGCTGTTGTGAACGAGCAGGGCGTCAAAATAAAGAGTGCAATATTTACCGCTGCAGACGGAGTGCGCTATGTGTCATCCACCCTGCGGCCGGCGGAGGGCGGGACCGTTAGACCGTGCACTCCGAAGCCACCTCGGTATTGTTCTCTCGCTCTCACCGGGGTCAATCGAGAACGGACGGAAGTGGGGCTTCGGCAAGAGCCGAGGAGTTCCCTCGGCCCAAACAATCTCCCGTCCCATGCAACTCGGACGCTTATCTGCGCTTGACACTGGATCCTATTCGCCCGTTCGTTCATTTGCTAACCACTCCCTCTGGGGCGACCAGGGGGGGTTCAGTGTCTTGCCACCCTTCTCCCGAGGGTTTCCCATGGAGGCTCTAAAACGGTAGCGTCACAGATGTGGTCCGTCCAGGTGCGAGAGGAAGCCTCTCCTGCCGATGTCGTCTTTAAACGATTCACACTCAACGTGATGCGCGCAAACGTGATTTTAAGATTCGTTCACGTTGGGTGACGTTTCGGGGAAAAATTTCAGCCGGGCGGTCGGCTCGGCTTCTCGGGGAGTTTGCGCACGGCCGGACGAAGCCCGCTGGAAGGGCCGGGGCTCGGAGTGGCTCTGGAAAAATATATTACCTCGAGTAACCCGAGTGGAAGCAAAACTCATTAGCCGCGGCGTCGGGTCCGCCGCCACTCCTTCTCCTGCTGTAGGTCCGCTGTGTGACGGGGCGTGTGGGAAGTGGAATGGGGGCACATTTCACACCTCGGGGGCAGCTCGGCGGGGGGTTGCGGCCGTCTGGAAGAGCTTGGCGCACCTGGCCGAGGAGCCGGGTCTCCCGGGCTTCGCGGATCAAGCGGGTAATCCCTGCTTCATCTTGACATCCACTTTCTTCTCCTCCTCCTCCTAAGCCTTCTCCTCCTTGGGGTCCTCGCCGTGTTTACATCGCCGTCTCCCCAGAGGCTTCCTCCGCCTTCACAACCGTTTGCAAAAAAAGCGCGATCCTCCTGCGCTCCAACTACCTGTTTTCCCCCGATGCCCACGGTGAACCCTGGAGGCCTGGCTGTGGGATTTTCTGACTCATTAGCTCTGCTCAGTCAAGTGAAGCGGCCCGCAGATTCCTTCCAGCCAAGTTCATCGGCGCGGCCGGCGGCTCAGAGTGCGCGGTGATCGGAGCGAGGGGGCTCCAGCCGGCGGACCCCGCCGGGACTTTGTTTAGTGTGAAATGAGATGAGGAGGAGGAGGAGCGAGGGAGCGCGGTCGATGAAGATGGATTGCTAATCAAGTTAGCAAGCGGGTGTTGCTGCGGAGGGGCGGCGCCACGCCCTAACGCAGTGCAGCGTATTTAACGCAGCTTAGCAGCGTAGTTACAGGAGTGTTAACGCCTGTCAGTTATACGGTTGCTCATCGTGGCCGCAGGTGTCCGTTTGACCCTGCCTCTGCTTTTTCAGACGGTGTCCCGTTGACCCGGACTCTTGGAAGAAATCTGACTTTCGCGGAGCCAACACCGCAAGACGGGGAAGGCCTTTTTCACGCCGGCGTTCTCCAAAGGTCCAACGCTGACCTTCACCGTTAAGAGGACGACGGTCGATCTCATCATGTGCTCATTTGGACTCCGGGGTTATTTTTCCTCTGCAAATCTGACCAAGAAAGGGCTTAAACCTGGCGGGGTTAATTGTTCGGGAGTAAAACATCTTCTTTGCGCTATTGACTTTTAAAGAGACGCTAATTCATCGTGGGCTTCGGACGGTTCTCGACCTGCTGCGGATTCAAACCCCGACCGCCCGCAACTCGACATTATTGGCTCACAATCAAATAATAAACCTTTTTTTTTTTTTGGTTCATCGTTTCCAAAAGGGAAAGATGCACGCGGCATCTGGGAAAGACGTTTCATCCCAACCATGTTTTTTTGAATTCTATTAATTTTTTTAGTTCCCTGAAGAGGCTCGGCATAAGTTTTATAGCTATAAGTTTTGTAGCTCTGGTTCTGATCACGGGCAGGGCTGTAACGTAAGTCCATATGTCCTCCAAATGAGCACCACGGGCTCAACCACCTCTGCTGAGAGCCCCACATTTAACATCGATTCCACTGTACGCAAAAGGGAGCGTAAAAACATTTATCTCCGCCGCTCAGAGGGTCGCAACAACCGTTCACGCGTCTGGACGGCGCAGGGTCTCCAGCGAACCTCCGGCATCTGTTTGGACTGTGGAAGGAACCTGAGGAACCCAACGCAGACATGTGGAGACTCCACAGAGAAAGGTCCAAGCAGAGACCTCCTGGCTTGATGGAAAATGCTTAAACAGGTTTCCGATTCCTCCGTTTACATCTGGAACGATTATAGTAGTTTGTTTTTGGAAAACAAGAGTTTCGACATTAATGCTGGTGTCACAGACACAACACGTTCGGGGGGGGGGGGTGTTAGGTGCTTCGGCTTTCTGGATGTTTCACAACTGCGCCAGATGTTTCAACCGCGTCGCTTTGCTCAATTTGTCTTTCGCAGATCAGCTTCTCTGAGAAGGCGACGCAGCCGTGGAGGCCGCGGTTAGGAGACCCCTCCGTCGCGTCACCAGAGTGACATCCGCTGTGGACCTCCTGGGGGGGGCGTCACAACACCCGACGCCTGACGCAAAACCTCCGCTGCACCGAGAAGGTGTCATTTTGGGGTTATCCGGGTTTGGTTGGGCTGGTAAATGTCGTTCATGAGGTTATTTGGACTCTGGCAGTGGCTGCAGCTCACGGAGTGCCAGATGTGGGCGAGGAGGAGGGTTTTTTCCTCTGCGGAGGAAAAGCAGGAGGGTTTGTGACCCCAAGGCCTCATGCAAGCTCAATCCACGGCTGTCTGAGGAAGAAACACTCACATCCTCCCCAGGAAGATACATCTTACAGCACACACACACACACACACACACACACACACAAACAACAACAAAACGTTTAAGGGGGTGGGTGGGCTGGTTCCAGTGAACTGCAGCCAAACTAGTCTCCAAAAAAGGGCAAGAATCCCTTTGGTTTTGAAAAACAATTGATATTCTTTCACAGAAACACACACACACACACACACACACACACACACACACACACACACACACACACACTGTAGAAGAATTAAGGAGGGGATGAAGAGCAGGAGAGGAGGCCAGATGTTTGAGGATGAGGATATCTTCTCCTTTTTCTTCTTCTTCTTCTTCTTTTTCTTCTTCTTCTTGTCCTTTGGGCTCCTCCCTTCAGGAGTCACAGCCAATCACCTGCCTCCAACAAACCATCTCTCACACCAACTACCTTCATGTCCTCCTCCATCCTCCTCTCAGGTCTTCCTCCAGACCTCCTGCACGGCAGCTCCAACCTCAGCATCCTTGTACCCGAATCTTCTCCATCCCTCCTCTGTCCATGTTAGAACCATCTCGGTCCAGAACATCTACCATCTCTGCTGCCTCCAGCTTGCCTCCCGTCTTCCCTTCAGTGTCTCCAAAGCTTGGAACCCGGCTGCTCAGAGAGCCGCAGCCCCGTTGAGATGGCCTTGAGAGATCCTTGTCTAAAAGTAAGAGCGGCGGCTCCACCACGAAGACGTGCTCGGCTCTTGGACGCCACGCCGGAGAGAAGATGGTGACTCCATCTTCTGGCTTTCACGGAGGAGGTGCAATCCTGGCGGCGGGCTGGCTGCGGACGGTACGCCCCGGATAATGTCGGGTTCCGCTGGCGCCACAGGAAACTCATTTAACAAGAAGTGATTCACAGATCTAGATCTTCCATTGTTGTTGTCGGTGTGTTTAAAGTCCACCATCACCTCCTTGGTCTTGGAGATGTTGCATGATTGTTGTTTTGGATCTGACGTGTGTGAGAGTTCGGGTTGGAAGGCTCACACACATGCGCGGCATAATAATTTGTCGGTTATTAAATGTATCAGAAGCCATGATATGAATTACATATTTAGCCTGGTAAACGTCAAAGAGGTCCTCTGAAGACCTTTTCGGGTCCGGTCCAATCACCCGAGAAGCTCTGTACGCCTCCATCTTCTCACCGATGATGGTAGAAATGCTTCTGGATGGAAGTGTGCGCTCTGGCCGGCGGAGCGGAGCGGGATCCGGTTTCAGCGCTCTCCTCCGAGAGACGCCGGTTCGCTTTATTACATAATGTAATCACAGCTGACAGGATCCCCCGTCCGGGCTAATTTGGTGTTTGGGTTTCCATCGAGACCTCAGTCCACCAGAGCCTGTCAGCTCAAAACAGTCTGGAGGTCATGTTGACGGTGCCTGCGAGGCTATCTCCGAGCGTCTAGACGGCCCGGACACATCTTGGACTCCAGGTTGACACCGGCGTGTTTTTTCCAGTGGTCTCCCTGTTTGTTAGCCATGAAGATGAAGTCGAAGAAGAACCGCCGTTTGTTTATAACTGGTTTATACCTGAGCGCAGTCGCCATGTGTTCCAGACTCTCCATGAAGTTTGAACCCGGGTTGAATTTTTAGCCTTATATTCCCATCCCTTTTGGTGGCCGTGCATGTGAATCTCTCCTCATCCTGGCATTGCGGGCGAAGCCCCCCCCAGTCACGGCATTGTTTTGCGCTATTAGCACGTTTTCTTAATATGGCAAAAGCCATCACGGCTGTTTCGATCTTCTCACTGCAGATGAGGGAAGCCGTCCGTTGGGGACGAGCGGGACCGCAGGGGCCGGCTGGCGTACTAAGACGGCCGTTTGCTTCCAACTCTGGCATGTCGCTTCAAAGGTTGTTATTTGTTTCCTTTTCCCCGCCACAGACACAATACCCGTGCACATTGAAGTCCTTGTAAATCTCGACGTTTAAGCGGATTCATTTATTTGTGGATCTTTGTCGAGAGGCTCCGCGGCCAACATCTTTTATCTCGCGGGCTGCCGAGCAGACCGGGGCCGAGCGGCCCCGCGAGCCCGCAAAAGCTGGAGATGATTTACGGGGGGGAAATCACGTTCTTCCAATTAACCGTCTGACTCGGACATCGAGACTTTCTCCTTACAAGTACCGCCGTCCGCGATGCTGATTTCTGTCGCTCTCGGCGTTTTACCGTCCTTTGCCACTTCACCGACTACTTGCTTTTTTCACCAGAATCCGGAAAATGGATTGGAGGAATTAAAATATTCATTTAGAAAGGAGGCCCGAAAGGAAGAGTTCTGTCTGCGGCTTTGATACAAGCTTGCAAACATTACCCGCAAATAAATAAGGAGTTAAGTGTGTATTAAGTGTGTTACTTGGAAACCAAACACAGGCATGGCGTGCTTCCCGCTGCGCTCCCGTCTCAGGGGCGCAGATCACTACTTACCGGAAGGGTTTAAACCGAACTTCTGTGCGGATGTGGCTGTGAGACCGAGATGAATCCGAGTTTGGAGCGGCTCATCTGCAAATGCGAAAATTACATGTCGAAGCCGCTATAAAACTGAAGACCGGAAAGTATCCAGCGATCTGGTTTTTTTGATTTCTTTGCAGCCCCCGATAGTAGCTGAAAGTGTGTTATCACGCAGCGCGCTGGTCCAGAGGTTAGCCCCGCCCCCCCACAGCAACAAGGGGCCCGATTGGATCCCCCTGTCCACTGTCCAAACACATGCAGGAGGTCCAGTGAAGACCTTGATGGTGCAGACAGGGCTGGACGTCTCCATACGCGTCCCTGTGATGGGAAAAATAAGGCGTGGGATGAATGCAGGAAGCGCCACGTGTTTCAGCTGGATGTCTTAAACGCATACGAAGGGAATAGTTCACCCTTTCACTCATGCTGTAAGAAACTCCAATCTCACATCCCCTTTTAATCCAGCAGCTGACCTCACTGTGCTTTCATGTTAGTGCAGCATGGCTCATACACACACACACACACACACATACACACACATGGGGTAATGACGGCCCAGTGTCCTGAGCCAGTTACACCGAGGCCCTGATGGCAAACACATGAAGCGGTGATTGTACGTGTGTGTGTGTGTGAGTGTGTGTGTGTGTGTGTGTGTGTATGGCCGGCTCCCACCGCCGTGTTCCTGGTCGACAGGTGGCTCGGCTCTGCTCTGCCCCGCCGGACACAGACGGGGCCCCGGGGCCGGAAACGGCGCTATTTTTTGCCCCGGTGACGGCGGCTGGAGAAAATGACGGCGCTTAAAGCGGCTCTGACGTCTTCGTCGCCATTGATTTCCTGGGGAACGACGAGGACGCGGCTTCTCCTCGGTCTTTAGGACCACGGATGCGGTGAAGTCCTTCGGATCCCGGCAGTATTTGTGGGAGTCCGTAAATATAGACGGGGCATCGGGTGTCACGTTGTAGGTGTTAACGTCCCAGGCTTTCCGAGATGGATTCAACCGGCTGAGCGGGGTCAGATGTTCTTCTTGGGAGGACCGAGATCTGGAGATCTGGAGATCTGGAGATCTGGGTCTTGAAGTCCCCCCTTGCCCTGCTTTGGCCCGTCCCTTCTCCTCAGATCTCCGAGCTGTCCGCTCGGTGTTCATGTCTTCTTCCTCTCCTCCTCCTGGGGGGTGTTATTGTGGAAACAAGGGATCATAGCGAGTCCTTTTTTTTCCCCCCTTCTTTCTCCAGCAGCAGCGAAACTGGGAACAATTTTCTGTGCAGTTGTTTCTAATCTGCAGCGGGACATATTGTTTTGTGTGTTTGCTCTTCCCGCTAAGTAAAGCGTAAGCCTGGTCCTCATTGCTTCACGTTTGAAGTTCAGAGAAAACGCGTTCGGGTTTTGGCCGTCCGGAGTCGGCGGTGGGAAATAAAAATGGAGGACGGACACAGACAGGAAATGCCCTCGCGGAAGCATCTAGAGACAGATGTGCGTACGGGTTACATGAACTGTTATTGAACACTTCCCCGTGTTCTCATGGCGCACCAGAGGGACGCCATCATGGCGTGTTTGCACGGCTTCTTAAAAAGGCCGTCATCTGTTCAAGAGGCTGTTTCTGCCAGCGCCCGTCTTGAACGGAGCTTCCGGAGTGCTTTATTCGATAACGTCCCGGTTCCTCCCTCATCATCTCCCATCTGATAGGAGGACGTTTTCCCGAGTTACCTTCCTCCTTGAAGCCACGATGACATGATGAATGACGGAGCAGATTTCTATCCCTCTCACAGCACCGGAGAGGTCGTCTCCGGTTCGAGAGTCTCGCCGTTCGGTGCGGAAGCGATTCCGTTGGCTGGCTCTGGTTCCTACGGTTGCCCGAACATGCCGCCCCAAGACGGCTGCCTGTCAGTTTAAAAGTCTATTTTAAACTGTTTATTTTAAAGACTGAGATCAGTCGGCCGCGGTTCTCTGTCGGAGGCTGCAAGGAAACATCCAATATGCTCTATTTCTCTCGCTTTTGATACTTTGGATCCGACAAAAGTGCCTCTTTTTTTGTCCTTTTTCGACACATTTGCTATCTCTGGCGTTCGTTCCTTGTTTGATTCTTCCTAAAGTCATCTTCTATCCTCCCTGTGTTCATCATCCATTGCTTGAGATACCCTCGCGCTGTCCCCTCTCCCGTTTCCCCTCCAGCTCCTGCCCGTTCCCGTCTTATTGGCCGATTTGACGCGTAAACGGTACACGCCGGTGTGTTTCTATCCGGCGTTTCGGTCGAAGAAAATTGCAGTAGCCGAGGATGAAGCGGTTCTCAGAGCAGCTCCACAGATGAAAGTGAGGTCAAGGTGGCTTCTCGCTCCTCCTCCTCACAACATGTTATTTTCTAAGGGAACAGACAAATTAACATCTGAAAGTCAAACCATATTATGCAATAACCTCAAATTTATCCAGAGTTTAAAGTCTGATGATTATTCTTTTTTTTTTGTTTATTATGACTCGCTTATCGTGATCACATGGTACTTCGAACGTCCAAGTGTTTCTTTTAAAGCACACACACACAAACACACACATGCATGTAATTAGATGAATGCTTGTGGAAGAAATTCAGAAAGGGGTTAATGTGTGTTTTGGACCTCAGCTGTTCTGGTAGGAGGCCCCGGAGAAGACCCGGGACACGCCGGAGAACTGTATCTCGAGGAATGCCTCGAGATCCCCTCAGAGGAGACGGACCCCTTTGCTCCGGATGGACGGACCCGCTCTTCGGACCCGGTTCGCCGCAGCGCCAAGACTTGACTTTACCGCGTTTGAAGAAGAGGCAGGTACCCTCTGAAGCATCTCACTTCCAGGTTTACAACCTGTATTTCCGGGATGAACGTCCAGCAGAGGGCTTTACGTAGCGGAGCCGGCTCTGGATTCAGGAGCTCGGAGGAACACGGGGGTAGATATGATGGATTTATAGGGCTAGATAAAAGATAACTGCACAACATGAAAATACCGGTCATGAGATGAAAAGGAAAGGTTGCGCAGGTACAAAGAGGAGGAGATTTATGGATGCAGGGGAAGAAGAGAGGGACAGATGGAGGCAGGTGATTGGCCGTGAGAAGCGTACAAGTATGCAAAGTGGAGCGAACGCTGGCAATGGAAAGAGAACCGCGGAGGTGAAACTACAATTTCCTTGTCTATTTTTATCCTTACTTTTGTCATTGCTCTTCTCACCCTTGCTCTCTTTCTTTTTTCCGTTCTGTTGTCTAACCTCATCCTTGCCGTTCACTCTGCTGTCTATTTATATTCATACTCGTATTTATCGATACCGACAAAAGAATCAATAAGGTAGATCTTATTTCTCACAAAAATCCCCGGTGTCTCCTGGTGAGGAGCAGGGTCGTGACCACAGCGGCAGCTGTTCCAGTTCACAGAGGAGAAGGTCTCAGGCCGGCGGAGTGATTTACTGTCGTCGGCTTCGGCGTTTTTCTGTCATCAATGTGACCTTGACACCTTTCTCTCTTTCTCTCTGTTCGTTTTCTTTCTTTCTGTAGCTTCCACGTCCACGAGTCTTTTGCTCGCATCTAAAGTCTTCTATCTGCCAGGAGACTCGGTTTCTTCCCCGGATTTCTCAGAAAAGGGTACCTCACACGAAGAAGTTTGTTCACTCAACGTAAGTGGAGTCCTGGTCCGATACCGCCGTTGGTTCAGACGACAACATTATCCAATCTGTCCAATTCTATGAATATGCTTATCCTGATGTTGGGGTCACGGGGGGTTCAGAGCCCATTCCTGCTGTCAGGGGGCGGAAGCGGCGTTCACTGCTCCGTCACGGCTTTATACGCAGACGTCCAACCATCCACACGTTTGGACAATGCAGGGTTTTACATTGAAATCTCCCGCATGTGTTTGGACCGCGGGGAGAACCCCGAGGAACCCACGCAGACACAGGGAGAACATGTAGACTCCACATGGGGAGGCCTCCTGTGGGAATCCAACCAGGAGAGCTGACCTCTGTGCCGGTGTGCCGCCCTGCAACAAAACTCACTGGTTAACTGTCAGAAAATGTATGATTTGGATGAAAATAGCATGAACGAGTGCTGCACAATTATCGATCCATCCATCTTATATAGATATATATATAAGTGTGGTTTAATGTTTGCTAAAGTCACCATGTTGTAGCTCAGTTGTGCTAAAGATCCAAAGCAGCAAAGTCAACCCAAAGCGCTAACAGTCCTCATAGCACAGAGTTTGTGTATGTGTGTGTATATGTGTGTGTGCGTGTGTGTGTGTTTCCTCCCCCCAACATGACCCGGTGAAAGACTTTCACTTTCTCCACACACTCTGTAACTTCCTCCCGGGCCAAGCGGCCGCTTCCCCCGCGGCCCTCCGGCGCACTGGGAAGCGTTCCCGTGGTTGCACCTCCTCCCTGGATGAACCCGATCCGCGCACGAAGCAGGGAACGTTGCATGCGCTATCTGCCGCGCACGGCCCGCCATCTGTTGAGCGCTCTCCCAGCTGTTGCCCACTCGCTCAGCGAAATAACAGGCCGTACGAGGCGGCGACACACACACAAGGCAGAAATTACACGGGGCCGCCTCTGCTAATTAGAGGCGGCGGGAGATTTAGCATGTAGCCGGTCCGCAGGCGTTGACCCGGTTGACGCATGCCGGCGTCGCCTTCCCCCAATCGGACGCCGAGCATACACCCGCTCGTGAGCGCGCTCGGAGGCCTGCCCTGCCGCTCGTCCACTTTCCCTTCTTTATGGAGCCCACTCGTGAACGAGTCTTTTCGGTTGGAGAAACGTCCGTCCGGTGAACCCAAGGGGAGGGGCGGGTAAAGACGGAGGTCGTGGGGCGTCCATGTGAACTTTGCAACAGAATTCCAATTTGAAGGCACTTATCTGCAAATAATGTCTTTATTATGCTCCGTCCCCGCCTGCATTAGCGCAGGCTTAAAATGATCCCCGAGTTTTTCCGTCCCGGGTGAAGTTTCTCCTTCATCAGGAGCACCGTGACATCCCAGAAGCACGTCGGGAGCTCTGTTTTTTTTTGGTTTTAATCAGAAGGGAAGGACGGGAAGTCGCTCACGACGACGATATGATTTTGACGCGCTGAAGCCACGTTACGGGCGGAAAGCCCTGTCGCCGCACCGACGGCTTGGCAAACACAAACGCGCCTCAGTCCGACGGAGCAGGAAACGGCAGAAATAAGAAAATGATCCGCATAAAGCTCCTTTCATAAGAGATCCTCAAAACCCGAGGGGAAAAAAAAAAAAGTAAACAAAAAAAGCCGTCCGGTCTGGACGGGAGAACGTGGAGCCGAGGAGGAAGCAGAGGGTCACGGGGGAACCCGGGGGGAGCTTTACCAGCGAACGGGACGTCGTGGAAAAAGCCGGATTTTCAATCATTCGAAGAGCGACATGCCGGTCGTGAACTTTGCGTCACATTTGGAACACGCAAAGGTCAGACTCTTTGGATCGGCGCGCTCGTGACGTAATCGTTTACGGTATGGAAGGTGTTTGTTTGCCGACATCCAGCTGCGCTCACGAGCCCGTCGTCCGAGGAGACCCGTCCGCCGGCCTTCTCCGAGCCCAAGTTATGAAACCGCGAAGAGGGGAATACCACATGTCTGCGTACACCCCTGTACGCCGACCGTTCCTCCAGCGGCGCCGATCTGATTGTGATTATCGGACCGCGCTCGCTCTCTCGGCCCGGGGGCTCAGCTGCTCGACGCACATCTGGGCGAGTGAAAAATCAGTTTCCGCTCTGACGGAGGAGAATTTGAAGCTTCGCGTGAACTCTCCGCGGCGGCTCGGACCCGCGTCCGGTGGAGGCCAGGCCACGGGCCACTTCCGCAGGACACGCATCCGATGCGAAAGCAGATTCACAAAAATAAAACAAAAAAAAAAAACAAAAACAAAAGCGCCTCATCTCGTGATGAAGTTGTTTAGGATGTTGACTCATCATCTTGTCGGGGTTCCAGCATCTCGACCTTTCTGACTCTTGGAGACGGAAGGAAACATCTGCTGGAGGCATCGCTATCCCGAAGAGCCGGCTAATGGTTTAGCCAGAGAGGGGGGGTTGGGAGCGTCACATGTATGCACTTCCTCCTCCGAGGCGATTCTCTCAGATCAAGGAAGGGAATCGCGGTTTGACCCCGGAACCTCGGCCGCGCGAAGGCTCGGGGATGTCCCGCTCGCAGGCGCCGACAATTAATCCTCCATTTCTTGCCGTTTGATACGAGGTTCCGCCTCAAGCCGCCCGTCCGCTGAACACTTACCGTACACGGGCTACGTTTACGTGCTCCGCCGAGGAGCGAACCCGACAGACCGGGCCGGGCCGCGAACATCTCGGGGCGGTGCGACGAGGTGGACCGGAGGGGGGGGTCGGGACCCGCTCGCTTGTCTCGGCGAAGCGGTGAAGAAACGGCGGCGGCGTGCGTCTCACGCGTCCAATCCCGGTTCAAAGTTCAAACCGAGAAGTCTCGCGCGGCTTCCGTTCGGGATCAGATACTTCTCGGTCCGGTCGGAAGCATCAATCCGGCGGCGGTCAATTGTGAGACGGCGAGCTCGTTTCTCGCACTTTAACCCCAAAGGGCTTCGCCCCGGTACCGGATCACCCACGGCAGGGGAGGTGCGGGTCGCCTGTGTCTGCAGATGAGTGGAGACAATGCGTGAACGCAAGCCGCAGCTCCCCGTGATGTCAGCGGTTGGTGAGTGGTGAAATCCAACACCGGCAGCTGGTAGGAGTTGTGCTGGGGTGAAGCCGGTCCTCTTGCATCAGTGCAAGTCACGGCACATAGCAGCAGCCACCGCCTGGAGGGCTGGATCTGAGTCCTGCTGAAAGACACGGCTCTTCTGCCGCGCACAGCTGCGCGGCTGACACCGCGGGAGTCGCTTTCTCCGAACGACTCTTCCCCTTTTTTCTTCCCTTTTTCGTTTCTTCTATGCAAGTGCCGCGCTCCTCTAGGAGCAGCCCGGTCTGTGCGCGCCGCGGAGCGCCGAGGAGCCCCGGAGAGAGCTCTCCTCTGGACCGTCCTACCATGAGGAGACCCTGAGGAGCCAGGCAGGCGGAAAGCTCTCCTCCAGGCTCTGCCCATGAGCAGGTATCCCCCCGAGAGCGATTCCGTTTTCACCCAGATCTCTGCTGCCTGGACAAATGCATACAAATGCATTTAGGAGCCCAACGGACCAGGAGTGGACACGTTTCCGCGGCGGCAACGTAAGTGTTCGCTCGGCGCTCCGCGGGTTAAGAGGAAGACGGCGGACCGTGCGCGTCCTGGCTGCGCGCAACTGAGCCCGCCGCGCCATCTCACCCTGAACGGCAACTGGGGAGTTATTTCTGCATCGGCGTCAGGCGGTGGCCGATAAATATAGCAGGTCACGACACTCACTTCCAATTTTTTTTTTTTTTTTTCTTTTTTTTTTGACACGGAGCTCGGGATCCTCGTTCCCGCCGCGTCTCCACGGGCCGTGTTCAACCTCCCGCTGCTTCCTTACAGAGTGTTCGGTTGTCGTGGATGAGACAAAGCAAGCGTGATCGCCGCAGAGCCCCGTGGCTGTTTGAAAGCCGGACATTCCTCACAGAGGTGATTGATCGGGGATGCAGGCTGCAGCTCCGGGGCTTCTCTAACCACCGATCCCCCAAATGCACCCTTGAATTGCCCCCCCTTGGACCCCGCTCGGCCCGCTTCCGGGAAACCGAGTCAGGAAAGCTTGAGAAACGAGATCTTGCACGGCCTCCCGCCTCACGACGCCGGAGGTGCTTCCTGCACGCCGGCTCGCCGTTCCCCCGAGTTTGCACAAGCGTGCACCGATGCATGCATGCATCCTCTGTTTATGCGGTGGATGAGTTGTTTGGTGAGAGGGGAGAAGCCGTGGACGGACCAGTCCTTACCTGCAAAGCCAAGACTTTGAGATTTTTATCACTTTTAACCATCTAGCATTGATGTGGCTTTCAGGAAGACAAAAACAGCACCGCACCAGTATTTTCCCACACGTGTTGCGGCGCAGCTGCTCTGGGTTAGTCACCGGTGATATCTTTGGGATGGTTATTTAGAAGATGCTAAGCCTCCAGACGACCTCAAAGCTTCCCTCCGTCGGCGGTATCCGGACGACCGGCGCCGTTCCTCCGCGGTCATTACGGCAAACCCGCCCTTCGGCGATCGAGATATCGATGAAAACCGGAACGCTCGGGAGGACCGGCGGCTCCCCGCCTCGCTGTGGCGCTTTGTTGTCTTTGGGGATTTAGGAGCGAGTGAGCGCATTTGAAGTTCCTCACATCTGCGGGTCCTCCCGCGACGGGAAAAGGGGAAACCAATAAAGGCCGCTGGACGTTTACTCACAGCCCTTTGTCTGCTTGCCGTCTTGCGGACTGAGTCAATCTTTACTCTGCTCCGCCGTGACCTCTTGACTCCGGTCGCCGATCCGAGCGAGCGGACAAACGCCCCCCGCGCTCGGCCCTTTGTCAAATACCGTCCCCCCCCCCCTGCGTGAGCCACGCGGCTCCTACCAAACGCGTTATCATCCGCCGGCGACTACCGGGAGCCCGTTTGCGACGCGGCGAAACCACCGCGAGCAGGTGGGGATCCGTTCCGAGATGCTTTATTCCGCGGGGGAGGATTGTCGGCCGCTCCGAGCCGGGACGCGATTTGGTCATCGCTGGATGTAGAAGGAGCTTTGTCATCACGTTTTTATCATCCGGTCACGCATGTAGGAATTCTTGCCCCGGTGTTTTGAACATCCCCCCCCCCCGCCCCCGCTTAAAACCGGAGCTCAGCTGAGCTGCATAGCTGCCCGGGGGGGGCTTGTAAGAGCGTGGGCTCGGCAACCGGCCCCGGGCCAACCTGAATTGTCTTTAAACATGTCTGGAGGTTTCTCCGCAGAGATCTGAAGGCCGAGGCGGCAGGTCGGGTCAGTCCAGGTGACCCCCGCCGGATTTCCCTTTGATGGTCCGGCTTTTTCTGATGCGGGGTTTCATGATTTGCGTCGATTTGCGCCCCGCTCCCCTCAGCGCCCCCGCCTTTCCGCGAGAACCTGAAGGTTTCAATGTTTGAAGCAGCTTTCAGTGCTTCGTGTTTAGTTCGCCTTTTCGCCAAATTATACGCGTAAACAAACAGGGGTCGTCTGATAAATGGAAGAAATGTCCCCCTCCCCCCCTCCTGGAGAGGACCGGGAGCGGAGCTAAGGTTACTTTGCTGCTGTTTGCCAAACCAAATTGGGCTCTTCTTCTCCCGATTTTTTTGCCTCGCAGCTTTTTTCCTCCGTTGAATGAGCAATTGTTCGGTATCCGAGCTGGTTTTGGGGGCAGGGCGGTGCGGTGTGCTGCCGGCGTAATGATTCATCGCGGAGGGTTAGTTTTAAGTTGTGATTATTTATAGCCCTGACATGACACCCACTCCCCACATTGTGGTATTTCCCTCAGTCAACAGAGCAGTGTTTGAGAAGCTTTGTCTCGCTCCCAACCGTCTTTTCCATGAACTGCAAGGACCGGGAAGCATGTCATAGTGTGCTGTCACTTAGACCGACACTTACCTCCCGGTATTAGAAAGAACGCCGAAAACGTCTCCCGCCACCCGTCGGACAAACGCTCGGTGTGCCGGAAAGGGACGAGCGCCGGAAAATTCCCGCCGTCGGCGCATCTTCGCAGACATACCGGAGCGCCGAACCGGCTCCGCTGTGCGATGGCTGCCTTAAATAGCCTCGGACAGGCGCGCCGCGCGACCGACGCGAGAAAGCCGGCTGAATCAGCATCAGATGGCCCCGCTCGACGCTCCAAAGGGGAACGCTAAGTGTTATATTTAGTTGTTTTTTTCCCCCCCTCTTTGGGTTTGCTCTAAAGCCCTGCCAACTCCTAAGCAGAGCCAGCCACTCTGTTGCTCTCGCAACGTCGGTTGGATCCCGTCTCCGCAGAAGAATGATCGTATTCATATATTCCCCCGGCTTCGCGCGCATGTCCGCGCTCCCGGACACGGAGCGGCGCGCCGCTTCCCGCAGTTCGGAGCAGGTGACCGGATCTCTTGCGTTTGCGATCTCGATATTCTCCCCCCTACTCCCCATTTAGTTTTTCCTCCGTCTGTGTCTGTTTCTACTTTTTTTTTTTTGCCCGAGAGCGCCGAGCGATATCGCTCTGGGAAAACAAACAAGACTGCCTGTCTGTGGCTCTCAGTCAAACGAGGCCACACAAATGCCGCTTTCCTCTTTGGTGGGTTCATGTGGTCCTCGGAGGCCGTGGAAGAGAGACGTTTTTAAAGCGGCTCCCATGCTGTTTGAAGCTCTCTCATTCAAATAACAATCCCCTCCAGGTTGAGCAAGCAAGCTGTGATTGATGGCGCTCTTTTTAGCCTTATGTAACTGTACATTAAGTTAGCAAGAGCGCAGTGGCCTCCGGTCTTTCTTGTTGCCAGAACTAGTTGCCAGAAACCACTTCGAGTTATGTCAGCAGCTGTTACAGTGTATGGAGCTGTCCGTGTGATTGATTTTGTCTGAATGGACAGTAGGCTTTGAGGCGGACCGTAAATCCACCGGTTAGCACGTGAACCCTTGTTACGTACGCGTGTCATCGCTTTGCACCCCTTAGAATTAGCAAGAAAATGACCGAAATAAAGTCGACAAGGAGTCCCCTGCTAAGCTAAATTCAGAAATCCTCCTTGTTTGCCGATGTATGCCGGCGCCGACAATTAATCGACGCACAAAGAACAACGAATAACGCGGCTTCCCGGTTCGGTTTCGATTCTCAGGTTAAACACGTCGGTTCAGCGTGCCGGACGGGACTTCTTGGCCGTTGCCGATGGCGGGCGAGCTCGACTCGGTCCGTGGGCGGCGCTGGTTCAGGCCGATGTCTCTGCGACATATTCGTCGTATTTTGTCGATCGCTCTCGTGGAAGCTGCGGAGATAAACAACGTCTCCCGTTGGGGCCGCGTTTACGTCAGAGAACAAAAAGCCTTGTGGATATCTAGTGAATGTTATTTCTCTTACGACCCTTCCCGGCCCCCGAAGCGCGGGTGAACTCGGTGACTCGCTCGAGGACACTCTGAGGGTGGAATCGGAACGGTCGTCTCGGGGGACGGCGGAGCGTTAAAATGTGTTTACGCTGTGTTTTAATCCATCGGCCTTAAACAAGTGCATCATTCAAAACACGATATTTGGCCTCGTTTGGCCAAAACGCAGGTGTGGCCGTTCATGTTAATAATGGCAGCGCCGTGCCAGAGCCTCGGATCTGTGCTTGATAGTAATTGGAATAGAGACATCATCGCTGTCACCGGTGAGCTACAGCCGCGCTCTTCCTGCTGCGTGAAATGTGAGACTCGGGGATTTCTTCCAAAGGCTCTCCTTATTATTCTATCGAGTACTTATTGCTCCATTCTTCTGGCCACCTCTGCGAGAAGAAATGTTTTCAAATTCTTCTGTCGAGTCACCGCGCCGGAGCCCTGCTTTGAAAAGCGCAATATCCGTCCAAAGAGATTTGCATTTTGGATCGTGACGCATCCATAATGACTGTATGATTTCAAAGCTCTCAATATTTCTTCAGGTAGATAATCCAAACAATCCAAAGTGACTCAGCTGTTGGTAACTGAAGAAAGGATCCCTCATCAATCTAAAATGAAGAAACATGTTTTTCGATCCCCCCCCTCTAAATGCATCCAAAGCATGGGCTGATGTTGCGCGCTGGCGTGGGCGTCCACGCTTTCCATTCCGTACAAGCTGAATCTAGCGCTCTTCCTTTGACTCCAAAGGGACACGAAATGCTAGTCTTGTCCCGACGACGTAAAATGAATGCTAAAGAACGATATTTGGGTAGTGGAGCTTACAATCTGCCATTTGGCCCAAACCGATGCATACTTAAACCGCGCCGACTCTTAAGGTATACTTGAAGAAACGGCTTCGTGAGAGGCGTTGTGGCAAAACGCCTTCAACCCTGCAACCCGCGGGCCGTTATGGCGTTTCTCATCAGTTCTTGTGTGTCCCTGCAGGTGGAACCTTCTCCTGCTCCTGTCAATATGCTCAGCAGAACTCCCCGGAGAAGACGACTACGCGGCTCAAGGTACTCGCTTTCTCCTCGTCGCCACCAAACGATGTGTACGGTCTATGCCGCGGACTCCCGATCCTTTGCCGTGTCCTGAATGTCGAGCCGATGTACATCATACAATCGCTGTTATTTCTAATTCTATAATAATTGAAGTGAGAGTGAGACAGTCAGGGAGTCCAGTGTCCAGCGGACGTGTCCGCTCCTTCGTTCGACTCAGCCTCGT
Organism: Fistularia commersonii; assembly: GCF_037954325.1. Lineage (NCBI taxonomy): Eukaryota > Metazoa > Chordata > Actinopteri > Syngnathiformes > Fistulariidae > Fistularia > Fistularia commersonii. Next base: position 2,149,671 of record NC_141299.1, on the reverse strand, counting down.
TTTAGCATCTTCTTTGTTTACTGTCTTCAAGTGATCAATCGGACACACCTTGTCCGGGGCTTTCGCTTGACTCGCTTTTCGTGAAAATCGACCGCCCGTCCCCCGTATTCCCTTTCGCCGCTGGTTTGAATTCCCCGAAGAGGTGAGCTGTTGTACATGATCAGCGTATTTCCTCCTTGGGTCGCAGGGATCGGAAGTCGGGAAGTCCCGACACGGCGCTGTGCTGTGAAATACTGGAAATTCAAATGCCGTGTTACGGGTTTAGGTTCGATGTTTTCCTCAAGATCCAATCCACTTCTACCAAATGAGCATCGGATGCTACGGATGCAGATTTCATTGAGAAAATCGAGTGCATTTTTTCGGACGCCGGTCACAAACAAGGGTGTCTGCTTTTTTTTTTTTTTTTGAACCTTTTCCCTCGACGTGTCTGCTCTTGCTCACTATAGCTTAGAATGCACTTTAAAGAAGTCGAAATAAGCCCTTAATCCTTTTTGCTTCCACACGTACGCGTCGGCCCGCCGTTGTTATCTCTGGTCCGGCGGCCATCCTGACGTAAACGCGTATCGATCGAGCGATCGGTCGCGTGGAGGCAAAGAGGAAACCTCGATCGATCGGAACCCCGGTTGGACCAGCGCTTTGGACTAGCGTAGCGGAGCGGTCGTGCTGTTTTCCATCACTGCTGGGATGAGTCAGTGGAATTTATTACTTTTCATAGCAATTAAACGGTTAAAATTATAGTCCCATATATCCCTCCCGATGTGACGTTCCTGCAAGAACTTGTTTTCATTCAGCGAGAAAGAATGCAGTAAAAAGAATGTAAAGAGGAGTCATATAGGTTTGCCGACCGCGTTGAGGACGGCGGCTTCGTCCTCAAGTCCAATCACGCGTTCGGGTGGCCGCAACGCGAATGCGCGGCGTGCAGCGTACACTGGAGCGAAGGGTGCCGACCGCCACGCTCCAAACATGGCCCGGGCTTTAGAATGCGGCGGGTTACCCCTGCATATGAGACATGTTAATGGGAATCCGGGCTGATGTTTCCTCAGGCAAAGAATGTCGAGAGCATCTCGGTGCGTGTTTAGATCGGCCGCAGGTAGATCTGGACTGCGAGAGAACGTCACCTGAAAGAAAAGAAAGCCCCACTCAGGGAGAAACAAGGAGCTCTAGTTTCCCCGGCTCTTGTTTTTCTTCGTGTCTCTGCCCATCACCCCCTTCTTCTGAGGAACCGTCACAGGAAAACAACATTTGTTTTTCGTCCGGCTAATGCAAAACATGTACGAACGAACCCTCGCCGGACCCGAGCCGTCAGCATTTTCGAAAGTCGACATAAACTTGCGGTTTCACGCTCAAAGCGAAGTTTTGCACAATCGTGGTGTTCAGCCTGACGCGGGTTCGGTGAGGAAAATGTTGAAAAACAACAATAGCTTAGGGGTTCGCACAGTAAAGAATAGATCGACAGATCCTTAAAATCATGAAATCTATATTTTGTGAACTCTTGGAACGGCCACCGGTGGATTTTTAGATGAACCGATTTGGAACGGGACCGGCTTGCTGTACGGAAGAGACCGAAGAGACGTTTCAGTGCTATTAATCTACGGGGGAGTCCAAGTAGCTTATATTCCGCGACAAAGAACCGCCACGTTAATGGTAATAAACAGAAATGTTCGAGTGTCCCGAAGCCCGGGCCAAAGCTATTCAAGAGAAATATAAACAAGGGAAGGCCTGTGCGGGGAAATTGAAAATCTCAAGCATCTGCTGCAACCCTAGGAGCGCACGAGAAGACAGCAGATGAGTGCGGGTTCAACCCCAAAAACTAGGTCAAAGTTGATGAAGATGCCCAGCTGCAGCGCACAGGGGGATCCGTCCCCGAATGCACTCGAGCGACGGCGATCGAATGCCCGACCCGACCGGCCAGCCATTACAAATTACCCATGTGGTTCCACTCGGCGACGGAAAGAGTCTGTTCGAAGGGAGGAAGGGGCTATTGTGTCTGGGCGGCATCAGATGCAGACCTGCGGGGAGAAATCGGGAGGTGTTTGCTGGCAAATTAACAATAAAACCCGTCTTCCTTCCATTTGAAACTGAAGGCTGCAAAGCGTTTCCCATACGGCTCCTCTATGTGACACTGGGCGGGGGGGGGGACAGTCGACCAATCGCAGGGCTCGTCCTCCGTCCGCGGTCCGTATCAAATTCACTCTCGCGCCAGCACTTGTCAAATAACGTCTCGGGATCTGGTTGCCGTGCCCGATTACATAAATCCCCCATTCGTCACGACTCGTCCTTGAATCTGCGGTCGACTTCTTTTCACGAGCTCGGTCTTTTTTCATGAATTTTGGAGATCGTTTAATATGCAAATGAGACGTTTCTCCCCAAAATGTTCAAACATCAGGATAGATAAGCAGAGGAGAAACATTCCTTATGTAAAATAACCATGTGGTAGCTTGTTCAGACCATTCTCCTGTCAACGGTGCAGACCTGCTAAATTATTGGCCGTTTGATTTGTTTCCCGCGGAGAGAGGGGTCAGGAGGTCGTACACGTGCGACTCATCTGAAATAGACGCGCTATAGATTCGATGTCGTCTTTCTTTATTTCTTTCTTTCGTCTTCTCGTTGACATTTGGACACGGGAGCTCGCCAGAGAGGAGGCGGGCGATCTTCCTCGTGGAAATCTTTTTCAGAATAGTATGGGATGACTTCACCGTGAACGAGCCGGGTCCCCAAACCCACGGGGAGAGCGACCGCAAAGGACGCCGCTGTCTGGAGATAAGCTCCGCAATCCCTCCTAAAAATAAAGAAATGCACTGACATTCTCTCCGACCGTCTCAGCCGTCGCTGGCCAGCGTTGCCCACGGACACAAACACCCACCCGCATACCCTTATCCACGTGCACGCAGATGGACTCCCAGGTCAGGTCACGGTTGAACCACCGGCCTGTCACAACCTGCCTGTTTTTTCCAATACACGAGACATTTCCAGCATATCGATCTGTCTGCTGGCCTTTTCCTCAGAGCCAAATATGTAAGGAAATATGCGTTTGTTTGTGCATGTGTGTGCATGTGTGTGTGTGTGTGTGTGTGTGTGTTTTCTAGCTTGTGCAGCAAAGTCTGTAGACCCCAGGTACATTCTTTGAAGAATTACCTGTGCAGAAGGGGGAAAGGGGAGTTAGAGAAGGCTGCTCCCATGAATCTGCGGTGGCAGATTGATTTGAAAAGGCTGTGTGGACTGGTTTCCGGTATCCTAGTTTGGCCCCGTCCCACTCCGGTCCTTTGCACTCATCTGGGCCCCAGCTGCTTTCTGGTGCTTACTCCAGGAGAAATACAAAGGGAGGTCAACAAAATCGCGCGCCGACGGTCGAGACGGCTCGGTGTCTAACCGGCGGAACTGTTCTCGAAGCGCAGCGAAGGCAAGGACGCCGCACGTCATACACTGTCGTGCGTTCGTCGCAATCAGAAATGACTTATCGTAGCGAGGTAGCCGTGGCCGCCGAAGGGCAGAAACTGAAATAAAGGAGTGAAATACCACGGCCGAGTACGTACTAAACATTAATGAGCAGTGAACTGCCGCTGCTTGTTTTCTGTGAGATGTTTCTACGTGGGACTTGTTCCTTCTCTATCCCGAGGCATGAAGCTGCTCCTGATCTTCATCCACAAACATATCGTTCTCACTCGCCTCACGGTTCCAGCGGTGTTTCCCCAAAGACCCGGCTTGCAGACACGTGTTCCCTTATCGTGAAACATACCGTTGCACGGTCAACTTGGGTTGCTCTCAAGATGTGGGGAATCGGTTATTGTAAAGACAACTGTCTTTTGGGTGCGTCCTGAAGGTTACGATGCCGTTAAGGGTCGACCGTCTTCTGGTTCGGCTCGACTCCAGTCATGGAGGCGTCTCCTACACTATTTCCAAATGACCTAATCTGACGTTCTGGCGTGGTATGCTCCGTTGAAAAGGTTACAAATCAGGACGCGTTGGCTTCTCACCCCTCTGGAAAAGGTCGTTTTCTTTGGAACTACATTTTGGGCACCAACCCTATGTAGCTGCTTGCTAACAGTGCCCCTGTCTCTTCACAGGAGTGGACCTCCTCTATCGTCTGGGGCTGACGGTTCGGAGCAGCACGGGCGATCGTCACGGCAGGACCGCCGCACCTTCCCCCTCCCCCTTTGTCACACCAGCACCCCGGCCCTCCGATCTCCCTGTTTCCGGATACGGCGTCACCCTCGACTCGAGCACCCGTTATGAGGCTCCAGCCGGCAGCCTGTTCCCGCCGGAGATCGGCAAGGAGTTTTCCGTGGTGGTTAGCTTACGCTCCTGGCGAGCGAACAACGCTTTTCTTTTCAGCGTCAAAGACGGCAGGGACAGGCTGCGCTTTGGCATTCAGCTGCTGCCACAGCGCGTGGTAGTGTACACCGCAGAGAAGGCTTCCATCTACTTCACCTACAACTGGCACGATGGACGGCAGCGCCCTTTTGCTGTCGGCATTCGTGGACATTCGGTGTCTTTCTATGCAGATTGCGGGGCGGTGCAGCAGCGAGAGCAGACCCTGGGTAGGTCTCAGACACTGGGGGACTCTGGGGGCCTCTTTACTTTGGGGAGGATGAACTCCAAAGCGGCGCCGTTCAGCGGTCAGGTCTGCCAGCTAGATGTATATCCCACAGCTGAGGCTGCTGCACATTACTGCGACTACCTTAAAAAACAGTGCCGGCTGGCCGACACCTATCGATTGCCGTTCTCCCATCCCGGCTCGGACGTCGTGGCTAACGATCCCCCGTCGACCCCGGCGCTAAGGTCCCTTTCTGGAATAGCAGCTACCGAGCAGATGCCTTCGAAAGCCACGCCGCCCGAGTCCTCGCTCAACGTGCCCCAGCAGTATTCCACAGTAAGCCCTTCGTTTCAGCCTCCTGCGGGCAACGGGAGCCAGATTTCCGAATCGGAGCCCCTGGTCCGGTCCGCCACGCCCTCGCTTCGTCCCGACTCGGCCGTCCCGAGTGGAATAGCGGCTTTCGAACCCACCCGGACCGCAACGGTTAGCACAACCGAAACGGTGTCGGAGGAGGAGGAGACAAGGCTCCCAGAGGAGACCCGTCCGTCTGAGAACAGCACAGAGGCAGCTCCCACCTCAGCAGTACCTCCGGAGACACAAGACACCACCGCCGGCCTGATTTCGGCCAGGCAAGGGCAAAGCCAGAAGGAAGGACTCAGGAACAGCTCCGCAACCGGCTCGGCGGACCCCCGCCTCGGGCCCCGGCCGACCCATCAGCTTCTGGAGGCCCACGTGAAACCGAATGGCACCACTTTGTACCGTGAAAATCGCGTGGACACTTCAGAGCACCACGACCCGGATGGCAGCTACGATGACATAGACATGGCGGGATACGATTACGGATACGAGGAGCCGGACCTCTTGTACTACTACGACGAGGGTTTCCGTGGCCCCAGAGGAGAGCCAGGCACGCCGGTAAGTTTATGAATGACAAATACCTCGAGGAGCGCGTGCGCGCGCATGTGCATGTGTGTATAGTGCACCTTTTCAAGGAGGCCTGGCAGAAGCCAGGTATCACGGCACATGATTACAAGGAAAACGCAGGCTGTAGACATAGATTTATAACCATCCTGATTGAAATGCTTTGTAGAATCGGCTTCTTGTCCGTGTTCAGGATGTATGAAAGAATATTTTGGCAGGGCGGTGTATTGATATAGAGGAGATGGCATGTCCAAGCATTGCTCTCCTCTTTCATGTGTGTACAAGTTGTTAAACTAACACGTAGTTCCCTTCCTGAAATACTGCCAGACACTTCTGCTGTTGTGCGAGAGAGAAGAGCTCATGTGGAGGTGAGAGGCGGCGTATGCCCCGGACAATGACGCAACCCGACCGTCAGGATAACTTTGCCACCGAGCATACTTTCGTAGCTTACATTTTCAGGTCTTGCTTATCTTTCCGTGAGCGGGGCGTGTCGGACGTCGCCGTGCGATCTGTTCAAACTTAGGAATATGCATCGTGATGTAAGTTTTCTGGGCTCATCTGCCAGTTTCCATAGTATTACCTCAGATCCCAAGCGCCTGCAGGCGTGGAGATGGAACACAGCTCAACCTGCACCGAGTTGTTGCGACCGCCCTGCACGTTTGCGGAAACCGAGAGCACGCATGCCGTGGAACCGGCGCGATAAAGTCAACGCCGCAGGCTTTTTTCCAGCCGGTCACAATTCTGCTCAAAATGCGGACTGATTGGCGCGTTCAGCTTTTTCCCCCGCGCGTACGTCGGATTGCGTGTATTCACCGCTACGACCACTCGCAGGCGTGGTTTTCAACGGCGGGTCGTTTAGAGGTCGGCCGCTGCGACCTTTTAAACCGAACTTGGAAAAATAAAACCTCACGGGCTCATCGCCGAGAAGGAGACGGCATGTTGGCGTGTGTGCAGGCTTCTTCGAGTCTCTGGAGAAGCTCCGTATTTAGAAGGCGCATACTTGGGATTCGCCCGTTAACGTCCGACGACGCTCAGCAATCATTTCCCCGTATGAACGTCTCGCGCGGAGAATATTCAAAGAATCGGGCGTCCTTCCCGGGATTGGCGCCGTGGGCGGGAACAGGGACTCTCCCTTCTGTACGGCGAGCCGTCAGAGCGGACGTGGGGGCTGTGACAACGCGGAAAATAGCAAATTACAAGTAGGCCAATTACTTTAATTACAGCTGCTGGAGAGCACTTTGCCAGTATTTTCACAAGTCTTACTTGGTAAGTGCTTTTCGCTCTGTAATCGACTGCGATCAAGCCTGTTACAGAACAAGAAAGGAAAAACTTCCGCCAGAACAAATAGAACGGGAGCTTAGACGTTTGTGGCTGCCAGGCTACCGATGAGCGGGCCTATTTCCGAACCTTTCATCTGCGAATCTTTCAGCAGCTTATCAGCTGCAGCTTTACGGCACAATGAAAACAATGTAGATGCTAAACATATATATATGTACACATAAATATCGCAGCAGGCTGCAATTTGGAGGCGTCCTTGTCTCTTCTGGTTGGCAAAGTCATGCAGGGGGTTCACCGGAGACCCAACTTGTCCGGATGTCTGGAAGGCTTGCCCGGTGACACCCGATGGATGGATATCAGTAAAGGGAATGGATGGATGGAAATTCAATGTAGATGACCGTGTTGCAGCTGGTGTTCCTTCAGCTTTGCAATGTAGACGTAAGCCATGTTGTCTACGGAGAGGACATCTTTCGGCCTGCGGTTACCGGTGACTACCAGTTACCTTTGAAATGACTGTCTGCTGCATAGCACCTGGTCATTTCAGACATTTTGGAGGCATTCTGCTTTCACATGAAAGAAATCAATAACAAACAAAAGTAATCCATTTGATTCCTGGCTGGTTTTCATTCGGTAGTTGAAGGTTAAGCGCAGGGTCGTTGATTCGATGTGAAATCTGACTCCCATCGTCGGGAGCCGACAGCAAACGTAGAACCCGGCAGGTCGCTCACTTCAGCTGCTGGCTGGACGCTTGAGGAGATGTAGGCAGGACCCGCAGGTCCTTTAGAAGAAGACACGATATTCAAGCAAGCCTGAACCCTGTAGAGCCAAACATGGGGGTTTGTCCCTTCCCATGTTTCTTCAAGTAAATATATGGCAAGTCCTGCTTTGTTCGGCGTCCGCCCCAGCGGCGGAAGGCCCGTCGGAGGCCGATCTCTACCTGAACCGAGGGGGTTGACTTTTCCCGTGACGCATCCCAAATGTAGCCTCCCGAAGAGGTGACCCCTTTCCCTTGGCCCCGGGCGAGATGGGACATGTGACCGTTCTCCCCGAGCCCGGGTTTGTGTGGAGCCTGTTGTTGAGGCGAGGGCCGTGGCGTGATCACACTTTCCATGTGTCACTGTGTGGGAGTCCGGAGGAACAAACAGCTGCTTCTTTCTTCATCTCGCCCCCTGTGTCCGTCCATCGCCCCGGAGATGTGGACTCTCCGGTCCAGAGCGCCTCGTTATTATCGGTCGTCATAGAAACAAATCGCGAAGCGACCGTAAAATCCACCGTCGCTGCGGCGTTGAATTCCTCCAACGGCGAAGGGTCTGCACATTTTTTGAGTCCGGCTCGCCGATGGCGCCGAAAGCAGGGTTGCGCGTTGTCTTCTCTCATCCGTCGGCTAACGTCTGTTGTTGTTATACATTACAAAGTCACGCTAGCGTTAGCTCTCGTGCGCGAACGGCGAGTTCCCATGCAAGGAATGGATGATTTATGACCCCGATGAGATGCGGCGCTGCCAGAGGATTCCGCGCTCCTCCTCATCGGCATATCCGTATTTTCCGTCACGGTTCGGCGGCTCAAGTGGAACGGGACCCCTGATGAAGGAGTGAATCCTCATGTTGCCATGCCGTCCATGCCGTCGCACACATTATTAATACATCCACCCGTGAACCAGAGAACTAAAAGTATATGAAAGGAGAATGTGACAAGTTGTATGGATTCATGGTTCTCTTTGGAGATTAGAAACTCCTGGAGGTCGTCCTCCATGATCTCCCCGTGGGGTTCCTGCGGGTTCCTACCGCAGTCCAACACATATATAGTTGGAGAAAAAGCCTAAATTTTCACCACTGAAAGAAAGTAATCAATTACTTTTTAATGTGAGGGTCATCCTGGAGAGGAGGTAGATTCCTCCTGCAGCGCAGTGGGAAATTACAAGCAATTACCAAATTCTGATCCTCCACGAGATAAGCTGGAGATCCCATCGGCCTTGAGACGTTTCACTGGTGTTGTATCAGAAAAAAACGTCAATAAAGAGCATCCCGTCACCTCGGGTCACTTTTTTTGTCATCTTTCACAATGGGATGCATTTTACGAATCGCCTTCGGCCGGTTTCACACGCTCACCTCGAGATGTCTAAACATCAGACGCGTCCCGCCCGACCGCAATCGAACGATAAAAGACGAGCAGATGCTTGAAAAGGCCCGAGAGCGTCTTCGGGATCTCGACTCGAGTCGTTTAACTTTGCAGAGATGCCGTTAAAAGATCGTGAAAATACCACTCGGAGGTTTCTGCTGGCACATCTCATGAATCCCGTCGTCGCCGACAAAACAAAGGCCTTCAGAATCCGATGAAGAAGCAGCTGGTCGCTAAATTAAAACAGACCCTCTAGTTTGTCCTGAGAGAGAGAACTCTTTCAAAGCCCCCACTTGGGTCTAATATGTCAGCAACAGCTCCACACCAGGCACCAAACACTTTCGGCTGGATGTTGGGCACCTCCAGAAACACCCTCAAGACAAACTCAAGCGCCCTCACCGCCCTTTTCGAAAAGACAAATCGGTGATTGTTGCTTTACAAAGTGCCGCCGGACGATTCCCAACACGAAGCGGTTCCTCGTGTCTCCGCCGCTCAGATGTTTGTGAGTCCGCCATTCCGGTTTGAGGCTGGAGGTCACCGCATCCTGCTCAGAAGGGATTCCCGAACAGCCTGAAACCCCGGCGTGGCGTCCTTACGTAGATACATCTTGTCATTGCTCGCCATTAACTGTGTCTCCTCTCTTCTCTCCTCATCCATCTGCTCTCCAGGGTCCCCCCGGTCCCCCCGGGTTACCCGGTCCTCCAGGAAAGCGAGGCTCTCGGGTGAGTAACCTGCATGCAGGCGGCCGATCGGACGCCACCGCACGTCAGGATTTGAGGAATAGTAGTTGTATTAAAGCGCGGCTCGGAGCTCCAGCAAATACTGACGGAGGAGGAACTTTTGATGCGACTCCCGGATGCTGCCGGGGTCGGAGCGGTTTAAGGTGCCAAAGAAGGCGACAAATGTGATTTCGTTAGATGTGGATGCTCCTCGAAGAGCGCATGGGAACCTTCTCCGGGGGGCCGGGGCTTGAAGTCACTATGCGGCGGTGGGGACGCCGCTGTTCTTGCCCTCTGCAAACAGCGACAGGCGTTCTACCGCTAATTTTTGGCGCTATCGGGCGATGAGCTGGGATGCGGCGCAGGGCGGTGGGTGGTTGTCATGGAAACTAACTGTAAAAAAAAAAAAAAAAAAAAAAAGCTGTTTTAGGAGCTCCTTTATTGGACCGGATTGTTTTGCATTTGAAGCCCTGCTGACACTAATACTAACATCAACACAGGATACAGCTGAAGAGTCGTTCAAAACGAGCAGATGGTTCCATTCCACTTCATAAACAGACTCAGGTGGATGGTAAAATCTAGGTTTTGGTTTGAAATGGATCAGTTTGCATTCTTGTTGTCTTTCAGCCCTAAACTGAAGCCACAGTGCATCTGAATAAAGAATTAACCTTTGAAACGTATTGGTTTCCAGCAGTAAGTCCAGATACGACAGGCCGACGGCAACGCTTGCGTATGAAATACTCACCGGGGGAAAGTTTTATTGTTTCACATTCTGTTTCAGATTCCTATATTCGTGAGAGGGCAACGCTTGTGTGTGTGCGTGAAGCCCGCCGTCCGCACAACAAGCAGTGTGTGATTTTTGAACATTTTCCTTTTAAACATCCAGGGAAGCGCTTAAACGCTTCTCGCAGCAGTAATGTTTATTTAAACCTGTTATCAGCGGGGTGTTTTTTTCAAGCGTGGCGTTAGGCGCTCTCTCGGCACCGTGCACATGAATTAATCCCTTCGGCAAGCAATGATGAGGCTCAGATTACTAATCTATCGCGAATGAGAATGAAAGATCTCCTCTGCCGCGGGGAGGAAGCCCTGCCTGGAAGCAGCAGGGGTACAGATGTGCTGGAATGTAGCATATTTATAGTGTGTGTGTGTGTGTGTGTGTGTGTGTGTGTGTGTGTGCGTGCATTGGTATTTGTAGGCATAAGTGTGCATGTGTGTCTGTGCACGTGTGGCTTTACATTCACCACATACCTGATGTTTAAGAAATGACATACCTTTGATGCACGCATGGAAGAAGGACTGGATATCATGGAAATAGATCATTTAAAGTGCAACAGACCTCCAGTATATTCACCCAGACATGGAAAAATATCTGTATTATTTCTCTAAAACTCCAGTTGCAGTTTTACATCTCGTGCTTTTCTTTCACGCTACCGTTTAAAATGATGGGATTCATTGTCCGTGACCACACCATGTTGCCGTCACTTGAAAGTAAAAATATATATATAGAGGCTGCGGTTGTCTATAAGCTGCAAGTGTCTGTTTGTAATGTGAGATGTCTACAGGACTGTCTCAGAAAATTAGAATATTGTGATAAAGTTCTTTATCTTCTGTAAGGCAATGACAAAAACAAAATTTTCATACATTCTGGACTCATTACAAATACATTGAAATATTGCAAGCCTTTTGTTATTTTAATATTGCTGATTATGGCTTACATCTTAAGAAAACTCAAAAATCCTATCTCAAAATATTAGAACATCATGGAAAAGTCATTTTTAATTTTTCATTGCATTACAGAAGATAAAGAACTTAATCCCAATATTCTAATTCTCTGAGACAGTCCTGTACACAGAAAGATTTTGGTTTTAATAAAACACATTTCTGACACGAAAAATAACCCGCACTAAAACCCCGAAAGCTGTCTTCTTGAGCGTCAGAATTGAACACACTCCCAGCACGGGCTGAATGTTCATCACCCCGTAAAAATCCATAAATTATCCACCTCAACGGACAATAATAGCAAATATTTTGCGTACCTGCAAAGCCAAAGTGTAATGGTGGTTGTTATACTTATAATTGTTATTTTGCCCCCCCCAAAAAACATGTAGGCCAATGAATGAAGGAGTGTAAAGGATGAGGACGTGTCATTGTTATTTTTAAGAAGCAGGATTCTTCGTCCCACTTGGGGACCGTTCATCTTAGGATTTGCGGCCCCAAATGAAGATGAAGTAGTTCTGACTTCCTGGTGGGAGTTCAGTCAGAGAGCGGATGTGAACATTTCAGACGGCGGTGATTTACCATCTCGCGTACATACGCAATAAAACAACATGTGTTCTCAAGGAACGTCACGATGTCTTTAGATTGACGGATGCGGAAACATCCGTAGACCACTGTTCACCGCCGCCCAGCAGAAAGGACCGTCACGCTCGCTCCTTTGACAGAACTCCTACTCAGCCCGAATTAAAGGGGTCATCACGGAAAACACCTCGAAAGTTCACGCTGCCTTTTCCTTCTGCTCCAGGGTCCCGCCGGTCCGAACGGAAACCCAGGACAGGCAGGACCACCTGGGCCCAAGGTGAGTAGCCATCTCCGTGCGCTGCCCCGTCAGGTTCCGGTTAGTATCCGCAGAAACGGCCGAGCGCCCTCAGAGTCTGATCAGACATAAACCAGGAACGTCCGTTCTCGTTCGATCTTTCATTCAGGTGCCTCCGGCGAAGGAAGGCGACCGGGGGCATCAACACGTGGATTTAGGTCCGGGTTGTTCCGGGCTCTTGTTTGTCGTAGCGCCATAAACATTTTCATTAACGAGGATATAAAGAGGCTCGGTCCGCCGACACGCCCGTGATTTTCTCGACCCTTTAGTATTTCATACGCAGGAAAGGGTAATCCTCGGTACATCTCCGTCGTGTGTTTGTCCCACGGAGCTTCTCGGTCCTTTTTCTTCCTCGTCCGATCTTAAGTCCGGTGGTAAGATTTGACAAGAATGATTTGTTGTATGATCACCCAACACATTACACGTCCAGCGTCGGTGAGGGTGATTTCCTTTTCCCGATTCTCCGGAGGTTAAAGGCCAACGCTTCTTGCAAACGTCAGTGTTTGCAAACCACTGACCAAATGTAGTGATCTTCTGGGGAGCAAAGGTACGGATGTCGATGGGTCTGCGGTCACAGTCGCTCTGCGTGGATGCGCTGGTTTCAGACACTTGTTAGCATGTGATCTACTCATTCGTCGTATCGGTACCGCAGCGCGGCATAGAAACGAAAAAAAAAACGAAATCCCTGCAGAGCTTTCACTCTGCGAGGACTTAGGCGGCCGCAAACGCGTCGCTCCCTTTCGGTGTGAGAAGCCGCGGCGGTAAATGCTCTAAGTGTCTGCCAGACCTCACGGTCGAGAGCCTGTTTGGATAAGGATAAGAGCGGCTTGTTAAAGTGCTTCTCCTGATTGCAGTTAATCTTTCAGCTTTTTTTCTGCAGACGCACAAATTAGGAGAGGAATGTTCCTTCCTGCTTGATGATTAGTCACACGGCGCAGGGAGATGCACGAATTGGCTCGCCGCTATCTCTGCGCGTTATTTAATTCCTGGCTATTATAAGGAGGGGTTGTATGTTTTCACTCCGGGCCACCTGCCGGGCCGCGGTTCCCATGGCTAGAACGCCCACATCTGTGTTTTGCACGCGGGGCCAAGATCAGCGTATCGAATGCCGTAGCGATTTGACGGTGATTCATTCTCCAATCCTCGGCCCCGCTGTGGAGGTGGAACAAGGATTGAGAGGCTCTTTTGTTTGGTCTTTTTGGAAAAATACCTCCTGTTGAAACATGGAAGAGGTCCCTGATGGCGAACGCAGTTGACATGTGTTTTAAGCGGCGGCTGAGATGTTATGATGATGATGATGATGATGATGATGATGTGCTAGCGGGATGTAGAAGTGCTCTTCAGGCTGCTTCATGGACCGCTGACTTCTTTCAAACCATGCTTTTTATGCCACGGTGGATTTTCCGCGTTCCCACCCAAGCCTTTGTCGGCCTCAACGGCTGTCAGTCAAAACGGCGGGAAGACCGGGCTCGGAGCAGGTACGGGCAGCTGCGGAGGAGAAGGTAATTGTGTCTGGTGTCAAACACGGCTTAGAGTTACTTAAACAAGCTAAGAAAAACAAGCACGTATAAGTAGAGGAGTCAAACCTAGCATGAACTCTATTTTTAGTTGAGAGATGTTTAAGTGTGGAAATTGGAAGAAAGGTTGACCTCGGACAGCGGGGTGACGCCGTCGCGATGCAACCTTTCCTTCTCGATGGATTTCGTGGCTCCGAGCCCCGTTGACACGGAAACGCTCGCGGGTGAAAAACGTTTCGTTGAAGCGTCCGCACTGGAACGCCGTTTGCCGCATAACGGAAAACAGCCGAAAACGCGCGCCGACCGGCTGCGGCCGAGGCGGGTCGACCGTAACGACAGGAAGCGTCTGACTTTGTTTGGGTTCATCGCAAAATCGCGACGTGCACCGCAGAGTCTCCGATGTTTCCTCCGTTCTCGTGCGCGCGGAAAGGCTTTTCAAATTGTTCCCGTCTGCTGGTGGAAAAGTTAGAAAACGCTGACTTGAAACCAAAGGGAAGGTTGCCGTGCGAACTGGGCCTTCGGTAGGAAGCGGGAGGTTTTCATTAACAGTTTACTGTCTTTGCGGTCTCCACTTATTCGGCACTTTTATCACCTCGTGGCTCCAAAGCCCTTCACTCCAGACGACGGCTGAGCGGGACGTTTCGAGCAGACGGGACGCGTCGGGAAGCGAACCGCCATCTTCGGGATCGGAGGGGACGTCCGCTCCTAAAAGGAAAGATCCGAAGAAGGGGGCGGATTAGCACCGCTGCTCCTCCATGGAGAGCTCGTCGGTGTTTTTAAGAGAGCCGATGAGAGCCTTAGAGCCCTCCTGGTTTTTCTGCTGCACTAACACATTCTCCAAGAAATTCGGGCGCTGCTCCAAAGATACATCATAAAACAATCAAACAAATAAAAAACCCACTTGATCACAGATTTGTCACCTCCCAAAGAACTCCGCTGAATCATCTGTCAAAACATGTGTCGCTCACACGAGGCCGGTCCGCTCCTCCCGAAGAAGGCCGGTGGGGAAAACGTTCTGAGTTGTCGAATTCAGAAGACTCCCAAATAGGAACCGAGCCTGCTTTTCTTTCTTTTTCTTCCTTCTTACGTTGACAAATGATGCGGCTAGCTTCTGGGGAGCGACAGGAAATACTTTCGAGATACCGAGTCTTCACCCCGAACGCAGCCGTTTCTTTCCTCTAATTCCTTGGCAGTCCTTCCCGTTACCGGTTTCCAAACCTGCTCACCACTTCCTGCAGATCCCGTAAGCCGAGGCGGCGTTCCGTCGTATCGCCGTTTCGCTGTCCGAGCTTGATGTTTGAGACGCGTCGCGGTCGTGGCGGCGGGTGGCGATGGCGACGGCGCCGGACAAATAAAACTGCATCCAGTGGAAGTGGAACCTCTGGGTTCATGTGTTCTCCCTCTTATTATTTGTATAGAAAGAGACAATATGGAGGTGGTGCTCACTCACTTCCAAATCTCTTGAGTTGTGTGGTGCTCTGTTGGGGTCTCGAACCAGCGAGGCGCTCCTCTACGTGATTTTTGTCGGAGAGCTCAGTTTTCCACGACTATTTGCGACGGAAAAGCCCGTGTTCGTCGTTTCAGAGACGACGCTTTTGCACGGTTCGGAAGCAAAACGCCTCGGTGGCAGCTCCGCTCGGCTATGTCTTCTTAAAGAGCGGAGAGGATTTATTTTCCAGCTGTTTCTGCTGTTAAGCCCCGCGGATCAGAAAGGAATAGCTCGACGTAACACGCTCTCCCAAAATAACCGCGTCCGGAAGATGTGAGTTAGAAGGGAAGTAGACGTTTGCCGATGTCGTCCTCACCCTCTGACCCCGTCTCTGTGTCAGGGGGCGAAGGGAGATCCGGGGCTGTCTCCGGGGCAGGCTCCAGCAGGAGAGAAGGTAAGAACGCCACACACTCGCAGCCGGGTTTGGATCCCTGTCTCCGACCCCCTTTCGCTTCCGCTCGGCTTCTGGATTCCCTCAGCGCGTCAGTCACCTCGGGTGGCGCTTGGACTCCAGCGGTGTTTCGTCGTCCCCGCTGTCTCTCGTCTTCTTCTTCTTCTTCTTCTTCTCCTCATTATGTTTTATGACACAATCCCCGTCACGTGTGAGACGTCCAGATGTTTCCTCGTGAAGGGAAAGCACGCAATGATGCCAAACAAACACAACAACAATAAAAGGAAATAGGATCCCCCGCAAAAGGGTTAGAGTAAATTAATGAGCGGTTGTTTTTTTGAAGAAAAGACGAGCGGCCGTGGTGTCGCGGCTTTAAGACGTACAGTAAAAAAGCGCAGATGTGAAAATGAAATCTGCCAAGCTAAAGATGAGAATTTCTTTGATCCATACCGCAATAAAAGCTCTGGGGATCCTTCCTCCTCTTTATTTTTTGAAGGATACATACATACATACATACAAAAACCTAAAAGCAAACAATATTTGCATCCGTCTGTCCACATCCACCCTTACACTCCTGCTTCTTCATCCTCCTGCTTCTTCATCCTGCTCTAAGCCTCCACTCTCACCCTGTCACCTTCCATTTGCTCTCTTTTCCAAGAACATGAACATTTAAGCATCTGGTTTTTGTTTTTGGTCTTAGACCTTCTTAAGGCAAATGGATAACTTGTGGGAAAAGCTGTGACTGTTACCCCAAACAAATGTTGAGATGTTCGTCACAGCTGATCCATCTGTGAGGAAGCTGAGGTAGACGGAAAACTCTCTTGTGTGCATTTGACTTCTTCTTCTGTCTACATTTGTGTCTCAGAGGTTAGAACATAGGTGTCAAACTCTGGCCCACGGGCCAAATTTGGCCCGCCGGTATTGTCTACTGTGCATGTTTCGCTAATTCTACAAATCCCAGAATTTTCTGCTGGTGTTTTGGCACGAAAATCGCAACAGGACCCATAAACGGCCTCTCCTCTGCGCACAGTAGTCATAGCGACCTTATGCTAATACCGGCACCCTGCTACTTAGGCAGAAAACAGGATTTTGCACGTGTGCAATATTAAGTTATATATTGTATAGTATTAAGCTATGCTTGTTCCACATTTCATTTTTAAGCAAAACGTCTTTGGGTCCATATGAAAAGGTTCATTGTTATGTCTGGAGGAAGATTTTTTTCAGTTAATATCAATGGTGGCCCGCGACTTTGTCCCAGTTTAAAATTTTGGCCCGCTGTGCATTTGAGTTTGACACCCCCGGGTTAGAACCTCCTCCTCACAGCCAGAAGGTCCCTGCTTGGATTCCCTCTCTGCGTGGAGCCTCCATGTTCTCCCCGTGTCTACGTGGGGTTCTTCGGGTTCTCCGGGTTCCTCCCGCAGTCCAGATACCTGCAGGAGGTTCACGGAGCCCCTGCATGGTCCAGACGTGCGGCTGGTTGGACGCCTGGTGACAGATGAACGATGGACGGACGTGAGGCCTTCCACTGACACGCTGTCCTCGTTCCACAGGGTGACCGAGGTCCTTCAGGTGTGCTCGGCCCGGATGGATTTCCAGGTTTAACGGTGAGTTAAACAGCTCTCGCAGCTCTTCAATCCTACGAGGGCTTCCGTCCTTTCATCGCCGCTTTGTTGCACCTTGTTCTTTCCGCATACTCGTGTATCATCTCGCGTCTTCTCGGAGGAAACTGAACTCCGAGAAGAAGGAATGAAGTCTAGATGTTCAGGGTGCAGGACTGTGGATGGAGGTTTGGTTAATTTAATGAATTCTACACGCTGAAACGGCGAGCGGTCTAAATCCTGTTAGCTTAAGAAGGCGCGATGTTTTCTTTTCCGCCTGTCCGCTCACGAGTCGCGGTATGCCCGGCCCGCCCTTCAAACTCCACGCGCGTTAAAGCCGGGGTCAGAGGTCGTTTGAAAGCGGAAAGGCGCCCCGCTCCTGGTCGGCGGGTCAATGACGAGCACCGTGTCCGGCACCTTCTGAGGTCAGCAGGTGTCGTTCCGTGACCGCTCGCTGGATGTTTTTGGCATTTTAAGGCGTGAACGTACCCAGCTGTGCGGGTCGAGTCCAGTGCTTGAGTGGGAGCGCGCAGATGTCTGAAACGCTGATATGATTTCACCACGGCTCCCTCAAAGCTCCTCCAAAGTCGGATCGCCGGTAGGTTGGGTCGGAGCCCAGAGCAGAGCAGGACAGGATTTCCCAGCAGATGGCAGGATCCCTGGAGATATGCTGATAGATGTTTGATGGAAATCAGCCTCCGGCAGAGTCTGAAAGACCTCGCCTGCGCCGCTCTCCAGGTAGCCCTCGCTTGAGGTCTGCTCTACACAAAGCTGGCCTTGGCGCGGCGTCCCGGGAGGCCACGCCGTGTTTGCGGTAGCTGAAGCTAATATAGGGAGGATGTGACCCGTGCCCCGCGGAGTGTTTTCAGAGGAAATGACGGCTCCTCGCCTCCGAGTGGCCTTTTAATTGACTCCCAAGGTTCACGTGTCACAACCTGGGCAGGCGGATGATAGAATCAATGGCACCTTTCAAGAAGGTCCCTCGGCGACCCGAGCGGACGACGACGACGACCTCTCCCTGACCCTGAGGTTCAGGGCCGTAAACATCTGCTGCTGATCATTGTGTCAAATCCAAAAAAAAAACAGAAAAAAAAGGGGAGTTAAAAGAGGAAAATGTCTTATTTAGCGAAGACAATCCGGTTAGGTTCACAAAGTATGGAGTGGAGCAGATCTTTATTGATGTTCCTCTGGAAAGGGCACCCGTGCTGTTCTCTGCAAGAGTCGAGGTTTTATGGCCTCTGGTAAAAATCCAGAATGAGTCATGGAGGCTCTACCAGAAACATTTCACATAACGGAGTTTTATTTAATGTTGCCTTCCACATCAGGATCCAGGTTGGTGTAAGAACCTCATAAAATGAAGATTATAACCCCGATAATGATGTATAAAAGTCAATGAAGGCGAAGGGCGGGGTCTTCTCCTGGAGGATGGGGGTTCTGCAGGTCGGGCAGGGCCTCCCGCGGCCGCCGCTCCCTTCCACCTCCAATCAATATCCAATTTGGAAACTCCTTTAATTGTGTATGGATGATTACGTACAAAATAATGCCGGTACATTTATAAAATGCAAAAAAAAATGTGAATATTTTAATTGCAATTCCAGCTTCGGCTTCCTGAGGAGGAAGATTGGTGAAATGGCTTTTATATGAATGAAATGCTGGAAGTAATGAATGCAGAAGAACTGGTTTGGATTGAATGTTGTCAAAATTCATTTGTTTTATTCATTTCATTTATTTCCTCTCCCAGGGTCCAAAGGGCTATCCGGGGCCGCCTGGACTACCAGGAGATCAGGTAGGTGGCGACATGGGTTTATTCTGTTGTCATTTTTCTGCTCATAGATTCTGGGCGGGACTTGGGTCTATTTGCTCCTGCAGGTGCGACTGCATCTGCAAACCATCCAAATTTAGAAAGTAATTCTTCAATCGGAGCCACGGGGAGCCGATCCTCGTAATCCATCCCCTCGGTACTATCGGGCTCTTGAATTCCACATCTTCTCCTTTTCCTGGAGCTCGTGCGGTTTCAGTGATCGGGGAGTTTCGGGGTGCGGTGGGGGGAATCGGAGGACGCTGTGATGCCGACGAGCCTCGGACTAACGGAAGCCGTAATTAATCCGAGGAAGTGGTAATGGTGTTTGCAGAGCGACGGCAGTGAGTGTGAAAGGTGTGACTCTAGCGGTGTGTGTGTGTGTGTGTGTGTGTGCGCGCCGGGCAGGGTAGAGTTAACAGACAGCGCTGCCTCGGTGAGGGAACAGTGCTTGTTTTATTCCCCCTTCCAGAGGTTTGTGTTTCTCGTCTTTCACTTTATCCGTTCATCTAATCTCCCTGTTCGCCGTTGGCTCTCCACCCATGTCTGTCTCTGCTGCAGGGTGTACCGGGACCGCCTGGGGAATCCGGGGCTGCAGGTTACCCTGGCAGGCAGGTGCAGTGAAAACTACCAAAATATGCTTCTAGTCGTTCCACCGGTTGTCTCAGACACGGTTTATTCACACAAAGTTCTGTGAAACACACAAACTGACCGTTGACAATCGATCATTGAGTCGCGAGAGCGGCCGGCGGCGGCGGCAAAGGGAACGGAGAATAGCGACGGACGTCAGCGAAGACCCCTTTTGCTAAGATGGGAGCGTTGGGACTGACAAATTGAGGGTGTGAAATCACAAAGGTTCACCTCACCGGTGCCTCCTCTGTTGCAGGGTGCGGCCGGGCCACAAGGTAACCCGGGACCGAAGGGGGTCCGTGTAAGTACCAGTAACTCCCTTCTCTCGTTCTTCCGTCTTTTACCTCATTTCCTGAAAGGTTTAGGAAGGCGTCGGACGTTCACGCTCGCTCCAGAGGTACGTCTGAAGTCCTAGCCTGACAAAGAGTGTGATGAAGCGTTACCGTGTTCGCGGGGGTGTCTTCGGGTTCGGCCCGCCTCTTTCTCCTCTGCGCCGCTTTCTTCCCTGGAAAAGGGCAATTCCCCAAAAACAAGGGAAAGGGTTGGAGAAACAAGGCGTGGAGACTCTGATAGGAGAAAGCATGGAAGGGTAGGGGTTCAAATGAAGAATGAGAAGCGGAGTGTTGCAGCTCAGGAAAAGGATATCTGGGGTAATGATCGCACAGCCAAGCAGACAGGCGGGCAGGCGGAGAAAGAAAGAAAACAAAACAATGCAGTTAGAAGGTAGAAGCAGCAGCTCTTCTCCTGCGCCTCGTCTTTGACCAACAACGCCGAAAGTCCAGGAAGGACCGTTCAGAATGACAAGCTGCTGAGCCGGAGTCAAAGGCCACCCCGGAACCGTTGGATGGACCTCATTGAAAGCGGCACCAAAATGGCATCGGAGAGGTCGCAAAAGAAAACCCACAGTGCTAAAATCTGACGCAGTTTTTTATTTACAACATCCTGCTAGCCAGCTGCTAGCAGCTCACACGGAACATGAAGCTGCTAGCAGCTAGTCAAAGAGCCGCGTCAGTTTCAGCCGAGCCGTCCGAGGCCTTTATCACCCTGACCGACAACATTAGTCACAATTTACAGCTGCCTAGCGGGCAGTATTTCCCTAGAACCTCCCAAAGGGATGCTTCCGGGTCCCGGTCAGGACCCGAAAACACGATAAGTGGACTTCCGCGGCAGTTTAATCACCTTACCCAGGACTCACAGATGTCGGTTTAGAAGTGAATTATCGGCCCGTCTGCGCTGGAGGTCAACGCAGCGTCACTCCGAGGCGAGTCTCACCGCAGGCTCGGGCCGAAGCGTCTGATGTGTGTTCACGCACATTTGAAAATAGACTTGTTTTGTGTCCCGGGATGAAGTGAATACTGTAGGTCCTCGCATGTAAACGGAGTGGTAACAAATGACTCGGTCGGAATGCAGACGTCCCGCTGGGACGGCAGTCATGAAAAACAAAACTGCTGAAAGTATTTTGTAACGCCGAGACCGACGTGATGTGATATGATGATTTGCAGGGTTTCATCGGGCTCCCTGGCGTCGCCGGGCCGCCGGGGCCAGAGGGGGAGAAAGTGAGTAATATTTGCTTTTCTCGATAATTGCGATTTGTTGTTTTTGGGACTCGTAACCTCGCCGCGCTAATTTTCTCCCCGGTTTCCATTTGTTTTCATCTCTTTTTCACGGCATCCCGTCTCTGGGCTGATAAATACGCACTTTCACGAGGCCGTTTGTTCGAACGGCTCGGTAATCAACGCCGCGAATCGCTACATTTTTGCAGTCGGCCATGTTCCATGTTTGTGATTTTTCTTCGCTCGTCGAACCCGTTGATTTGAGCGTTCACCCTCTTTTCATTGTGCAGGGCATTCCTGGTCCTGCCGGGAAACCGGGTCCCAAAGGAAGACACGTAAGAACATTTTTATTCACGCATGAATGTTGTTCCGGGCGACACGGCGGTCAGAGCTTCCACCTCACTGCTAGAAGGTCCCCGGTTCGATTCCATGTTCTCCCCGAGTCTGCGTCCAAAAAAGTCAAAAATGTCCAAAAAACATGCAGGAGTTTCACGAAGACCCCGCGTTGTCCAGATGTGGGCATGAGAGCGATTGTACGTCCGTGTGTGGGGATGAATGTCGGCTTTTCCCCGTGACGTGCGACGCGAGAGCGAATGGTTTAACGTGTCTTTACGCGGCCCTGAGACGGACGGGTTCAGGAGTAACCTCCCCCTCTCGCCCAATGAGCGCCTAGATATGCTCCATGATGAGCAGGACAGACAGCGAATGAATGAATGTTGTCATTTCCCATCGCCAAATGATAATCTGGGATGGTTTAATGCGCTCCTCCCGTTTGCAGTCCATCTGGAATCTTCTTTGAATGATTGATGGAAGTGTTCTATTCTTTTATCCGTCGTCCCTTTCTTCGATGAGCCGCTCTGGTCTCCGGGGGCGGCAGCGGTTTTTCTGCGTCTGCTTTGAATCCATTAAAAGGGCCAGAAGATTAGCGATGTTACAGGATGACACACTTTAAGATAGTTGGGAAATACATGATCGTACGCGTTTTAGTGCAGGCCGGCACCAAGTTTGCACAAGGCCACTTTAAAATCATTAACATTGGTGTTAAAATATGGACGGGTGGAATGTGGAGGTTTTGGCCCTTACACGGCGATGAGTTATTGTTTGAAAAACAAGTCTTAGCTCCTCTGTGGTGAGGCTGCCAAGCGGGCAGGAGGCCCAGCGTCTGTATCACTCAGCGGATCGGTGTCGGGGCCAGGGGCTTCTCTGGCCCGCAAGCATACAAGTCCACAGGCCCACGGTACACCGGCAGATCCCGTTTCATTTCAACCCCCAGAAGGAGTCGGCAGAAGTGGACCGCTTTGCACATTAGGAACGTTTGAAGGAGGTATCTTTGAGAAATGTGGAAGTTCACCGGAAACAGAGGGCAACGCTTCTTCTCTTGGACCATCCTGGCGGAGTAATTCTTCAGGGAAGGGTCATACGTAGGGCTGGACGGAGAAATCCCGTTATTGGGTCACATTCGGTGATACATCACAACATCGTCAGCGAAACGTGTGGTGCAGTTAACTATCGCAGTTGAGCGGGGTTCGGCGTCCCGCTCGGGAATCGAACCGGGAACCTTCAGGTCCAAGATGGCCGCTCCAACCGCCCGAGTCAGCGGCCCCGGACCTCGCCACCCTTAACCGTGCTGTCTCTGTGCTAGGGCGTGCTGGGAGATGCCGGGGAACGAGGTCCTCCCGGGCCCGATGGCAACGAGGTGAGAAGCCCCGTTTAATTTCCGTTTTTGGTTTAAATGTCCCGGAATGTTTCCGTCCTCCAGCCACCTGTCGGCAGCTTCATCTAGTCCAGATTTAGGGTTTTTAGAATGGCATCGAAATGTCTAAGTCACTGTTTTCCAGTACATAGTTCCAATTACTGCAAGTGTCTGTTTTGCTTTCCTGCACTGAAGTCCATCTCCACGAAACAGGTTCCTCCGCTTCACGCGGTACCTCATCCCATCACTATATTTCTTTTAGTTGTAAACCAAACTTGCGAGAATGAAAGGAAAGGTGTCCAACACGATGGTCATTGAGGAAAAGATGAGAAGCAGAGCAAAAGGTAGCAGAGATGGAGATCATGAGTCCATCATGGTAGATGTCTGGGAGATAAGCTCAGAGAGGCCAGACCCAGATGGTTTGGACATGGACAGAGGAGGGACGGTGAAGATCCGGGCAGAAGGATGCTGCGGTCGGAGCTGCCGGGCAGGAGATCTGCGGGAAGACCTGAGAGGAGGTTTCTGGACGGAGAGGAGAAGGACAGGAAGGTGAAGAGGACGCAGAGGAGAGCGTTAGATGGAGGAGGTTGATTGATCGACTGAAAAGGAAGAGGAGGAGGAAGTTATGCACCAAACTTCTGCCGACGTTCCTTGTTCTTGCTGGGTGTCCTTCTGGAACCTCCATGGAGAACGTGAACCAGGAATTCTACTTTTCATACTTTCAACATAAGATGCTGGTCCACCGGTCCACTGAGCTGCGCCCTTAAGGGTGGGAGCCAATCACCTTCCTCCGTCTCAGCCTCTCCTCCGTCACATCCAGAACCTCCTCTCTGACCTTCTTCTGGGCCCAGTGAACGCTCGCTGTTCTTGTGAGTCCTGATTTCAGTCTTGTGAAATCAAATCACAAACATTTTCCAAATGATCCGTTCTACCACATTCTCCCGAAACATCTGATTCGCCTCAGAAACCATCAGGCGCGTCTCCGTAGAACACGTGGTCACACTTAAAGCAGTTCCTCCGCGGCCTTGAGAATGCTGGCAGTGCGGCGCTGCGAGCATCCTGTCCTGTGTACTTAGGATGTTGCTGCGATGTTTCACAGGGGCCTGTCGGTGGGGTCGGGATCGGCGGCTTCCCTGGGCTGAGGGTGAGTATCACTTATGCATTTTTTTATTGCCATGCTACATTTCCCATGTCTGCCGCGTCTAATCCGTCCGGAACGATGCTCACGGATCTTCTCCTCGCCGGCCCGGCCTCCACCCGCGTGTCTGCGGTTGATGTGGACGGAGATATCATATCAGGATGTAACACGTCGCTCCGTTAGTGTTCCTTCGAGGCGCCGCCAGCGAGTTCTCAATTTGCATTTGCATTTGAGGCGCGCCTCGGTGACTGCCAAGACCACAGATCTGATGTTTTGTCGGAGCACGGCTGCCGGTGAGGCCGCCAAGTAATCCGGAGCGACCGAAAAGAAGATAGGAGGGGGTTCGAGTCGTGAGTGTGCCAGATCAGCCTGAGTGATACCAAATGTACCAACTACTCCCACACTGATGTGCAGATACTTGAAGCCATGATTAATTCTGAAGAATAGGATGAAAGTCGAATTTCATTCCACTTCTGTTTGCGGTCAGGTGGAAATGTGTCGAAACTTGTGTTTAAATACCGCGAGATGCGGGAATGGCAAGTAGAAGAAGTTGTTCGCTCTGTTTCGATGCAGCTAGCATTGTTTTTGTTCTTCTTTGGAGACCTTTGGGAACTTCAAGTAGAATGAACACGGCACAAAGAGCCGCTGTGCCGGATTTTAATTTAGAAATGCAGAAAGCATTTGTGTTTTTGCAATTGACGTGCATTTCAAAGCTTTAGGTGGATCCTTGCTCGTCATCCTTGGTGCAGAAGCTCCTATGCTCAACCTGCGCTTTCCTTTCCAGCTTGGTTCGCGGCGGTTGGCTGCGCTCTTGCTAAGGCGATTTATCGGGGTGCCTGAGGGGTCGCTCCGGAAACATCTGGATGGACCCGTTTGCCTTAACCCTCACCTTAGCTACTGGTTGTAGGTCAACTTTACTGCTGACACATTCAGACATGAAACACATGGACACTGAGCCGGGAAGTATGTCGATTTTTATTAAAAGACGGGTATTGTTACAGAGAAGGTTTCTCTTGTGGGAGCAGAATGGAGCAAAGTGAACTCCGCGTGAACCATTTCACCGTAACTGAACATTTCACTTTCATTCAGCGGCTCATGTTACAGCCTTAACTACCCCGTCTTTGGTTACCGCTGACGGGGCTCCCCAGCATGTACTTGTATGCCTCACTCCCCGAGAGATTGCTCTGCACTCCGATCCAGAATGAGGCCCATGAATGCAAAAGGAACCGCGGCGTTGCAGAAAATCTTTCGTCGAGTTTTTAGTAGGCTCCTATGACGGCCATGTTTGTCATGGCTCTGAACACTCATGTCGACTAAACCCTTTAAAGCTGCATGCTCTGCTGGTATGAAGGCACTTTTTAAAAGATGGAGACTTATTCAGATGAGCCCAGTTAATATTTGTACTTCAAAAAGTTCTAGTTTAAGATTACGCTGAAAGCCTGAGTTTGACCGCAAGGGATCGTTTCTGCTCGGGTTACATCGTCAAGCGTTGCCGTGGTTATTATGCATACATCCACTAGAGGGCAGCGCAGAGTTCAGAGTTCGCTTCCAAGTTCCGAGTTCCACCCAAACAAGCGGCGGAGTGCGGCGTACGGACGGCGAACGTCTGCATGGTTATTAAAGTCCATGACGGCATTTTAGCGGAGTCGGTTATACCGACGCCATGTTGTTCCCGTCATCTTTCTTACCTGTTTCCGTTGCACTTGCGCATTCTGCTCAACGCTGCCCCCCGTGGCTTCCGGTGGTCACACAGACAGAAGGCTCCGCTCGGACCGGGACTTAACACCGAGCTTAAACGAGCCCTAAGACTGTAAATGCAGAACAGAGACATATTGCAACACCCTCCATGCTTGCCATTGGTCATCAGGATCAAGCCGCGGCAGCCGCACGGCGATAGCTCTCATTTTATGACTTCATCCTTAGCGGTTTCATGTGCGCTGGTGAGACAATGACAATTATATGGCGTGAAAGTAATGCTCGGTCTCCTCTTGTAATAGCGCACGGTCGGTAAATTCAAGAGCGTGTAGAAAGAACAATAGATGTCCCGCCCTCCAGATAGACGTCATTATAACACCAAATTAATTCTGTATCTGTTACCCATTCTCTCAATCCGCGGGTCTCCGTGCTCCATCTGTGCACTTTCATTTTTCCGAGGCTTCGTATCAGAATTTTCACAAGTTTCATGTGTAGTTAGCATTATTTCTGCGCCTGTCCAGGGACTTGGACTTTACATTGTAAAGGATTTTACAAAGTAAGGCGAGGTGCCATCCAGTATCTTCCTGATGCTTTGTTTCTCCAAAGCGTTGACATAGACGCACAGTCATGGTGTGAACAGATGTGTGTGTGTGTTCCCACACAGAGGTTCCCTTAGAACCAGAACAACTTTGCCCCTTTAGTCTAGACTAAACTCCCATCCCGTTCGTTTCAAATGACGTTCAGTGACATGTTCGACAACAGTAGCAAGTGAAAAGAACATGAACTGGACTTTTGGACCCCTGTCTTTATGTCCTGCCCGCAAGCGCTTCTTGATAATCCTGCAAGAGGACCAAGACGCCGCTCCTAATCCGGTTTCCGACGGGATTCTTGTTTAGTCAACTTTCCGGCCGAGTGACTGTGACGCGGGCGCAGATCTTGCAGGGAGTCTCATTTGACATCTCAAACGGCTTCCCGTTCCAGCTGGAGCTTATGGATGTAGGTGCTGCGTCTCATTTATTTAAACCCAATTACACCAGCCGGGCCTGGATGTAAGCGAGAGGCCGAGCGGGGCCGACGCAGCTGGTGCTCCTTCTGGAATGCATTTGATGTCTGCGCCAGTGTGTGACTCAGCGCGGCGTGAGGCCGAGAGACACACACTTTTCACAGGAAACGCCAAAAAAGCTTTTCTGTCATTTTACGTCGATGTTTATCTGGTAGCGGCCGACCCGCGGAGCGCCCGCCGCGATCCCCGGCGGGACGCCGTGTACATCCGAAGTGCAGGAATGCGACGGTCCGCCTTTCGTCAAATCCGTCATCAATGGCCTCCACCTTCCCCGCAAGATAACAACTCGGCCGATCTCCAACCGGCTGGCCGCGAGCCACCGTCCCGAGCGGCACCCTGATGTACCGCAGCACTTCAAATGGGCCGAGAGCGATGGGAAGGTTCATCTTCTCCTCCTACCCCAAGCCTCTTTTGATGGAGCGCAGCTGATTCGTGTCCGTGCCGCTCAGGTATCTGACTGAAGTCGTGGCATCAAACCCCAGGCTTACGGGCTCCGGGTGTGTCCAGGGTGACTTCACATCTGGCCTCCTTGCGTCCAGGGTAAGACGCCCAGGGGGGATTTGTCAGAAGAAGGCTGCACCTCCATGATTCCAGTTTGAAATCTTGTTTTCGGCAGATTCGCTGCTCCCGGCTACCCTTTAGCCTGTCGTGGCAGAAGCTTGGCATCGCCCCGTCTCTTTGAGTATTTCAATTTGCTGCAAGGGATGAATCCCATGCTAGAACAGGCCGTGTGATTTTCTCATTAACCTTCGTCTTGTGTTTGGGTCGCCACCGTCTACCACAGGAATCTCTAAAGCTAACACAGGAGGAGGGTTAAGCAATATTTCATTTGCCAGTATTCCATGCCAACTCCATGCCAACACTCTTCAAGTGCAACCATTAGAGATGTTTCCAAGTTGCAATTTGGTGTTTTCTCTATCTCATGAACGCAAGGTTTGCTCATTCCTCACCTGATTTGAATGGAATGCCGGTCACTTGGTGTCACGTGGGGTGTCGGGAATCCTGAGGTGTTCCCAGTCCGGTCCGGTCCGGAGTCCCTGCAGCATGTCTTGGGTCTTGTCCGAGGAGGCGTCCTAACCCAATGGAGCAACCTCATCTGGCTTCTCTGGATGTTGTGGCGACTCTACTCTGTTTGCCGTTGCATCCATGATGCGGTTCTTTCATTCACTTATCTCCCCTTGCTCTCGAAGAAGACCCTGAGATACCTCAACCCCTCCACTCTGGCCCGGAGAGGGCACTCCACCTTCTCCCACCTGAGGACCTTAGCATGGATCTGGACTTGCTGGCTCTCATCCCAGCCTCTTCACACTCTGCCGGCAACCACTCCAGTGAGAGCTGGAAATCACCGGCCAACAGAACCACATCATCTGCAAACAGAGACACCAAATGTCCAGGATGATCCAGTCTTTTGAAAGTGTTCTGATTGTTCACATTTATTCCAGAGGTGGCTCACGCAACGGCAATAAGCCACAGTCAAACAGAGGCCGGCCCAAAGAGCCCCTTCTCCAACGGCGCCCTGTTTCTTCTTAAATGCGTCTGACTTTAGCAAGTAGCTTTAGCACGTGACGCAACCAAGGTGACCCAATCACAGTTTAATTTCCCTTCTGGAAGGGCAGGTTAACAGCGAGCGCTGTCACGTTCTTCACCTGACGTATAAATGATGATGTCGTTGACGTGTTACCATGGTAACAGAGCCCCGGTCCGGAGAGCAGAGCTGAGCGGGTTCGTGCTGCATTTTTCAACGCAAATGTCGGAAAAAGAAACGCGAGCTTGGATGGCTCCATCACCGAACTCTTCTCTTCGCAGGGCGACCTGGGGCCCGAGGGACCACGAGGACTGCCCGGTCTGACCGGACCTCAGGTAGCCGCCGCAGTAGCCGCATCAAATGATAAAGACTGTTCGTCAGCTAAAGTATCGATTTGCTTTGAGAAACCTGTCAATCATTGTATTCATTTTTTAGCAAAATTGCATTGAAATCTCGCGTCGTCCCGAAAAACTGATTTGTTCTTATTCAAAAACCTGAACCACAGTCCAGGGCAATCATGTAATTTTACCCAAATCACAATTGGTTACCGATCGTCTGACAATTACCGAGAAGCGCCCGCTGGAAAAGGAATGGAAGACGAATGTTAATTGATAAGCGATGCTTAAACACGTGAAGAAGTAGCTTCTGGTTGTCGGACGACCAGGACCGGCTGACTTCCAAAGATCCGGCGGAAACAAGAAGCGAAGGAGGATGAAACGGTGGAGGGGTGAAAGGCAAAGGCCGGTTAGCCGGGAGGCTTGGGATTACAAACCAACCTCCTCCTTTTCCCCCAGAAAGTCAGCATTTTGTTCGCTAATCGTCCTCCGCCTCCTCACCTCCGCCCCGGTTTCTCGGACACGAAAACAAATCAAGTCGGGATGGAGCTGGACCGATATTCGGTTAATCCCTTACGCTTCCTCCCCTCTC
The DNA here is from genome assembly GCF_037954325.1 of Fistularia commersonii. Taxonomy (NCBI): domain Eukaryota; kingdom Metazoa; phylum Chordata; class Actinopteri; order Syngnathiformes; family Fistulariidae; genus Fistularia; species Fistularia commersonii. The sequence continues at coordinate 2,120,491 of NC_141299.1, read as the reverse complement.
CGCTCTCCCTCTCCGCTGCCTCCCTTCCTGTCTCTCTGGCAGGGCCCAGCGGGACGAGCTGGCCTGCCCGGATTGAAAGGTGATAAGGTGATCTAAATATTTATATTATTGCAGTCTCTCTGTGTGATGTGTCACTAGACCGGCTCACATAATCACAATTATTACAAAGAGGTTCTTGCACGGGCAGACGTCCCGCCTCGCTAGCTTTACAAGCCGATTGAAAAAGATTGAAATAATAGCGTCTTTGTCCGATTATTAGTCACCCGCCGTGGTATTTGTGGACGCTGTGGAGGGTCGGCGCCGTCTTATATCTCTGTGTGATGCTGTGAAACCCAGGGTGAAGTGGGACAGAGGGGCGAACCAGGAGAGATGGGCTACCAGGGGGACAAGGTAGGTGACGCGCCCCGAAGTGCACGGACCTATAATCGGTCGTCGTTAATCGAGAGAGGACGCTCACGTCGCCGCGCACGCCTTCGCAAATGCGATCATGTTGATGCGTTTGCTCAACAAAGCGCTTCAGATTCATCCTTTATATGTCAAATTTAAGTATCTTTTACTCATATTTATTCTCAGAATGAAGCCGCCGTTATTTGGGTGTTGTTGGCAAGAGTGTGAAAGTCTTATGCTGGTAAAGCTGCGCTGTTAACTCGCCAAAATCCATTGTATTTTATTTGCCAGACTCATTTTATGTTCCATTTAAAGTGTAAAGTCTTTCTGGTTTTTACGTCGAAATCTGTTAAATTCACGCCTTTCGCGCCGTCCCCGCTCTCCATAATCGCCTGACGTGAGTGTTGTGTGTCCGTCCGCTCCAGGGTGCTGCCGGCGTGCCGGGTCCTCCTGGTCCCAGAGGGAAACCCGGACCTCAGGTATGTTCTCGTCGGTCTGCGGGCTTCACGGGGGATTTTCTGTCGTAGACCAAACCGCCGCAGTGAGATCTGGACTTTAGTTATCCCGTAAAGTGAAGCCTGTCGGATCGTCCCCTTCTACCACTGACCAAGAAGACTTTCAACAGAAAACAAAAGGACAATGAAACAGCCCGTGAGGGACTCGTTATTGAGGCCGTGGGATTAAACCCAGATGTTTTCCTTCTTCTAAAGTCCTTGTTACGAACCGCCTTGACAAGGCGCCCCCCGCGTGGCTGGAGAGCAGGCTGTCTTCGATGAAGCCTCGGCGTCGGCGCGGGAAGTCGAGCCAAAGCGTGCGGCCGCCGGATGATGTGTTGTATGGCAGTCGCCGTGAGGGAAGGCCGGACAAACCGCTAGCCGCCGATGTCAGTGCCTCTCTGGGAGCAGAGCAGTGCGTCATCACCTTTGGGCCGCTTGGCTGCGGCACCCAGCCTCGCTGCAGATGAGGCTTTCATTGAAGCCTTCACTGATGCCAAGAACGCCCTTCTGCCGCAAGAGCGCCTTTTGGTTTGGACGCTTCACGTTTAGACGCTCCGGCAAAGGTGGACCGACCGTCACGGAGATGATTGTCAGTTTGATATTACTTTCTAGAAATGCGCCTCCGATCTTTGGGACTATTTGACATACGGCGAGGGTACCATCCCAACTATAGAAGATCTAATCAATCGGCCCACCTCCGGGTATCAGAGGACGTATGAGACCGAGATCCGAAGCCTTTTCTCTGACAAATCGATACGATATTATAACGGGCTTGGGATTTCTCTGGACTCCCTTCAAGGTCCTCAAAGGAAGTTGGTTCAGCTGTTGACAGAAAAAAAAGCATAACTGACGGAAGTAATTCTTGGTTTGTTTTTTTTTCCCCGTCAGGGTAAAATTGGTGAGCTGGGCGTCCAAGGACCTCCTGGGCCTCCAGGACCAGAGGTAGGCCCTCCTTGAAACTCTCACCGCTTATGATAAAATATAAGGGCAATTTGAGCCCAAATGTTTCGACATGTACAGAGGCGTACAGCACGGTTTACTACTTCCGACGTTTTCGTAGAAGTTTTCGCTTTTGGATAAAATGGTACATTCTCCACAACAGAAATGTCCAAAAGATCAACCCGCAAACAGCTTCTCGGTGCGCGGCTGCCTATGCAAATGATGAGCCATTGCTTATTAATGCACGGTGAACATCGGCGTGCGTGTGGCTGGACTCTCTGGAGAGCAGCTGTCAGTTCTGCAGGTGATCTTGAATCCCACTGCCATTGGGGTTTGACATTGTACCGCTAACTAAGCTAATGATTATCCATCCAGCCACTTCACATGGTCTCCACTGATATACAGAGTTGCGACGGACTACTTCCACCTGTTCACATGCTCCAGTTGCAGCAGTGCTGCCACGCAAGGTGCTGACCAGACCATCGGGACCAACTGGGGGTCCACGGTCTTTGCCCGAGGACACCTTGTCATGCGGACAGGAGGGGGGATTGAACCGCCTGCCTCCCAATCGTTGGGACGCCCCGGACCACAATCCTCTGGCATGAAAAGCATCATGCGTCGTCCACGCTGGCCGCCATGCATACATAACATCTCCTGTTCTGAACCCGCGCAAGGAGGTTTCAAGGAATCCTCTGTGAATCCGGGGTGACAGAAATAGACACTAAAAAGCGAGATGACGGTCTGGCGGTATGGCTGACAAACAATGGCGAGAGTGTTCTCGTTCCAGGAGACAGAAAGTAGTCCGGAGACAATACGCTGCCGAGGTCCTGGCTTGGCGTTGCCTTCAAATTCATTATCTTGTCAAGGAGGGCTGGGTTTTGACACACAAAATGATTTAGGCTCTGCTCTGTGTTTACTTTCAGTTCAATTACTTGAAAGCTTAACGCTCGCCTGCAGCACTTTGACATTTTCACCGTTTGTTGATATGTTGGAGTTGTTGATGGAGTCAGGAAACACAGTGAGTTGTGAGGTAAATACAAATCCCTCTGTATCCCAATCTGACAGTCGCTAATATCAGACAAGGAGTGACCTTACATGTGGATGTGTTCAGTGATGATATCTGTGGAGGCTCTCAGTCATTCGGGTCTTGGTGAATTTTTATCGAAATTTTCTTGTCTTGTCTTGGCAACTGCACTTCTTCAGTCCAGAACTGAAGGGGGCGAATCGCCTCCGAGGGATTAAATACAAGTCCAGTTGGTACGAGAAGAAAATTTTGATGAGAATTTATCATGACCTGGATGACCGAGAACCTCCACGGTCATACCGGATGCTGGTTCTCCATCATTAGCAGCTTGCTACTGACTTGGCTTTGCAACCCTGTCCTTGCAATTGGGATGACTGTGCTTCCAGAGGTTTTTGATGATGTGGTATCTCCAGAGAACCTCCATAGACATATCTAGCAGAGGTTAGTGAGGTTCATCGAGTCCCGTGTCCTTTGGTTATTGTTTTGCAGCAGCTGCCAAACAGCTTTAAGGTGCAGTGCTATCACATTTGTTGTCCCGAGGACTCCAGCAGGAGATCCAGCAGACGGGGCGTTCCTCCAAAGCGGAAGGTCGGCGGTTCAATACCCTCCTCCTGTCCGCATGACCCTGAACCCAGGGGTTGCCCCTCAGTGGTCTGGTTAGCGCCTCGCACGGCAGCTCCTCTGCCATCAGTGTGTGAACGGGTGAAAGTTATCCAGTTGCAAAGCGATTTCAAGACCTCTTGCACAGCATCTGGCTCGGGTCCTTGACTTCATATGTGCGTTAAACCCCCGGTTTAGCGCGAAGAGAGGCCGATGTTCTTCTCTCCCTGACGCTTTTGAAGCTCACGTATGGAATCTAAACACCGATCATGTTGTCTCTTGTCCCTGCACGTGCACGTGCTGGTCCTGCATCTCCAACACTCTAGTTCTTGTCACGTTGGTCATTGGAAACGTGCGTCGGAAGAAGGGAAAATTTCCTAAACGGCGCGCTCAGAAACGTATCACGAGCAGAGGTCACGCAGGCCACGGCTCGCAGGCATATTTTCCGCGGTGATTGATAGTGCCGTGGCAGGCCCGCCCGAAGGGATTCGCCTTCTATCAGCTTTGTAACAATCCGTCTCCGCCTTCACGTCGGCTTGTTAGAAGTCTGCCAATCCAGGCGGGGGCAAGGCCGCACCTGTCTCGGTCTTATGCAGGTGTTTGCATGATACTTTCTGCTGTAGCTTTGCCATGTGGCGTAAGCCCGCTCCACCTGTAATGTACACAAAGATACAATGGGTTGATTTCATGTGTGGCACTCGACCCATCAGTCACGGGAAGGAAAATGACACTCTCCTCCTGTTTTTCCAAGGGTTTTCCAGGAGACATCGGTGTTCCGGGTCCCAATGGTCCACCCGGGCCAAAGGTACAGCGAGCGGCTTGAACATCTCCTCCTCGCCTCCTCAAACGTGTGACTGCAAAGCGAGGACGACGTCCGGCGTAATCGTTGCTTTGTGTTTCAGGGTCTGCAAGGTGCCAGAGGACCACCAGGCCCCCCCGGCATGAAGGGAACAGAGGTGAATAGTAGCGGCTCGCTAGCTAGCTTAGCTCTACCTGCCGCTGGAGTCATTGGAGACACAGAAAGTGGAAAAGGCTCATCAAAGATTTCCATGTAATCACCGGTTTGAGGAGAGCTTGGGGCTGACAGATGTTCTCGTTAAGCATCCTGCCATATCTCCGACGGCTGAATCGTCAAGTCTTCAATGGTTGCTTTTTGTTTTTTTTCCTTGATATCTCTCGAGGCATGTTCCATTAGATGACTCATTATTCCACTTTGGGTGCTTATAAAAACAGCGCTAAAAATTTTCCGGCCCTGGAAAAAGGGCGGCAGAGGTCTTTGGGAAGCGTGCATCGCGCAGCGCAGCACGACTCGTCACCGACGCGGTGTTCACATCGCATTAATCACCAAACGGCGCTGAGACAAAGAGTAGCGTTTATATTGAAGTGTGTTTTCTTTCATAGACTTCATTGATTTTCAGTGGTTTGGACAAGAACTGCATGGCAGGGTGCGAGGGGCAAAACAAACCCCAGGAAGCAGCGGTCGGAGGACACGGACCCGTGACCCGCAGGCGGTTTACAGGAGATCCTATTTTGGTCACCAAACAAAATTTCCAGGATATTATCTTTCCCAAATGAATATTTGCAGAACGAAATTCAGCCTCCTTAGAGAACCTCCACCCGTGCGTTCTGTTCCCGCATAATTCTGCCGGATTGTGCCGCTAGCCACAGGAAAGGGATGCTGCGCTCATTAGGGGGGAAACAAGAGGTTCACCAGAAAACCACTTTACTAGCTCTGATTTAAAGCGTTGTTCGTGCAGGAAAAGAAAAGAGCAGGTCCGTAAGAGTCTCGTTTATTCGATTTTATTTTCGGGGTAAAGTGATCGAAAGAAGTACTCAAACATTCAAGGTGCCGCGAAAATAAACGTGTCAGACCGAACATGCACTCTTCGACCCGTGAAATGAAAAAGGAGATTGATGCTTAATTAAATGAGCGCCGGGAGGAAAAGGCGGTTTGGCCCTCGTCGGCTGGAAGCACCCGGCGCCGCCGATGCCAGGTGTCACTGAGGGCTCTGGCAATAAAACTGCGGTTGGGTGAATCTTTGGAGGCTGAACAGGCAGCAGCCTGCTTACGCTCCCACCGAGCCGCCAGTCCATTTGGCACCGGCCCTAAATACTTGGAACCCGACAAAATCACAACAAGCCTCTCTCTTTTACTAAAAAGCCAAGCTAGCCAAACTGCATTAAAGAATTAAGCCGAAATAACTTCTATGGCCTTTTAATAAGAAAAATAAACATGAGGTTGTCGAAAGATAAGGGACAGGCCTTTCACTTTACTCTAGAGCTTAGATGGACGATAAAACACCGTGAGCTCCGTCCATTTACAGCCCCTGAAAGGTCTTTTAAAAGCCTGTAAAGTCTATTTTAGAAGAATGTGACCTTTGTAATTTCATTTTCAAACCACTTACTCAACAAGCAAACACGGCCATTTAGACCAGGGAACGCCATCAGCCATGCAGCGCACGCACCGGCTCAGCAACGTCCGCTCATTTACAACAGCAATACTGGCCACACATGGAACACCTGCAGAGGACAGTCAGGGACAGCTTCAAGCAGTACAATAACTGGACTAAACAGCACAATGACTGGTCTATCTCGTATAGTGACTGGTCTTAATACACTGACTGGTCTACACAGTACCATGACTGGTCTAAACAGTACAATGATTGGTCTATGTTATATAGTGACTGGTCTAAGTAGTACAGTGACTGGTCTACAAAGTACAATGACTGGTCTATCTCGCATAGTGACCGGTCTTGATACACTGACTGGTCTACTCAATACAATGATTGGTCTATGTAGTATAGTGACTGTTCCAAGTAGTACAATGACTCATCTAAACAGTACAATGATTGGTCTACGCAGTACAATGACTGGTCTACACAGTACAATGACTGGTCTAAGTAGTACAATGCCTGCTCTACCCAGTACAGTGCCTGCTCTACCCACTACAATGACTGGTCTGCAAAGTACAATGACTGGTCTATCTACTCGAATGACTGGTCTTAGTACACTGATTGGACAGAATTCATACTTGATTTGAATTGGGATCAATTATTGAGTTGGATCAACGAATGTGGGGGCTCAAACAGGAGATTATTTCATTTTTGGAGCTCTTTGAGAACACTTGAGAATTTTCCTGAGCTGAATGACACAGACTGGCTTTGTAATTTAGCCTTTACTGTTGACATACGTGAAGCCACAAGGGAAAAAAACGGTTCGTGCATGAAATGCGATCAAACGTCAGAGCCTTCAAAACCACAATGGTTTTATTTTCAAAGCAAATGTCAGACAATGTTCAGACAAATGTCAGACGAGTTTGATATGTACTTTTAACAAATACGTTTTTTTTTTTATATGTATCGTATCCTGTGCTGACCCGGCTCGTCCGTCAAATTTTAAAAGTCAATGCGGTCCCCGAGCCAAAAAGTTTGCCCATCCCTGGTCTACACCGCACAATGACTGGTCTACACATTACAACATCTGATCCGTGTAGTACAACGCCAGTCATCGTCTTCTGGAGTCAAATCATACTTTTGCTACAGCAAAGATGAGACTGGTGCCAAATGGACGCCTCCTTCCAGCTCTCTGAAGCTCTTCTGTGAGTGTGAACGAACTTTTGGCTTCACCCTCTGGTCCTTTTCCATGGACGAGAGGTGGCCAGGTCCAGATGCAGAGGCGAGAGGATGGGGAAGGTCCTGCTATTTGTGTTTTTTTTTCTGGTGTTTGTTCCTCCTGCAAGGGCGGTTTTTCCTCTCGTAGTATTTACCAGACCTTTGGAGTGTTGTGTGTACAAGTGACAGTGTGTGTGTGTGTGTGTGTGTGTGTGTGTGTGTGTGCAAATCTGTGCGTACTTTAGCTCTGCTGTATGTCTGCAGGGTGATGAAGGACCTCTCGGCCCACCTGGCAACGCCGGCCCAACCGTAAGAACGCCCAGACACGAACACACACACACACACACACACACACACACACACGCACACACACACACACACAGGTGGTTTCAATAACACACTCTGCCTGCTGGTATATCACATCACATGCACTAATCATATTGTGTCATTCTGTGTATGTGTGTGTCTTTAGGGGCGACCAGGCAGGAAAGGCCACATTGGTGAACCAGGTCCAGATGGTTTGCAGGTGGGTCTGGTTTGGTTGTTTCCAGACGCCCATCTGAATTCTATATTTATCCAATGTCTCGTCTTGAAGTATTTTTGCGGCTGAAGTGATCTGTTTATTATTATTACTATAATTATTATTTTATTATCATATTATTATACGCATCTGTGTGCGTTCGAGACACGCTAATGCGTGAAATGAACCGCGTGAGCATAAACCACAGTAACTCTGGAAAGTACACTTTCTTTGTGACATGTTTACACACTCAAACACACACACACACACACACACACACACACACACACACAAACAGTGTGTTCCATTTAAAAAGTGTTTATCACAGAAAATAATCATGAAATTTGTGTTTAAATGGGATACAAGTCCAGGTGCTTGTTCTTAAAAATGCCAGTTTCAGTTTCCTTTTTTTTTCCTCATTCTCAGTTAGCTTCTTTCACAGAGGACTCTTTCACATATCAGCTAATAACAGCAATAACACTTTTAGCTGACAAATAGTTTTGATTATACAAATTCTTGGGCGCCAAAGTGGCCTAATTTGTGTATGTGGAGCCTTTTTTGTGTTCTCTTTATTAAAAGGACAAACAGTCATTATACTGGTGGCAAACCAGAGCGTGAAGCAACGCAGATTAATTCCATGCCTTGTGTGTGTTTGTCTTGTAATTCCTGCGAACCCTGTGCTCTTAGCGGGGCGGTTAAAAACATTTTAATGACAGGAAAGTAACCCGCAGTCTGTCGGTTGTGTTCTGCCCACAGGGAGAGAAAGGGGACATTGGAAACGTGGGAAAGGCGGGGCCGCAGGTGAGCGTCTGTTGACGGCGGAGGGAGGTAACGTGGCCGCGGGTTGCTCCTCGCCGCATTCCTTCATCCGTTCTCCGAGCGGCGGTTCACCCGCTTTCAACGTGAATAAAATCCCGTCTCGTGAGCGAAGATCTTCTGCGATGACCTCATTCCTGTTTACACGCTTTGTTTATGACTCCATCCCTGATGTCCTCTGCTCGGAGTGGCGCGTACGACAAGTGGTATTACTTGAAGACTCGAAATTCTTTTGTTCGTACGGAACCCGAGAACCCCGGAGGAACGGGACGTGTCCTTCCTTGAACGTCCGGAGCGCTCGAATCGCAATCAAAGCGACGCTTCCTCCGCGAGGCCTCTTAATGTTAATATTTGCATTCTGTGCGTAGCGCAGGCAACGAGCGCGGCGCGGCGGCTACGGCGCACATATGAGAAGGATTAAGCCGTTACAGGGAAGAAGCTCTTTGAAGCCCCAAAACATATGGCGCCCCAAATGGATGGCATTACGTCACTTTACAAATAAATTAGACGCGTCGGACCTGAGAGGGAGCGTTGTTGAGGAGGTTGACCCAAGGTCGACCCCTCGGGCCGACTTTCCGGCACGTCCGTTTGGAAAACCCGCTCTGCGTTTCCGCTTCAAACCAGCCCCTCGAGCGAAGCGCCGACCCCACACGGCTACGGGTGTGCTCGCACATGTAGTTTACATGTCGAAGCCGGGTTATTTGATTTTCCCGTCACGTATAGACGAATGAGCGGTGACACCGTTCCCCTCGAGAGCTCAATCATCTAGGAGTTTCGTAACTTCTCCGAAGAACGGCAGCCGCCGGAAGCACCTCGGCGAACCCTGGTTTTGTGCCGCCTATTTCATGCTAACTCTTTATCCATCGGTGGGGACATTTGAAGAAGAAGGTAAAGATATAAAATTCTACACGCAGCAGGCATGTAGAATCCTGCCGGATGGTTTGGACATGGAAGTGTGCGAGAAGCAAACACGGCAGACAGAAAGTGGCACTTTTTAATCCCGAAACAACTGGCGGTGGTCTGCGGGAGGGGCGGCCACGGCAGTTATTCCGACCCCGGCGTTCAGAGAGGTTCAGATGTTTTGATAAGCTAAGTGTGTGGCTGGGTGTTTGCCCGCAGCTCCTATTCCTGCTGCACTCGGGTAAACCGTCAGCTCTGTCCCTCCCATGTAGTGACAGATTTGATCAAATGGAAGTAGATTTTCCCACATATGTGTGTTTGTGTGTGTATGTGTGTGTGTGTGTGTGTGTGTGTGTGTGTGTGACTCCTTGAAGTGCTCTCGCTGTGGGGTTGGTCCTCAGCCACCCATGTCTGCTGGGAAGAGGCTGGTCCGGGTCCAAACCGCAGCCCCGCTCCCAGGAGGCTGCTCTGGAAGTGGTTAAACTCATTCGATAGCCCACTTATTGACTTTATTTAGTATGTTCCCAGCGAGGAGGTCCTTCACCGGGGTGATTTGCGCTTGTGTGAATCCGTAGACTCCATGACGCTTTCCTCTTCGCTCTCCTCCTGCACCGAGATGTTGCAGAGAAACCGTCCGTGCTACGAGTCCTTTCCCTGCCAGACTTCTGGTACCCTCTGGTATGCTCCTGTTAAAGCTCCCTCTGCCGGGCTGAAGTCCAGGAGCTCCCTGGACGGGACCTTCTCTCTGCACTGGCACCGACCTGTGGTGCTCGTTCTTGGTCCAGGCCAGACCCCTCTTGGAAAGGAGGACCGGGCCTTTCACTCCAGGATGAATTGCCATAACACCTGGTTGTTGTACACGTATGACTAATGTCCGAACATGTGTGGGCACTTATTGATCAGTGGTGGTTTAGAAAATTCTCCAAAACTTCTTCCTGAGCTGAGATGTTTCTTCAGTTCCGCCATTTTTGAGTTCCCTCTCATGCGTTTCTTCTTCTCCTTGTGACCTGACAATGTTGACGTCTCCTGCAGAAGGATTTTTACTTGGCGACAGGTGAGATGTTTCCAAAGATCTTGTGCGAGATGAAATCCTGCTCCTCAGTCTTCCCCGAACCAAGAAAGAAGCTGTCCTTTCTTGTCGGCCCGCACTCTTTTCAAGAAATACAACCATTGTTCAGTATCTGTGATGAGAGGCTCCTCGTCCACTGGATCCTTCCCATCTTACTGTCGCTTTGCCAAAAGGTCCCATCCAGTCTGCAGTCGATTTCTCTTTGCTGGTCCGTATGGTTGACTCCCTGCATCACAGCACTCTTTCTGGGGGCCATCTGGTCTCCAAGATGAAAGTTCATCACCCCTCGGAGGTTAGCCATTTATCTGCTTTCTCATCCTGGAGGAGAGCCACGGGCTTCTGTTCTAGGTCCTCATTGTTTTTGCTTTTTGGATATTCTTCCCCCTCGCCGTCTTCACTGCCAATTTGAAGCTCCATCACGCTGATCCACGATCCTCCCAGACTCCCTAAAGAGCAGAAGGCCACCTTATATAAAAGCATGATTTGGTTTGAGATGGATTTCTCCTTCAGACTCTCTGATTTTCCTCTCGATCCCCACCCATGGGCTCCAGTCAGACGGTGACACGTCAGGTTTCAGGACCTTTTCAAAGCTGCGGCCTTTTTCCTCATTTGGACGGATCCACAGAACAATTATAGCTTAAGCACAGTCAGTGCTTGTGTCGTCTTCGTTTTTTTACCTCACGCCGTGACCTTTGACCCCCTTCATTCCAAGTGTCAAAACAGCTTTGGTGAAATCGAGCTGAGACAAACGAAGATCGGATTCTCCAAGTGGCGCGCTTTCTGCCGACGTGCGCGCATGCATGTGTGTGTGTGTGTATGTGTGTGTGTGTACCAAAACATTTCCTCCTCTGGTCTTTGTTGCAGGGTCCAGCGGGCCTGGCCGGGATGGCTGGGACGATGGGAGTTCCTGGTGAGAAGGTAAGAAGTGCGCTTTTCCATCATTAGGCCGTCAGTCATCATCGGCCGCTGCTTCTCGTCAGCAGACACCTTTGCTGCTCGTTCATTCGCTGCGGTGTATTCTAGAGAGCCCATCTGCTCCAAAATTGCCTTTCAGCTTTAAAAAAAGAGGTCGAGATCATCTGTTCTCTGCTGGCCAGCTGGCGTTGATGTTGGACATGAAGCCCTCCTGCCGTCCGCCTCCGTTCCTCTGCTCTCCTTCCCATCCAGAAGCCCCCGCTTGTGTGTCAGAACATGTTCCCGTGATGCAAAGCCTCCCGCTTGTCAGACTCACGCTTGTCAACCGGCCGCTTTTATGCGAAAGCCTCCTCCTCATTCAATCTGTCAGCGCCGCCCGTTCCCGGACAGCCCACAAATTCCATTGCCATTATACAGAACGGCTGCGCTCGCGGCACGCCAGCCTGCGTTTCCCCGGCGTCCGGATCCCAGGGAGACGCAAACTCTCAGGCAAATTTGCGTGAAAGCATTTTACCCAAGGGTTTTAAAAAGGGGGACCGGAGGGTGTTCTCCAACTACAGGGTATCACACTCCTCAGCCTCCCTGGTAAGGTCTATTCAGTGGTGCTGGAGAAGAGGGTCCGCCGGGTCCTTGAACCTCGGAGTTAGGAGGAGCAGTGGGGTTTCCGTCCTGGTCGTGGAACAGTGGACCGGCTCTATACCCTCGGCAGAGTCCTCGAGGGGGCACGGGAGTTCGCCCAACCAGTCTACATGTGTTTTGTGGACCCGGGGAAGGCGTTTGGTCCCTGCATGATCGGTTTCGGAGCTTGGGCCGCATTGCCGGTTGTAAGTCGGACTCATTTCCGGTGAGAGTTGGACTTCACCAGGGCTGCCCTTTGTTACCCATTCTATTCATTACTTTTACGGACAGAATTTGAAGGGAATCCGGTTTGGTGACCGCAGGATCAAGTCTCTGCTTTTTGCAGATGATGTGGTTCTGTTGGCTTCATCAGGCCGTGATCCAGCTCTCACTGGAGCGTGAAGTGTGAAGCGGCCGGGATGAGGATTGACGCCTCCAAATCTAAGACGCAGCTCAACTGGAAACAGGTGGAATGGCCACTCCGGGTCGGGGAAGAGGTCCTGCCCCGAGTGGAGGAGTTCAAGTACCTCGGATCTGGAGATGGACGGGCGGATCGGTGCGGCGTCTGCAGCGATGCGGACTTTGTACCGATCTCTCATGGTGAAGAGGGAGCTGAGCCAGAAGGCGAATCTCTCAATTAAGCTGTGGATCTACGTTCCCATCCTCACCTATGGTCACAAGCTGTGCGTAGTGAACCAAAGAGCCAGATCGCGGATGCAAGCGGACAAAATTTCTCCGCACTCCCTTAGAGATAGGTGAAAAGGTCAGTCATCCGGGAGGAACTCAGAGTAGAGCCACTGCTCCTCCTCAAAGAGAGGGGCCAGATGAGGTGGCTCTGCATCTGGTCAGGATGCCTCCTGGACGCCTCCCAGGGGGAGATATTCCAGGCAGGTCCATCTGGGAGGAGACTGCAGGGAAGACCCAGAACACGCAGGACTATGTCTCCAGGCTGGCCTTGGAGCACCTCGGGGTGCCCCAGAGGAGCTGGAGGGAGGTCTGGGCTTCACCGGCTGCTGCCCCCGACACCAGACTCCGGATAAGCGGGAGAAGATGGATGGATGGAAGGACCTCTGCGGTATACCTGCTCTGCTGAGTGTCTGCGAACAGCATCAGGGAGCTGCTAACTTGGGCCACTATATGGAGGCATCTGTGTTTGTGTGTGTGTGACTCTGTGGTCAGGTCATGGTTTAATGATCCTCCCCTCTCACCTGCCTTTTTCCTTTGTGTCTCCACAGGGCGACCGAGGCCCCGCGGGTCCAATCGGTCCGATGGGAGAGAAAGGTCCTCGGGTAAAACCCTCCGCCGCTTCTACGTGACTTAAACTACTGGAACGTTTTTGTTCAATCAGTTCATAAAAGCGATCCACGGTCTTCGTCCTTGCGGCACCTGTAGACACAAATCAGGCAAAAATCCCCCCGTGTGCTCCCCCCACGTCCATGTCGGCGTCTCAGATCCCCGGGCTCCAACCTTCTGGCCGTGTTTTAGACTCTTTTTGTTTTAGACCCTTTTTGATGGATTGTGGACTCCGTGAAGAATGCGAGACTCGTGTCATCGCTCCAAGTTAAGAGCGGTGTAATATTTGCCTCCGATGCGACTACCGTGGCGGGAAGGAGCTTTGCTGTCGCTCGGCCTGCCAGTCGTAGCGGGAGCCGGACGGATTCCCGCGGATTGTTTTCTCTGTCGTGGCCAAGTAGCAGCGGAGAGGAGAGAGAGACTCCGTGGGCTGTTTCGCCCCGGAGATGCTAATAAACCTTCAGCGCCGGCCTTTTGGAAGCGCCGCTGGGTTTTATCCCTGGAAGCTCCTCGACAGCGTCCGCTCGGATCGATTTGGGATTTTTCGGGATCCGGGCAAAGGGCCTGACCTAGCTGGCTGGCAGACCGGCAGGCGGGACGACTGATTGGCCGTCTGGAAGCGCTCCGGGATGACTAATTTGGAGGCCAGCTGGCCGAATGGCTGGGCGATGGAATCACCGTTTGTGTGTGTAAATCCCAGCGCTGCGACTTCCAGAAGAAGCCGTGCTGATTTCTTCTAAAGCGGTCGGACCGATAATGATGCCACATTAGAGGGAAGCGTCGAGGCTTCGGACGGCTCGGATTACACCCATCATCTCCGAGGTCTGCTTTTATTTAAATGTGATATACAAGGCTTTGGATTCGCTGACAAAATGTGTCCCAGATCTCCAAAGATGGGGTCACAATCTGCAGGCGGGTCGCTAGAGATGCATGCATATTGCCAAAAATATAAATATGGGTGTGTCCAGTAGATTTCTAGCAGGTTGTTCATGAAGGGATCAAAACATTGAACGGTCCAAGTGGAGTCCGACTGTCAGAGACTCTGAAAGGCATTCGTTCATTAACTGCGAGCAGGGTCGGGGGGTTGGAGCCCATCCGTGGATGGAGGTGATGGACCGGTCCATCCAGTCACCTCCTGGTTCAAACATGTGTAACTCGGGGTCGCCGGCCGAGGCCTCGCGTGTTCTGCATGCGATATAAAAAACCAAAAGTGCCAAAGCTGAGCTGAGAGGTGCGCGAGGATAGACTGATCCCGCTTCGACTGACGCAAACACTCTTCTTCATCTAAGGGGTACCCCGGGTTGCCAGGAGGTCCTGGGGACGTGGGCATGCAAGGCGCGCCTGTAAGTGTGGCGTCCTCGCCAGCGCCGCCTCGCATCTGTGATTTTTAATCTTCCGAAATCCAAATCCGAATGGCTAATCTCTACTGTCCTGCCTCCTAGGGTCCGCAGGGGCAGGGGGGAGGTCCGGGCGTCTCCGGTCCGAAGGGCAGGAGGGTAAGAGTCTCATCGGCCGCTTGAGCTTTGCATCTTCTCCAAACCGCAGATGTTTCTCCCCCTTCGATCAGATATGGAAGCAATTAAATCCCGCGTAGGGCGGATCAGGTGGCCGGGGCTCCTCCGCGGTTCGCCTTCGTGTTCGGGGGGGATGGCAGGTTGTCCCGGCGTGGCCACGCTGGTGAGACACCGTGTGGCGGAGCGGAGAATGGCGGCCCCGGGGGGAAGGGGGGCTGGAGACGATTGGACCGCCAGCCTCCACGAGAGGTGGTGGAAGCACCGCTCTGCCGTTTAGAGACAGCGATTTTTTATTGCGCTTCATATTTCAAGCCGTGCAAACTGATGACATGGTTGTCATGTCGATGCAACTCATGCGTCATCGTAACAACTATGACTTCTCTAATTCCCGGACTGCAGGACACCTCTGCCATGCATGCAAGTCTTGTTATTGGGTTGTAAATGAGCACAAATCCAAATTATGCGGTTTGATTTTCATCAAATGATTCAACCTTTTTTTATATATTATTCCGTGTTCAACCTCCTGTTAAAGCTGGGAGCAGGGACCGCAATGAGTCTAAAGCTGTTGCTGAGATAACTTTTTAGGATAATTACAGCGCTTACTCTTATTTATTTTTTTCAAGATACAAGACTTGTATTGTCGTTGCACAGAGTACAGCGACATTTAGAATACATTTATTGTGTTTCCAGAGTAAGTCCCGTATTCTCCGGCTGATTAAGATCTCAGTGACAGCTCACCTGCCTCTATCTAACCTTCAGCCAATCACCTGCCTCCATCTAACCCTCAGCCAATCACCTTCCTCCATCTAGCCTTCAGCCAATCACCTTCCTCCATCTAACCTTCAGCCAATCACCTACCTCCATCAAACCCTCAGCCAATCACCTGCCTCCATCTCACCTTCAGCCAATCATCCGCCTCCATCTCACCTTCAGCCAATCACCAGTCTCCATCTAATCCTCTGCTCTCACTCTCTGGTCTTCCTCCGACCTCAGCATCCTCGTACCCAGCTCTCCTCCACCCCTCCTCTGTCCACGTCCAAACCATCTCAGCCCAGAACATCTCACATGCGCCGTCCCTCTCCTGTGTATTCTATAATCATAACACATTTATTTTTCAAAAAGAGAATTTAACTTCCCGCGGTAGTTGTGTTGCTCCTGCACAATATATTGAAAACACAGAGAGGTGTTCTGCATCCGTGGTCCTGCAGGGTATTAAGAGCATCTTGGAGTTCAACTTTGAAGATAGGGTCAAGACGTCCTGCAGGGGTGCAGGGGGGGGAGTCACTTGCGTCTTTTACGCCGTCTTTCCATCATCCTTATCGTCACCATCTCCCCTGTGATAAGCGAGGGCCGTCTGGGAGCTCGCCGGGAGGTGATGACAAAGCGGGCTGCCGTTTAATAGCGGCCGTTGTCATTGTGGGACAAACAAGCCGGCGAATTACAAGCGCCGTCCGTTTAACCGGGCGCTTCTTCACTCAAACACACACACACACACACACACTATGCTACAATGGAGATCCTTCTGTTGACAATACAAAGCAGGCTGTTCTCTGCGGTTGTAAAGATGGGGGAATCCGCCCCTCCGGGGGAAACATCCCCGAGTTATCTCTGAGATCAGAGAGGCCCGGATAGAGGACGAGCGGCCGGAGGCTCAGACCCGACAGCGGCGCATTCAGAGGATACGAGCAGGGGAGACGCGATGGAGGGAGAGATAAGCGAAGCTTAAAGGAGCAGGGGACGGGCGGCAGGATCATCCGTCTGCGGCCAATCCTGCGATGGAGGCGCAGCCGAGTGGAGCCGTCCGGAGGGAATTGGTGACGCTAAATATGTTTTTGTCACACAGGGGCCGCAGGGTCCCGACGGCCCGCTTGGAGAGCCGGGCCCCGAGGGCACCAAGGTAAGCGTCAGCAACGCGGAATGAGTGGACGGAGCTCTCGAAGGCCGTTTTGCTACGAGAACGCTTTCCCGGTCCGGCGTCCCTCAGCGTTTCCCTCTCGTGCTTCATTTCCAGGGTGAGCGTGGAGATCCTGGGAGCAAAGGAGAGCCGGGGTTCATAGTAAGTGCCAAGTTTGTGCGCGTTTAACGTGTAATAATCTGAAGGAATCCCTCCCGTGAAGATGCGCGGCGACATCATGGAAAAAAAAAACATGATGTCATTTGAACCGTTAGCGAGTATCGCTTTTTGCGGGATGTAGTTCTTGGCGTGGTTGTAAACGAACTGCCGATCACGAGCGAACGTCCGTAGCTTGACGCTGCTCCCTGCTGCGCGGCCAGCAGGGTGTAGCAGCACTACGCCGTTCTACTTCGGCTGGAGATCACATAAATAAGACCTCCTTCACATCCCGGGGATTCAAAAAGAGAAAAAGAAAACGTTGTGGACCAATTTTCCAGTCGTGGAAAAACACGTGGGATAGGGAGCGAAACGTAAACAACTCGGAAAATCGCTTCGGGAGATCCTCTGTTTCCCTCGGAGCGGACGGCAGGGACGCCTGAGGCTCGGGTGACGATCCAAATTCAACGATTGATCGAAGTCAGAAGGTCTGACACTCGATTCTCAATACCTCCCGTAAGACGGCGAACGGCCTTCACTAGGTCGCTGCTGAAAGTGTCAGGATGTTGAAGGTGACCTCCAGATGGGAGAGAAAGAACGTCTTCACCCCCTGAAGAGACGTGTCTGTTTGTTCGCAGGGCAAACCAGGCGTCTCGGGAGAGAGAGGACTTCCCGGAAAGCCCGTGAGTACGACCGCAACGGTCCCCGCTGCGCCTTCTCTTCCTCGCTCCTCGTGTCTGTCGAGCCTCCAACTTGGATCCGCTGGGTTTCCTCTGGTGCTTTGAGCCCGAACATTCACCTGAAGTGACGCCGCCGGGATGTTTGTCAGAACGTAACGGCGTGTTTTCTGAGAGTTCGCCTTCTTCTTCTTCTGGTGCCTGCGGGACCGTCTGTGCAGTGTAGACGGCAAACGTTGATTTGTTGTGACTTGTGTGTGTGTGTGTTCTCCGTTCTATCTGTCTGTGGTTTTTACCCTCATCAAAGATCCAGTTATTTGTCCTTTTCGCTGAATTACCGGCCCGTTTTTTTTTTCCCCTCTGCGAATGAGAACATTATTTTCTTCACCGACAATGAGGCTGTGTCTGCGCCGCCGTCTCCTTGCTTGGCGGGCAGCAGATGCTCCGAACGAAAACACATTGAGACGGGAGGGTCCGCCGAGAAAACGCGCCGCCGCTCGGCATCACCTGCGCGTCCAGCTTCGCCTCTGCTTTCTCCATTCTCTAATCGCACGTCAGCCTACGTCTGACATTTCGGAGGCGCTTCCAGACACGTCGGCCGGTCCATCTTAGCAGCTCTGCGATGGAGCAGATGGATGTTCTATTTTTATTTTTCCATTGTGTATATATTATAAGGGTGTGAGAACGCTGATGAATGCATGATTGAGTTGACCTGCTGTGAGTGTAGAACCTACCAAAAGAAATCAACTGAAGATCCTCACATTTAGCAATAAGATTTGCATTGGAAACAACTACACTGCTCAAAAAAATAAAGGGAACACTTAAAAAACACATCCTAGATCTAAATGAATGAAATATTCGAATGAAATACTTTGTTCTTTACACAGTTGAATGTGCTGACAACAAAATCACACAAAAATGATCAATGGAAATCAATTGTATCAACCATGGAGGTCTGATTAGGAATCACACTCAAAATTAAAGTGTAAAAACAAACTCCAGGCTGATCCAACTTTGATGTAATGTCCTTAAAATGAGTCAAAATGAATCTGTGTTGCTTCCTGAGTGGACACTAGGATTTCACAGAAGTGTGATTGACTTGGAGTTACATTGTGTTGTTCAAGTGTTCCCTTTATTTTTTTGAGCAGTATATTTGAAAGCAAGGGGAGCGGCAGGTGTGAATAGGAATGATTTATCCCGTGAGTGTGTTTGTCTCGAAGGAGAAACTACAGGCAAAGTAGTGTGATTACAACAAAGATGTTTGGGTGTGTGGACCCAAGCCCGGCGTTCAGATCCGTCTCCTACAGATTAGCAGAATTCTGGCAAAGATCTGAGCCTCAAATGCTAAGTTACATTCATTCATTCGTTAGCTATACCGCTTAGCCTGCAGCCCAGGGGGCGGAGCCTTTCCCAGCTGTCATTGGGCAAGAAGTGGGTTGATCCTGGACCAATCACAGGGCCACATCTAGAGACATTCACCCTCTCATCCTCACATCTGGACATCCTCACATCCTCCTGCTGGAGGAGCCCGGAGAACCCCGAGGAACCCCACGCAGACACGGGGAGAACATGGAGACTCCACACATCCAAGCGGGGATCTCCCGCTGTGAAATCGCGGACCCGCAGACAGATCCTTCTTCTTCCTGGACCTGTGATTTTTACCAGCAGGTGTTCTGAGTGCATTCGGATCCCAACGTTGAGCCGCCAACATGTCTGGGTTCCTGCTCAGAACCTCTGGCCCTCGAGGAGTTCCACTTGGTCTCCAACGAGCACCCGCTGGTTTCCTGAGATGGTCAGGAGGCTGAAAACCAGGACGGTCCGTCGGAGATCGATGTCTCCGACCCCGTGTGTCTTGATCTTCACACCTCTGAGGGAAACATCTCTGCTTCCAGAGAGGCTGCAGCGGCTTTGACCCGCGGCCTCGGCCGAAACGATGCGCAGATGTCACACACACACACACACACACACACACACACACACACACACACACACACACACACACACACATTGCTGAGGAGCCCCAGCAGTAACCCTGGTTGCAGAGCGCCATCTAGTGCTTGCACAAATTGCCTCCAGAAAACCATAGCTTATCAAATTTCAAATTGGTCGACACCAATATGGCCGGAGAGCATCTCCCTGAAGCCACATCGGATATGAACGGAGCCTGAGGTTTCCCATAGACCTTCTTCCCAGCTTTTAACCCTTTCATCACAAGCTCCAGAGCAGATGCTCGGCGCTGCTGGATCTCACAAATGCTCAAAACATTCCGAAAATGGCGTCATGGAAACCTGTGGTGGAACCTCTAAGGGTCTGACTGCGCTTCATCCAGTTTGTGATCATCTCCGCTACGATGGCAATGAGGGGAAGGAGACTTTCTCCCACGCTGATGTCACAGGAACCCACAAATCAACACCCAATTGTTATTATTTTCTATTTTTGTGTGTTTCCAGGGTAAAGCAGGTGTTCAAGGCGGCGCCGGGGAACGGGGGCCCGAGGGGGAGGCAGTGAGTACCGTCTGACACACACACACACACTTTCACACACACACACACGAGTCTGGGGTGACGGTATCAAACAGATCATTGGATCTTCATTTCCTCAAACCCAGGAGGGGGACGTCTCGGGAACGTGGCGGCCCCCTCGCGGATGTCACACAATCATTCACAAGTGTTGTTCTGGATGTTCTGGCTCTCCTCGAGCCTCCTGGAGGCCACAGGCGACGCTCGTATCTCTCCGTCCGCTCATGTTTCCTCTCCCGCAGGGACCCAAGGGACCCCCTGGAGAGCCGGGATCCGTCGGAGAGCCGGGATTCGAAGTACTTTCCTCACTTCTGGCACTCGGTAACGCCCGCTGTTTTGATTGGAAGTAATGGTGTTTTTTTTTTTTCCCCCGCCGTGCGCCGCAGGGCAGGCCCGGCTCAGAGGGGGAGCCAGGTGCCATCGGCGAGCCGGGGTCAAAGGTCAGTATCCACCTCTGCATTCTTGGCCGCCACCTCTCCGCACTTTAGAAAATATTTGGAGTTGAGTCTCGGCACCCCCGGCGCTGCGCGGGGCCTTCAACGCGCTCGGTCAATTTGTGGCTTACGTAAGCGTGGCCCCGGGTGGCTCCCGCTCGGCTCCGGCTCCTCGGAGAACCCGCTGCACTCACGCAGGCATCTCCGATTCCTTCGATTTTCCCGCAGCCTCACGCTTTATTTTTGATATTTTTTACCTCTGCAGGGCAACACGGGGCCGGCAGGAGTGGAAGGGGAGCAGGGACAGGAGGGATTACGGGTAAGTCCGAGAAGAGGTCGTGTTTACATACATTTACGCCTCGTGAGACAATGCGGCGAATGATCTCCACTTCAGTGGTAAAGGGTCTCCTGTCACTGGTGCTCGGCATCTAGATTCAAAGCTGCTTCTTATATGGTCTATTGACCTCCAGGTCGTGGGAGCTGTAATTTCACTAATACTTTGGTTAGAATTATGCGCTGAAAAGTGAATCCCAAAGGTTTGTGGTCTACGTGTATCTCCAAAAGGTACGTACGGTGTTGAGATGCTCTGCAGCAGAAGCCGGCGTGCAAGATGAACAAGCTTGTCGGGACAGTCGGGGGCAAGATCCTTAAAGAGGACCTTCAGCCGGAGTTTATGGGACGGGTCGCCTTCAGAAACTGGTCCGGCTGATCTATGACGTGGTTGCATTGACAGTAAGGACCACCTCTTCCTTCTGGGTGAAGGCCCAGATTGTATTTTGAGTAGATAGGGTCTTAATGCTTCTTGGTGGAGAAGTTGGAGGTGGGAGCAGCCACGTTGTCTGCTCTGGAGACACCGTGGAGAAGGCAGGAAGCAGGGATGGAGATGTGAAGGTTCCACATTGGGAGCGAGGAGGATGGACACGATCAGGAAGGTGTCCATCAGAAGGACAGCACATGGTAGATGATCTGGAGGTGAAGTCCTGCCGAGATGGTTTGGACATGGACAGAGGAGGGATGAGAAGATCTGGGTAGAAGGATGCAGAGGTTGGAAGGTCTGGAGGAAGACCAGAGAAGGTTGATGGATGGAAAAGCAGGAGTTCGTCGGCTCGAAGAGTAAGACGGAGGGTCAGATGGAGGCAGGTGGTTGGCCGATGGTTTCAGAGCAGCCCAAAGAAAAGGAGAAGAAGCTTCTTCACGGTTTGTAGGATCTCACTCAGGCCCGACTCCAGCACGGAGCGACCTCTGGATGGACCCCTGGTCGGTCTCTTCCACGCTCCAGATGAGCACGCTCCGGTTCGTGGCCGAGGCAGGAGATGTTTGCTCAGAAGCCGGACGCTCTCACGGGATCAATATTATTTTGGAAGCTCGGGGCGGTGATTATCTGGGACGGCCATAATTGTGCCCTTTTCTCAGAAACGGCCCCCAAATTAGATTAGCTTTAGCTTGTCCAGATGCAGTGAGAAGATTGGAGGACCTCTGACCGAGCACAGAGGAATCCGTTGTTTCAGAGGACAAACCCCACTTCCCCCAAACCGGGGCGAAAATAGGAAACTCGTTTTTTCCCAGCGGGGGGCAAAACCGCAGCTCTGAATCTGCCCGAGTACAGAGAGACATTGTCTTCGGAAGGCGGGAGAAGATGAGTTTGTGTTCACCGGCTCTGTGTCTGCAGGGTCCTCCTGGTCCCCCCGGTGAAGACGGCCCTCAAGGAAAAGACGGAGCCAAGGTAAGGGCAGCTGACGTCCTGGTGATCGCAGTTAATTTATCGTCTGAGATGAAACGCCCGAAAGGTCTTGTCTAAATCGCGACACTGGAGTTAGAGATGGATCTCCGGTGTTTGGACCCGGAAATGAAACCGATGTACCGCTAATGTTTGTCGCCCTCAGAGCTTGTTTGACCCGCTGATCCCCTTGGTGAGACGTGTTGGAGCTGAATTTCCGATTAACTGTGGGTTCTGCCGTCCGTCCCTCAGGGTGAGCCTGGAGATCGAGGACCAGCAGGGGAGCCCGGGGAGAAGGGGGTAGAAGGAGACCCGGGGCCTCCGGGACCTCCGGGATCCCCCGGGAAACAGGGCTTCCGTGTACGTTCACCCGCACGTCCGACACCGAGTCATCATTTCATTAGAAAGAAGAGGTTTAGAGCAAAGACGGCATTCAAATGGACCATCGGAGTCCCCAAACACAAGCGTCGAGTAGATATGTCAAGATGTTTGTGGATCTTCTCCGTCATGGAATGAAGGAACCCAGACTCGCTTGTCTGGGTTCTGACAGTTTGAACCCCGTACCCTGAATAATGCCCTCGTGCCCCAGTAGAGGTCACACTTCTCTCAAACAAAGCTGAGGCTCCAGGTTATGCGTGGAGTAGTCGGGAAGTAGTCCTGTGGACCAAACCTGGTATATTGTCCAGGCTGTCATTGCAGGACCGACAGACCGAATGTCCGCTTTAGCAATGTGTTGTGTACAAGAATAATGTGACGAGTGTCTTGTTGCAGGGGCCGGAAGGGAAACTGGGGCCCCCCGGAAACAGGGGGCGTCACGGAAAGAAGGTAAGATACTTTTGAAGCTCCTCCGGCGCAGCAATAAGACTTTCGCGTCTCAGATCAGGAGCAACGGGAACTTTGCGGTGATACCTTTGTCTCCTGGCAGGGAGAGCGAGGTCCCACCGGACTTCCCGGCGAGACGGGGCCTCGCGGGGACATCGGCCAACCAGGCGAGGCGGGGCTGAAGGGCGCCAGGGGAACACGAGGACCTCCAGTTAGTTCCACCTTCTCCTTATTGCTCGCTATCTTTTTCCAGGAGGTATCTCGTAATGTTCCGGCACATCTCGTGTTGGGATTAGCAGAGATCACCGAGTCCGTTCGAACCGACGACAACCGTCCAACAAAACCAGTAGTTGTTCTTCGGGACAATCTGCTCCCTGGGAGGTTGTAGACACCTTGAACGTCAGCTTCTTCCATCGGGAACCTTCAGCTGTTCGCCTGGCGTGAAGCGAAATCATTCGGTTATAAATTCATCGACAAGTGATTGGTTGCACTTCCAAGAAGTGGACTGAGTGATAAAGTGTATTTGTTGTATCCCAATGTTTAAGGTATAGAAAAAGACAGCGGGACGTCCATGGTGATGTTCTGCAGGGCCTCGTTGCGATTGAGATTCACGTCTACCACAAAACAGCGTTGCCAGCGGCAACGGGGCCGCATGTGTGTCTGGTTCAGGCCGAGGCTGTTATTAAGCTGAAACGGGGGCTCGGGCGACGCTTATTTTGGTTTGTTTTCTCCTCTGCTTGCAGGGTCGGCCCGGTGTGATGGGGATGGAGGGACAACCGGGGCTGGCGGGATACGCGGTGAGTCGGCGGCGAGTGAACCGCACAAAACCCGGGTCTAAAAATACGGAGTCGAACAGATAGCCAGCTTTGGGCTCCGGCTCCCGCAGGCATTCCTCAGAGGATTATCGTCCAAAGAGGGATTATTCCCCTGATAATGTAAATCGCTCGAGTTGAGACCACAGGGAAGTCCTTCTGAGCCCCTTCCGCACCTCGGCGGCTCCTAAGCTCCACGCCGTCGAGGTTTCTCCTGTCGCAGCACTCGTGCTACCGCTTCCAATGCCAAGGAAAACATCTCGCACCGCACAAATAACCTCCGCGACACGGGGAAGAGGCCGGTTGCGGGCGATGGGCTCATCTTTCCACGCCGTCGGCGGACGGCGCGCTCTGTAACCTGAGCAGGGCGCCCTAAGTTGACATGGGCGCCCTTTTATGAGCGTGTGTGTGTGTGTTTATGGGCTGCCTCTCGTAGGCGCTCTGCAGCTCCAGAGCTCTGAAGCTGGCAAATTTCGGTGAGCGTTTGAGCGCGTGTTTGGGTGTTTGGCCCTGGGCGAGATTACGGCGGGATTACGGCGGGAATGCGTGGAAATGAACGAACATAAATAGCGGCGTATTGGCTGTGTGTGCGTGTGTTTTCGTTGCCTCCGGGCTCTGTTTCCGTGTACTAAATTTTCAACAAACTCCAATTTCCAATTCCCGTTTACATCCGGGGCTAAGCTAACCTCGCTCCGCCACCTCCCACGACCGAAGCGGCCTCCACCTTCCGCTTGTAAAAAGAAACGTACCGATAAAGAGATTCGTTGCTGGCGTAATAAGCTCTCTCTGCGTAGGGTCATCCTGGCAAGACCGGACCGATCGGACCGGCGGGGCCCAAAGGGGAAAAGGTAACCTGGAGTGATGTTTGAGAAGGACTCCCTGGGTCCGTGCAGATTCATGGATGTGAGTTTTCTTGCGGGGGGATCCACAGCCTGCATACTTACATCGGGGATTTTGTGTGTGTGTGTGTTTCACGTTTCCAGGGTTACCCGGGCGAGGACAATAAGACCCCAGGACTCCCAGGGCCCTTAGGTGAACCAGTAGGTCTTGCTTTCCTTTACACTTTCCTTCCTAATCTCACACGCCCCTCGCTCGGATTTGTCCAAGCCCTTCAAAGACCTTTCTGCCGCCTGCAGGAAGTGAATGTTAATCTCTATTAACCCTCGATATTTACCGCGAGTACACTCGCCTCTTATTGTGCGACAATGTGTGTCGTGTTCGGGTCTTAAAGGAGGGTTAAAAGTTGAATTGAGCCGAAGCGGCGAAAACAGGTGTCACGTGTGGAGGGAGGAGGGAAACCCAGAGGAACACAAGGAGAAAATGAAGTTAGCCAAGGAGTTGGTCAAACATCAGGGTCGGACCTCGGTTGAAGACCTCACACAACGACGACGACGGGCAACCCGCAACGGAAACGGTGCTCGTTGTCAGCTAAGCACTTGGAAATGATCAAGAAATGACCTGAAAATAAATCGAGATATCTGAATGTTATGAGGGACTTGCCAGAAAATTTGCCAAAATAACCTGAATATTGAATAAAATACTGAAAATGTTCCCAAAATATGAATCGGACATTGCCTGAAAACGGCCTAAGATAACGAAATATTCTTAAACGTGACCTGAAAATGAGCAGAAATATCTAATTATGACGAAGAAATTACCTGAAAATGATGCAAAAAACCCAAATATTAAGAAGCTCGCTAAAAATGTCTAGATATTTTTTGGAATTAACCTGAAAATGAGACGAAATATCTGATTATTATCAAAAATGACCTGAGGAGTGGCTAAAACATCTAAATATTATGAAGCAGTGACCTGAGAATTAGCTAAAAAATATATTTTTGTCATTTTAAGTGTGGTATCGTCCTTGCGCTGGGTTCCGAGATCTCGGCGCGTCCATCTATCTGGACCCGCTCGCGAATCGATCGCGGCGGGGTTTTTCCCGACGTGTGCGTCGCCATTTGTTCACGTGTGTTTGTGTGTTTCCACGCAGGGGCCTCCGGGCGAGCGAGGAGAACGCGGAGAGCCGGGGGATGAAGGATATCAGGTAGACTAAACAATCCCCTCCACGTAAAACAAATCAATCACCCTTCTGCGGGCCGACGCTCGGCCTCTTTTGATGCTCCGTTTTAAACAACCGCGGCCTCAGATAAAGGGAAACCATATGTTGCGGGGATTACCCAATCCTGAGGAATTCATCTTGGGAAAATCCTACGCGAGGATTCTTTGGACTCGTATACCTGCGCGTCGAGCGAAGCCGCGTTGATTGCTTAATTCCGACCACTTGTCGGTGACGTGCGCCGGGCCTCGTGCGCTCGCACGCCGTCTTGCCGTAATCCCCGGGTTCGCAACTAACATTTCAAAATCCATAAAATTGCCCATGAAAGCATCCCTTTTTTCCTAGAGTTCAGCTTTCGCCGGAATTTGGCCGGCCCCTCCGGTGTCCTTCCTGGAGGACACATACAAGCGGAGCCGCACATATTTTACAAATTAACTTCTTTCTTTATCTCGCGGCGCGGGGGGAAAAAAAAAATGTTGTTAAAGCGGGGAAGGGCGGGGGATAAAAGTCGACCCATTTCCAGCTTTGGCACGGCCGTCGAGCCAGAAACAGCCGATGCTTCGCCTGCCAGCCGTGTCGTTTTGCCCCGTGAAATACCCGGGAAGTCAAGCGGGGCCGCTCCTTCCCGTCCTTACGAGGCCCATCCAGGCTAAATCTTCCTGCAGCGGGGGGGGGGGGGGGGGGGGGGGGTCTGGCTAATCCCGGTGGAGATTAATCAGTAATCGCGTCTTCCAACTGTGTTGCAGGGACACCCTGGCCCCGCTGGATCTCGCGGGGCTTTAGGACCACCAGGAGCACCGGTATGTCAGAAGAAAAAAAAACGTATTTTCCTTTTGCACGAAAACACCGAGGGGGTCACTGTACATGCGCTGCGTGGAAAATCGCCGTCAGATCGTCCGATTCTCTGAGGAAATGATTGAGAACGGGCTGCTGAGAGCGTGAGCTGACCTGTAGCTCACCACCGAGCAGTGTGGAGAAGAAGATCACGCCACAGGGAGTATTTAAAGACAAGTGTTCACGGCGGAAAGTCCCAGTGAGCATCATTCCTGTAGATATAACTCTATTTAATAGGTCAGCGCTCCTGCCTCACAGCCAGAAGGTCCCCAGTTGGATTCCCACAGGGTTCCTTCCTGTGTGGAGCCTCCATGTTCTCGTGGGGTTCCTCAGGGTTCTCCTGGTTCCTCTCACAATCACATGTCGGGTGTCCACCGGAGGCCCTACGGTGTCCAGATGTGTGAATGGCTGGATGTCTCTACATCAGGCCCTGTGATTGGTCCTGGTTGAACCTGCCTCTGGCCCAATCACAGCCGGGTTGGACTCCCGGCCCGACCCGCCCCAGATGAGCGGTGGAGATAATGAATGAACGGATGTTTCTGCCGGAAGCACTTCATCGATGATTTTATAGGGTTGAACCCAAAATGGGTTCTTAGGTATCT
Organism: Fistularia commersonii; assembly: GCF_037954325.1. Taxonomy (NCBI): domain Eukaryota; kingdom Metazoa; phylum Chordata; class Actinopteri; order Syngnathiformes; family Fistulariidae; genus Fistularia; species Fistularia commersonii. Next base: position 2,093,265 of record NC_141299.1, on the reverse strand, counting down.
CTCCTGCACTGCATTTGCTTTGTCTTCGGTTTCTATGAAACATTTTCAAAGGTCATGGGACTTATCAAGGTTGTTGTTTGTGTCTCCTCAGGGTTCCCCCGGCCTGCCTGGAGAACCGGGCCCGAAAGGAGAGAGTGGTGCGGCGGTGAGTCCCGGCGTGCGACACAAGCCGCGCATCTTCTCCGAACCTTTCGGTGGAGGTTGTGGACGGGACCGACGTGCGTGTTCATCCTCATCTGGCTCGGGTCGGGCCAGTTCTAGACTCGGTGCGGCGGATTAAGAAGAAAATCCTCCCGTTTGCCGTCAGAGCCGAAGCCCAACCGCAGACTTGGCCGGAGCGCACGTTCCAGGGTTCCTCGTGTCGCCAGACGAGCGCCGTTTCACGTAGACCCGCGCGTCCGAGATGTTCGCCGCGCTCCGGCTCGTTAGTCTTCCAGCTTTCACATCCAGAAGGATCCGCTCTTCCATCTTGTCGCGGACCTTACGTAACGCCGAGACAACACGGAGCCTCTTCGGCCCGGCTCCGCGCGCCGCCGTTAGCGAAGCGCTTGCAGGTTTCCATACATTAGCGGCCCCTCCTCACACGCAGCGGCGGTTATATAACGCGGTGGGAACGCCCGGCTGGGACCGGATTCATGCTGGATGTGAAAGAAATAAAGGAGAAACGTGGAGTTTAACGGTCAAACGAAGCAGCTGCCAGAAAACACTGGAACATTTAGGGATCTGCCGTACGCCTGCTTTAGATTAATGGCTTTACCGAGGCATTCCTGCAGGGATTTCTCCCCGCGAACATACATGCACGACTCCACACGGCCTCGTACCGCGCAGACCCACGCCGTTTGCAGGAGGACCTTGTTTTTCTTCCGCTCGCGTTTCCTCGCGAGGTTACGAACTTTTTACGTTGTGCGGCGTGTTTTTCCAAACGCTCAAATTCAACATGTCACCCTGTCATTAGGGGGAGGAAACAGCAGGGGTTTCAATCAGGCTTTCGAAATTTCCAGCTTTCATCCAGGGGCGTTAAGAGGAAGATACAAAATGGCCGCCTGGGTTTAATTCCCGTGTGTGTTTTCGCAGGGCTCGGCGGGAAAGAAAGGAGCGAGGGGGCTGACGGGCGCTCCAGGGGTGGAGGTGAGTGTTGGAGCGGCTCAACACAAAAAGAAAAAAGAGCAAGGAGGATCTGCCTGGAAGGAGCTGAACGCCGCACCTTCGGTCTGATTTTGGCTTGTGTTTCGACCGTGTTTCAGGGGCCGTTGGGTTCGCCGGGGCCGACGGGGAGCGACGGCTACCCGGGGTTGGACGGCCCCCCGGCACCGGCCGGCCCGCCGGGACCACCTGGGAAACAAGGACGGCAGGTAATCAGCACCGGCATCAGATCCCGTCTGCGCCGCCATCTCACAGCCTGTAATTTAGCTGTTTGACCTGGATAATTTATTGGGGGGGGTCATCCAGAAGGTCAGGAGACCACAAACCTCTTTTTTTTTGATCATGATGAGGAGACAGTTTTGGAATTCCTGTGAGGGTGCGGCTGGGCGGGACGCGCCGGATTCATCAAACTGTCCAAAATGGGTTATGTGTCGCCCGTCGCCGCAGAGGAGCTCACTTCCTGTCTGGCAGCCAGGAGTTCTCGCAGGTTCCTCCGATGGAAGCGCCGAGATCAGTCTGCAGGACGGGGCTCTGTTCCTCTGCGTTCTCCGGGTTCCTCCCACAGTCAAGAGGCTCGCTGGAGACACGCTCTCGCTCATCTGAGGGTGAAAGGCCGATGTTGGAGGTCTCTCCATGTGTCCCTGTGATGGACAGCTGGGTTTGAGTGCAGGATGAGATGAAGATCCTGAAAGAACGTGAAGATCCAGGTCTTTCTGCTAAGCTGACCGATCATGAGCCGCTACAGATGCTTCACGTACGAACGTGTCCGCCGCTCTCGGCCAGAAGGCGCGATGCGCTTTCTCTCCGGGTGCCATTGTACATCACCTTACTGTGCGAAAACCCAGGAAGTGTAATTTTGGAAGCAAATCCAGATGGTTCTATGGTGTCCCGCTCTGGAACTGCTCATGATGCAGGTGTGTGTGTGTGTGTGTGTGTGTGTGTGTGTGTGTGTGTGTGTGTGTGTGTGTGTGTGTGTGTGTGTGTGTGTGTGTGTGTGTGTGTGTGTGTGTGTTTCACCCCCTTTACTACTGGAAGCTGCCTGTGTACATTTCTTCCATAAATAAATGTAGTTGTTGTCTTGGGAGAGGATGAATGGTTAAAAGAGCGGGTTTAGCAGTTGATCATGAATAAATGAATGGGTGAGTAAGTGCAGAATGAAGGGTAGATAATTGATGATATATAAATATTATATTATATATTTTACATTACATTGCATTTGGCAGACGCTTTTATCCAAAGCGACTTACAATAGAGGACATAGGGACTGCAAATACACTTGCAAATACATTTGCAAATACATGATGCACAGGAAATGTACAGAACATATTTATATTGGTGTTGAATATATATGTGTGTGTGTGTGTGTGTGTGTGTGTGTGTGTGTGTGTGTGTGTGTGTGTGTGTGTGTGTGTGACTGAAGGAGCACCTTCATTTCATTGTATTACAGATTGAATGACAAGAAAGCTTTCTATTCAAATGACATCCTGCTAGCCTGGTAGCATGTTAGCATGCGAGCTGTGACGGCCATGTTGGAGGGAGTGCACAGTTGCCTGTGCACGTTCAGCTATTCACTCAATCACTCGTTCATAGTAGCATGAATGTGCTGAACTCACAGCTCTGGGTCCAGACAGCTGGTCCAGGATGAGAACACCTGCTTGTGTGTGTGTGTGTGTGTGTGTGTGTGTGTGTGTGTGTGTGTGATCGGCAAACATTCCAGTTGGAACACTAGTTCAGTCTTAATTAAATCAACAGGCGATCTCATTAGTCTGGGGGGGTTCTTATGCAAGAGTGTTCCAGTGCCTGCAGGTGTGTGTGTGTGTGCTGGTGTGTGTGTGTGTGTGTGTGTGTGTGTGTTCTCGTGAACCTTCTGCAGTGTAACTCTAAGCAGGTTCATGCAGACTTATCTGCTCTCATCATCTTGATGGAGGAACAAAAGCCATATGTGAGGTGTTTGAGGTGTTATTGTAGTATCAGGCGCTCAGCTGGCGGGAGGCCTCTGGTCTGCAGCCGTGGCCACTGTGGCCACCGTGGCCGCCGTGGCCTGCTGCTGCACTTGAGGAGCACGCTGGAGGAGATGGAGCAGAGGCCGGCAGGCTTCAGCGTGCCCCTCTGCTTTTAAGCATCAGAAAACACACCGGCTGCTGCAGATCAACAGCTCGGGTTTCATCTTTCCATGACTATTTCAATATTTACCTTCTCATGAGAAGAACTTTGGGCCCGTCAGTGATTTGTGAAGAAGAAGGTGAATGTGCGATCTTAGAGATGTACAAAGCTATGGAGGCCCGTCACACTGGGAACATTCTGTCAACGGCAACTTCTGTTCTTCCAGGGCCAGAGGGGTTTGTCGGGCCCAGAGGGACCCCCCGGACGGCCAGGTCCAAGAGGAGAGGCCGGGCTTCTCGGAGCGCCTGGAGAACGAGGACCCCCTGGTCAGAAGGTGACTAAGACAGAACCAACGTGTTTGCGCCGCCTTCCGTCAACGGACGTGAAATGAATCGACCAACCTGTCCGTGTCCAGGGGGAGAGGGGCCTGCCGGGGGACAGGGGGGCCTCCGGGACCAAAGGCATGAACGGGGCTCCAGGGGACCAGGGCAGGACCGGAGATCCGGGACCCAAAGGACAGCCGGTACGTACGCCACAAATAAAGCCAGATTCGATGGAAAGGCCGTTCTCGTCTTTGTACCCATCGACAAACCCATCCTCACGGCGTCGTACCAAGCCGCTTTCCTGATCGCAAAGCACACACAACTCGTAAAACCAGCTGCGTTGAAGACGGCGAATATCATACTGGGAAAAGCGGCTGAAGTTATCAGAATAGAGGACATGAGCGAAGACATGTTGGCTCAAGAAGTTGCAGATCTGATTTCAAGCCGTGATGTTGATGCCTGCTTCCTTTTTCTTCAACGGTAAAACACTTACCGATGTCTTGAATTTGAAAACGTTTTATTTTTCCGATGAAGAGGGGTTCGGTGAATGCGCGTATGAAACCTGTGGGGTTCGGTACCGCCAACAAGATTGAGAACCACTGTCCTAGATGTGGACCGGAGGACAGCTTAGAGGGTGTTTTCCTCCGGCGTGGATCCGTCCCCTGGCCCCTCTCAGAGTAGCCCCTGAGTTGGCCGGTCTGCGGCAGGATCCAAAGAATGTGCCTGCCTGACACTTTTCCACCGAGGAGGCAGTGAGAAGGACCGGGCTGGAAACTCTCCGCCTGCTCGGGCCAAGTTATGTAAGGTCCTCGCACTCCGGAGACCTGAAAAAAAGAAGGTGCTCCACTTTACTTATGTAACGCCTCAATCCCTGCTTATCTTCACCGATGTCCATGAAACGGAGTGCAGATCCTCTTACACAGTGAAGTGAATGAAGATGGATGACACACACACACAATCAGACTCACACACACACACACACACACACACACCTTGGGGAGGACGTCCGGAATGGCGTACGAGTGTGAAGGTCTGCTCCTTTCCACCCTGCGAGGTAAAGGTTCTCACCTGCCGTTCGCTCTGCCTGCAGGGTGAGTCCGGGGACCCTGGAATGGTCGGTCTGCACGGCTTTCCAGGACCTAAGGTGAGACGTTTGGACACCGGACGGACGGACGATGTTCGGTTCCCGTCTCCCCGCCGCTCACAAGACGCCCTTTCTCTCCAAACAGGGGCCGAACGGAGATTTGGGCTACAAAGGGTTCCTCGGCCCAAAAGGCCCGACTGGCACTCTGGTGAGTTTCACGACGAGTCTTCCGCCTCCGGAGCGGAGATTAGCCCCTCCTCCCTGATGTGAGAAGGTTTTCCACCGGAGGTCTTCCTGTGTGGAGCCTCCCATGTTCTCCTCGTGTCTGCTCGGGGTTCCTCCCACAGTCCAAACACGTGCAGGAGGTCCACTGGAGACCCTACGTTGTCCAGATATTTGAACATGTATTGTCTACATGTGGCCCTGTGATTGGTCCAAGGGAACCCGCCTCCCACCCAATCACAGCTGGGATTGGGCCGGAGCCCTACTTACTGCAGGGTCAGCAGTTTCATGAATGAAAGCACCTGATATGAGTCGAGATGGCTTCTCCCCAATGTCTTATGTCCGTTAGTATCTGCCCTTATGGGAAGTGTCAAGCTCAGCTCTCATCTGACTCTCCGATCTTCTGATCACCATGGCAACAGAGGTATCAAATCTATTCCTGGTCCTGGATGCTGCTGCAGTTTAAAGACACTTCCTGGAGGGGGCGCTCCTTTCATATCACCGTTTCCAGAGATCTGGAGATCCACATGGGGCCTCTCGTTGAAAATGTCACGATGGGGCACGTTTGGCTTTTTTCTCAAAGCCATCTCACCTTCTCTTGAGCCACCACGGAGTGAATGAGCAGCCATATTTGTAGTCAAATCGTTGAACACAACTCCAATTCAACTCTGTTTGTTTTCAGGGGTTTTCTGGACCCGTTGGACCCGAGGGGAAGATGGGCCCGATGGGAAAACCTGTACGTAAAAAAAAAACAAAACCATTTAACGACGAGGCAATTATCAGAATCACAAAAATAAGAATTTGCTACATCCTTCTGGACGGAGATGCCATTATGTGAGGCTGAGATGGACACAATGTTTGTTTCTCCTGTCCTTCAGGGGCCGAGGGGTCCCAAAGGAAGCGGCGGAGAAATGGTGAGACCCGATCCCGACGATTACGTCACCGTCATGCTCGCGAAAAAACATCAGAAATCGCGTCGGCTAGGCCCAGAAGCCCGGTGCCGGTGGAGAAAGTAGCATTTGAAAGCGACGGCTTTGCACAACTGACTGTCAAGTGACACAATTTGCTCTTTGGCGTCCCGTGGAGCTCGCTTTTGGGCCGCGCAGCACTCCCTTAGCCTCTTGTGTCAACACCCTGGAGGAAATGCCTTGTCAAAATGTTAGCGTGGGGAGCCGCAGCGCCGTCTGCACTTTCGGTCTGCAATGTAAACTGAAATGAGATTCCCGGTGCTGCCAAATCCCTCGTTGCTTCCCACACGCAGGTTTGCAAGTGGACGCTCTGCAAGCACAAGACATACAACAGTGTGTGCGCGCATGTGTGTGTGTGTGTGTCGGGGGGTTAGCTTTTAGCACCTTTAGCTCAGCAGTGAAAACGATGAAATGATCTCCAATCTGTTCAACCTCCACTCTGATTGTCTGTGTCTGATTTTCAGGGACCTCAGGGGCCGCAGGGGAGTCCAGGACCCAGAGTGAGTGCTCGGCCAATGGTCTACCTCCATCTAACCCTTAGCCAATCCCCTGCCTCAATCTAACCCTCAGCCAATCGCCTGTCTTTAGCTAAGCCACAGCCAATCGCCTGTCTCCATCTAACCCTCAGCCAATCACCTGTCTCCATCTAACCCTCAGCCAATCACCTGTCTCTATGTAACCCTCAACCAATTGCCCGCCTCTATCTAACCCTAAGCCAATCGTCTGCCTCCATCTAACCCTCAGTCACTCGCCTGTCACCATCTAACCCTCAGCCAATCACCTGCCTCCATCTAACTTCCTGTCCTCTTCCCCCTCCATCCATGAAGCTCCCCTGTGGTCTTTTTCTCGACTTCCTGCCCGGCAGCTCCAACCTCAGCATCCTCCTGCCCAGATCTTCTCCATCCCTCCCGTCTCCGTGTCCAAACCATCTCAGTCCAGAACATCTTGCATGTGTCGTCCCTCTGATGCACTAATCCTCTCCATCCTTCTCACTCCTAAAGATGAACGTCCACACCTTCACGCTCGCCTCTCGTCCTCTCCTCGGTGTTTCCAAAGCAGACCTCACGGCTGCTCTCACCTCCTTCTTCTCCACCTTGCCTTGAACGTTATAACACAAACCTCCGCCGGTCTTCGTGAAGCAGCCGCAGTCGCCATCATCGTGCCCGCTTGTCGCTACGGCACCCGCCTTCTTCGCGGGCTAACACTCATACCGACACAAAATCGGGACTTTGTAGATCGACCTTCTCGCCGGTGACCTCTTCTTTCGATGCCCCTCATTGGTTCTTCTCTGTCGTCCCGCCGCAGGGCCCCCCCGGAGCTCCGGGACCATCGGTGAGTCCTCCACGCCGCACGGTTTCTTCGGAAGGGCCTTCAGCTGGACCTGCAGGGCTTTCAGTAGCCGTGATGAGCGAGGAACCGTGGACTCGTCACGTGTCCTCTGGTTTCCATGCATCATCTCAGAACTGATGTTTATGTGTGGTGGAATGTTCTGTTCCTCTTCCCCCTCCTTTTCCTCCTCCTCATCCTCTTATTCTTCTTCCTCCTCCTCCTTCTTTTCCTCCTCCTCATCCTACGTCTCTTCTTCTACCTCTCTTCCTCCTCCTCCTTTCTTCTTCCTCCTCTTCCTCCTTCTTTTCCTTCCCCTCCTCTTCCTCCTTCTCTTCTTCCTGTCTTCCTCCTCATCTTCTCCTTCTTCCTCCTCCTCCTCCTCCTCATCCTCCTTCTTCTTGTCCTCCCTCTCTTCTTCTTCCTTTCTTCCTCCTCTGCTTATTCTTCCTCTTCCCCCTCCCCCTCCTCTTCCTCCACCACTTCCTCCTTCTTCTTCTCCTTCTCTTCTTCCTCCTTTCCTCCTCCTCTTCCTCTTCCTCCTCCTCTTCCTCCTTCTCCTTCTACTTCTTCTTCTTCTCCTTCTCCTTGTCCTCTCTTCCTCCTCCTCCTCCTTATCTTCTTCTTCTTCCTCCTCTTCCTCCTTCTCCCCCCTTCCTCATCCTCCTTCTCCTTCTTGTCTCTTCTTCTTCCCTCTTCCTCCTCCCCTTCTTCTTCTCCTCCTTCTTCTTCTTCCTCTCTTCCTCCCCTCCTCCTCCTCCTCCTCGTCCACCGGAGTCAGGAATGTGAGTGTTTATTGATGCAGGGCAAATTTCCACTGCCGTTCCAAAATTTATCTCAGGTTTATTTTTGCAAAACCGGCGAAGGAGCCAGGCGGGTTCACGTCTTCCTCCAGGTGGACGGTGGAGACCTTTCAGGGAATGTTGCTTTGCGCTCCACAGAGGCTGATATACGACGAGTCTGCAGACTACGGTCCCTCTGGCGTTGACGCCGTCCTCAGGACCGAGGTGGGAAACCGTTGGGAATGGATGAATCACGCAAAGTCTATATCGCACGATATCTTCAGATAATGCAATTCAGATTGCCTTCATCCCGCAGACGTTCCAGAACACGGAGACGGGCTCCCCGGAGCAGAACTCGGAGATCCTGAAGACGCTACGGTACCTGAGCAGCGTGATCGAGGGCATCAAGAAGCCTCTGGGCACCAGGGAGAACCCGGCGCGGGTTTGCAGAGATCTGCTGGCCTGCAACCTCTCGCTAGAGGACGGTGAGCGAAACGCGGCGTCACATCAGATCCTTCCACAAATTCAGTTGTCAAAGCAGCATTGCAAGCCAGAAACATTTGCTAAGCATGGAAAGAACGAGGAAATGAGTAAAGGCTGTGCGCAATATCGACGAAGAATGCAAAACTATTTCAGAGACAGAAAAGTCTGGGATGGTTCCAGAAGTAGAGATGGTGAGAAAGTGAGGTGTCCCGTGCAATAGGAATATCAATAGGAAGGTCTTTTCTCGCGCTTTCAGGCTGGTTCTGGATCGACCCGAACCTCGGCTGCACGTCGGACGCCTTGGAGGTGTTTTGCAACTTCACCGCCGGGGGTCAGACGTGCGTTCACCCACCGGACTCCGAGAAGGTAACCAACGGATAACAACGGCGGCTCGTCACGGAAACATTTGAGAATCCGACCGGCGGTATATTAGCGTGTGCTCACTAGAACCCCGGCGACAACCGGGGTCCTCCTTTTTGTCGTTTGTTTTCCCTCGGGGGGACTTTAACCTTCCGCACGGTTCCGATGACAGACTGACGAGCCGGCGGTCTGCTCTCCGTCCCCGCAGATGGTGTTCGGCGCCGGGGAAGTCCAAATGAAGTTCCTCCATTTGCTGAGCGCCGAGGCCAGCCACAGTGTCACGCTCCATTGCCTGACTGATCCTCCCGACGGCGCGACGGACGGCCTCGGCCCCGCTGGCCCCGGACCAGGGGACGGCGCCAGACTTCGCTTTCAGGGCTGGAACAAACAGATGTTTGAGAGAGACACACTACTTGAACCACATGTGCTACAAGATGAGTGCAAGGTAAAGAGCAGGTTCTCATAAACAACGTTTGTTTTTGTCAGATTCTACAGCTTTTGCACCATCACATTACATTACATTACATTACATTTGGCAGATGCTTTTATCCAAAGCAACTTACAATAGAGGACATAATCACTGCAAATAACACTTGCAAATACAAGATGCACAGGAAATACAGAACAGTAAGCTAGGGTTAATTTTGTTTTTTTTGTTTTTTTTAAGACAAAAACGTACACATACGCACACACACACACACACACTGCATAGCCTAACTTGGTGCCTAACCTGATCTGGGGCAGCTCAAGCATCAGCGCAGTAAATAGTCGTGAAGAGAAAGTTTTTACCTGTTTCTTGAAGGTTGAGAGAGATGATGCTAGTCTTGTTGCTTCCGGAAGTTTGTTCCACCACTGAGGTAGCAGAACTGAGAACAGTTTTGCCTGAGATCGCTTAGAGCGAGCAAAAGGTACCGCTAGTAGGTTTGTAACCACACCACACATGAGATCCTTGGAGCTCCATGCATGGAGGCAGAAGCTGCGGAGCAGATCCGAGGAACATCGGGAAAATGTTCCTCAGGTCAACTCCGCTCGGGATGAAAACTCACGACTGCTGTTGTTTTCCGCGCCAAAGAGCGGTCCGAGGTTAGCTCGAGGTTAGCTCCGCCCCCTCGCAGCCAAAAGCCCTCGCTTGGATTCCCACCGGAGGTGTTCCTAGGTGGAGTCTCCGTGTTTTCCTCAGGGTTCCTCCTGCCGTCCAAACTCATGCAGGAGGTTCACTGGCGACCCTGCATCGCCCAGACGCGTGGCTGAGAGGGTGAATGGCTGCGGGTCTCTCGGCGAAGCCCTGTGATCGGTCCAATCCCGAAGCCGCCTCTCGCCCAATCGCGGCTCGGATCGGCTCCAGCCCTCCGCAACCCCGCCAGCGTGTAAATAATGAATGAATGAATGACTACGTTTTAAATCTCCCTGCCGTTGAAGGTTGAGGTGCCGATGGCGGACGAGGCCGTGCTCAGCGACACGCTGGCCGCCTCTGCGCTTCCTGCAGAGGAAAGACTGACACTTTGAATGTTTGTATTGGTCCCTGCATTTTCCTCCCTTAATTACCTTTCTCGGGGCCCTGATGACGCAGCACACACATTACTCTGATGAAATATTTTCCAAATAAGGCTTCAGTGACACCGTCTGTTCCAGCTCTTCTCCGAGGGGAGAAGTTCACCGGAGCCGAGGAGACGGAGCGGTTTTTGGATTAACGCAAGAATGATGTATGAGGAGGTCTTCTTGTTGCATGTGTGATAGAAGGGTATCAGCCAAGGTGGAGGAGACGGAGGCGAAGAGCAGCCACGGCGTCCGGCGTGGAGACGCTGAGGAGAAGACGGGGGGGCAGAGGTGAAGACGTGGACGTTCCTCTTCGGCAGGGGGGAGGATGGAGAGGATCAGAGGGACGGCGCTCGGTAGATGTTCTGGAGATAGAGTGAGACGGGGTGGACGTGGACAGAGGAGGGACGGAGGAGATCTGGGTGGAAGGATGCTGAGGTTGGAAGGTCTGAGAGGAGGTCTGTGGATGGAGGGGAAGAGGACAGGGAGTTATTCGGTGTGAGAGGAGAAGGTCGGATGGCGGCGGGCGATTGGCTGAGGGAGGAGCTCACAGGAGAAGAAGATATTTACATCAAATCAGTAGTCTCGGTGATATCGTACGTGTATATTTTTTGCATTTACTGACTGTTTGGATCTTTGGTGCGGAGCGGGTGTTCCTCCGACCGGAAGGTTGCCAGTTTGCCCGAGATGTGCGAGGTATCCTCGGTCTGAACCTCCTGACGTCCCGCGATGGCAGCTCGTCCTCCTCGCCGCGTGTCCGCCGTCCAGCGCGACCGTTGACAGAAACATGGCCCGAAATGAATCTTCATGATTGCTTTTTGACATTTACATCTGGTTTTCTTCAAACATCTCCCTGCCGGTTCCAGGTTTGAGCCGCAGAAGAGTCATTTCCTCCTTCCCCTGTCTCCTTTCAGATCCAAGATGGCAGCTGGCACCGGTCTCATTTCTTCTTCCATACTCAGGATAGCCGTCAGTTGCCCATTGTAGACGTGCAGGGCCTCCCCTCTTGGCACCCCCGCCGTCGGCTCCACGTGGAGGTGGGTCCGGTGTGCTTCCTCTGACGCCCGCGTCGCCGTCCTTTCTCGAGAGCTCCGTAAACTACGAGGCGGCCGTCACCTTCACAGAACGTCCTGGAAGAAGATGATTCCTGTGGAACATGGAGGCCAAGGCAGAGAGAATAGTGTGTATCCATATTTATCGAATAAACGCGTCACGTATTTCTTGTTTTTGTAGTTATCAGTCAAAGGGCGCTCAGGTTGGCTGTGCATGGACCCACGCTTCCCGGGCCTCACACACACACACACACACACACACACACACACACACAGCCCAGAGCCCTCCGGCTTGAAGGAGCGCCCCCCCCTTCTCTCTCCAGTAGGAGCACTGTCGAACTTCTATGAGTGCAATAGCATGTGGATGTGGTGCGACTCTCCTCCCGTTGTGTCTCGGCCGGGTCGGCCTGGACAGACTGTGCTCTACCTCTACCTGCTCGTGGCTTCCCAGAATAGTTACTGTCAACCTAGTTGTTTTTTGGTTGTTTTTTTTTTTTTTTTTTTTTTGCCTTGTGTTTGTATGTATGTATGTATGTACCGGTTACATCCAGATTTGTTGTGTTGTTTTTAAGTACTTGTGTGATTTGGTCATTTCTAATTTATGAACCATTTTTTTTTTTTTTTTTGATACACTACATATTTTTTGTAGCTTTTGCTTCTATGTGGTAGGCTCCCTCCCCCGCCGACCCCCCCCCGGGAAACCCTATCATTGGTGCTGCAAGAGTCATCAGTACGTTTTTACATTTTCCTGTGTATATATTGGCAGCATAGTGTATGTTAATTTATATCCTATTTGTTTTTCACATTACTGTATAACAGTAAGTTATACTTTCAGAGGACTATACGTTCTGCAGCAACTCAGTCTAAAGAAGTATTTATGTTTTGCAACCGTTCACACAGCTGTATGTTTATCCTCCGTCAGCGTATCCGTCGACTGGCAGCTACAGTGGGCCAGAGTCACAGTCCTTCAGAACAGTCATATTCCTTAAGTTATATTATAACAAAGTATGATTATATAAATTCTCTGGATGGAAAAAAAAAAGTTGGATGCAACTGCAAATATGTAAATAATAAATATGTTGCCGACACAAAATAAATGGAACATTTTATCCAAAGGTGGTTGTTTGTGGCGGCCGTGGCCTCGCGGTGGCGCAGCGCGCCGCAGAAAAGGTCCCTGCTTGGAGTCCCGGTGTCCGTGTTCGGTTGCATGACTCCGTGTGCGTCCCTGTGACGGAACCGGACTCCAACCCCGCCGTGACCCCGTGCGGGCGCGGAGGCATGAATGAATGAATCGCCTATGGAACGGCGGCGGAAAAGGTCGATGTTTTTGTTTTACGTCGGCGGCGGTTTTTCGAGGCGACGGCCCGAAGGCTGTAACTTGTGATTGGCAGAGGATATCCAGGCGCTGCCAACCATGATCCAAGGTGGAAAAAGTCTCCTCTGTCACTCCTGAGGTGGAAGGAGGAAGATGGAAGGAGTGTCTCTGGCACGGACGTTTGTTTTGGAAGACAAGTTGACCTTTCGTATTCAGGATTGCTCTTGCGGTGAGTGACAGGAGGAAAACAACTCATTTTCCACATTTGACCGAAATGAGCTTACAAACACACGGGCAACAAATGGATCTCGTAACATACGTTTTAATGCAATGTAATAGTTAGGAGAGTAATGCTACTAATAATCAAAGCAGTAATAATGATAATAATCTCTCAAAGATCCCCCGAATTGCTCCTCAAGTTTATTTTGATTCTGAGCAAATGACTATGGAAATAAATAGTGAAAGATAAACACATCTGAGCGTGCCATGCCGGTTAAACACGAAAACATCACTCTGCTTTGAGACCGGTTTGTGTTCTGATGGCGTTCAGATCCAAAGTGTGAGCGGTGGCTGCAGGGTGAAGGTCGCGGTCAGGCCGCCGTCCAAGCGGGAGAAAGAGCTCCTCAGATATCCCCTTCCGCAGGAAAGTACGGCCGCGGCCCGGGCCTGGTTTATTTTTCCACCTCTGTGACGCTGGTGAGACTATACTCCCACGACTGCCAAACATTTGCATTATGGGGTGACTAATCCCCCGCAGCCCGATCACATTGCAGGCGTGTTTGCGTGTTTTTGTTGCGTTTCCACTTTGGGGGGTCTGGGCGCCTGGCTGCACTTCTGACCTACGGACACTAGGGGGCGCCCGAGAGTGGGCGGTATCCCGGATCCGGCGTGACGTCATGAACCCGGAAGAAAGTTTGTTTTGATGCCGCATGTGTGAGTCCGGCGTGCGGCTGCTTCCCTCCTCCAAGGAACTCTTGGATTCTTCGAAAAACATCAAGAATGTCGTCCGTCCTGAGTCCCGGGGAAGACAGTGGCCAGGAGGAGAAGTTAATCGCGGCGAAGAGAAAGATCTCTCTGTCAAGGTGAGGGTTTCGAACCCGGAGCTGAGTGCTCCGCAAGAAAACCGGCAAACTTTGTCAAATATTCACTTTCACCGCTCCCGTGTTTTTAAATCCTACTAAACACAACACGTTTACAGTCTTAATACATAAGACAGACGAGTTATCCGACGACTTTAGCACCGAAACACACAAGTTAGCTTGATTGTAAGCTCGCTCAGTCGGAGCCCAGTTAAACGTCAGTTCAATACAAATCAACGGAAACGAGAGTAATACGTCCTTCTTTTTTAATTCTCTTCGGAAATGGAAATGTTTTCCCTCAAACTCTCTCTTTGACTCTCAAATGAGCTCCAAGAAGTACTTCGCTCGCATCCCTTGTTGCATCTCGGTAAACTTAGAATCGAAGTGTATCACTTTTTGTCTTTCTGATATAAATTCTGCTCGTTCTGTGACAGTTGTGCTGTATGTGGGTCAGAAGAGTCCAGGTACAGGTGCCCGGCCTGCCTCACACACTCTTGCAGGTAAGCTTCATTGTTCCTTCTGCACTTGTACTGTATGTTTGCATTGTGAAGACTTAAACGCCCGTCTCACAAATGGAGACATATAATTGCTACAGGAGTTTCAACTTGAATTGCATGCGTACAGCTACTCATTTCACTTTTAACATGCACAGAGATAGTGCAGTGATTTGACAGACTTATAATGGAAGAGCTTGACTGAAATTGTGGTGTGAAGAAGGAGAACAACCCCCTTTTTGCTGCCACATTCAGTTCCCCACACAGCATGACTCGTCCTCTGCGTCGAAGCATCGTGAGCAGCGGGTCTTTGTTCAACAGCACTTCGGGAATCCGGGGTGGAGCTCGGGAATCCAACCGGGAGTGTTTGGCGAAAAACCTCTCCGAGCATTAAAGAGCACGGTTCTCGTGGAGGGATTCCAGACGGTCTACGCCTTCTCGAATGCTCCGTCGAGCCACGAGCTGCGGCTCGGCCGCATTCATCTCCTCCGGCCTCCATCATGTTATGGATTAATCGGACGATTCAATTGTCCTTTTTTTATTTTAAGTGTGTAAAATATCTAGAGTGAAACAGTAGACGCTGAAGTGCGTCAGAAAATGAGAATTAGCAACATGCGCAATTTCCTGCATGTGGTCTGGGATGCCTTGAAAACCCCGAGGACATCGGGCCCGGATAAAAATAAACAAAAAACATCACGTCGTCAAATGTTTCCTCTCTGCGGCTTTCCAAACAAGGCCGTCTCCCTGCGCCGCCCTGGCCGCCGCTCTTCCTCCACAATGGAGGCTTGTTCAGCGCGGCACGTTGTTTAAATCACAAAATCGTAGTGGGGGGATCGATTGCTGGTGCAGGAAACAGCGAGGTGGCTGCTATGAAATCAAAAATAGCCCCGACAGCTGGAGCTGTGTGTGGGCGAAGAAGCCCCTCAGGGAAACACCCAGAAGGTGTGCACAAAGTACCGGGGGACCGAAGTTGAACAGCGACGTCGCAATGACTGTCAGCGAAACAGTAGCTCCATCTGTGCGAGGCTGAAAGAGCGCACGTACCCAGAGATGATAACGCGGCCGAGCCGGAGCCTCCTGTGGCGCTGGCGGGGAACACATGTTTGTGTTGCTAGTCTTGTAATGAGACCGCAGGAATGATATTCCTTGATCTGCCGCTCCGTCCTGAGGATGAGATCACGTCACGCCGAGGAGCATGAAAGCTGAATTCCATGTGTCTAAAGGAGCGCTCCTCCGATACAAAAACATAATTGCCAAACAATTATGTAATCCGAGTTGTAAAATAATCTCCCGTGCCCTTCCTGCATATATTGCGTAACACGCGGCCCAGGGTTTGTTTGCACGGACTGTTTCCGTTGATCCGTGGCCTGCAACAACACGCCGCCGCTCTGTGGCATTTTCCTCGAATTCTGTGGACGTCGAAGCTTCTCCGACTTCCCCGTCGTGAACCCGTTCACCTGTCGAAAGCCGCCGCCGCTCCAGGCAGTTGTGTTTTTCTCCCAGGGTTGGAGGAACTCCCGGCCAAAACATAGAGCTTACAAAAGATACTTGAGGTGTCTGAGGAGATCATGGTTCTCCTCTCCCCTCCATCTATAAACCTCTCTGGTCTCCCTCTAAACAACGGTGGATTCTTCTGTGCTCGGTCAGAGGTCCTCCAATCTTCTCACTGCATCTGAACAAGCTAAAGCTAATCTAATTTGGGGGCCGTTTCTGAGAAGAGGGCACAATTATGGCCGTCCCAGATAATCACCGCCCCGAGCTTCCAAAACAATATTGATCCCGTGAGAGCGTCCGGCGTCCGAGCAAACATCTCCTGCCTCGTCTGTTAGCTGGAGCGTGGAGGAGACCGGCCGGGGTCCATCCAGAGGTCGCTCGGTGCCGGAGTCGGGCCTCGGTGAAATCCCACAAACCGTGAAGAGGCTTCTTCTCCTTTTCTTTGGGCTGCTCTGAAACCATCGGCCAATCACCCGCCTCCATCTGACCCGCCGTCTAACCCTCCGAGCCAAAGAACTTCTGGTCCTCCATCCATAAACCTCTCAGGTCTTGCTCTAGACCAGGGATCGGCAACCGTTAACACCCAAAGAGCCATTTGGATCCAGTTTCCACAGAAAGAAAGACACTAGGAGCGTCTAAAATAAAGGTACCACTGCATATATTGCTTTTTCATATTTTGCCTACCTGTGGTTTAAAGTCTTGGCAAATTGATGGCTTCTTGGTGGGTATACCAGCTGCCGCGAGTGTAACATATATTTTGAGCGTCGAAAAATAAAAACTATAATTTTATCTTAATATTTCAAAATCACAGCAATCTTCCAATTTAGAACTAAAATTAAAAAAAGGAGCTTACACAAATAGAATACACTTCAATGAAATACCAAGTGTCCTTCTACCCAGATCTTCTCCATCCCTCTGTCCATGTCCAAACCATCTCAGCAGGACTTCACCTCCAGATCATCTAGCATGTGCTGTCCTTCTGATGGACACCTTCCTGATCGTGTCCATCCTCCTCACTCCCAATGTGGAACCTTCACATCTCCATCCCTGCTTCCCGCCTTCTCCACGGTGTCTCCAGAGCAGACAACGTGGCTGCTCCCACCTCCAACTTCTCCACCAAGAACCGTAAAAACCCTATCTACTCAAAATACAATTTGGGCCTTCATCCGACAGGAAGAGGAGGTCCTTACTGGTAATGCAACCACGTCATAGATCAGCCGGGCCAGTTTGTGAAGGTGATCCAGACCTTCCAACCTCAGCATCCCTCCACCCGGATCTCCTCTGTCCACATCCAAACCATCTCAGTGTGACTTTATCTCCAGAACATCTAGCATGTGCCGTCCTTCTGACGGACTCCTTCTCCCTCTCCATCCTCCTCGCCCCCAAAAAGGAACCTCCCCACCCCCTGTCTTCTTCTCCTCGGTCCTTGGATGCGATAGCTTCGCTCTCCTCCGCCTTATTCACGCTGTTGAATTAAGACAAGAAAAATGGTCCGCCGCTATGGAAACGGTGCCGTCTTCTGGTGAGACGGCCGGACAGTCGAGGGAGAAATGAATCAAATGTGAATGGCTATATTTACCAAATAGCAAGCGTCCGTGATGGATGGGCGAGTGTGTTTTCACACCTGCTCCCGGTTTGTCCGTGGCGCTGGGCCGCCCGCAGGAGGCCGTCTGCTGGCTGAGCCGGAACAAGCAGCTTGATGGATTACACTTGTTGGGTTTTCGGACGTCCGAGCCTCCGTCCGTAACCTCGCCGCTCGCAGCTGGTGTCTTTCATCGGGCCCAGCTACATCTGTAAGAAATAAAAAAAGCGTTTCATAATCCGCTATTTTCTGTTGTTGTTCTCCTCTTCTTGTCCTTTTTTTTTTTTTTTGTTCACTCTGTCTCTGCTTCCTCCAAGTTTGCTGTGCGTGAAGAAGCACAAGGAGAGGCTGAGCTGCACCGGCGTCAGGAACAAGACCGCCTTTGTGTCGCTGTCACAGTTTGATGAAATGGCTCTCCTCAGCGGTGAGCATCCCGTCTTCTCCCAGACCCGGCACCCATTTCTGCCTGTTTTTTTTAATCGATAAATCCTGCGGGTTCCTTTACGCCTCTCGCGGTGTGTAGATTACAGGTTTCTGGAGGACACGGGGAGGTTTGCCGACGGGACCAACAGGGACGATCTCATCCGAGCTCCACAAAGCACCTTGAAAGTAAGCGTTGCGCTCGTTGTCAGTGTGCGAAACCAGCGGGCGACGCCGGTTCCGACCTGGATTTCCCGCCTTCACACCCGTTTTATCTCACTTCCTTGGCCGTCCGGCGTCCTCCTCCGTTCCGTTTTCCCCGTGTCTTCCGGCCGGATTGAAAAATCCCAGTCGGATCCGGTCAGTTTTCCCATCTGCTCCGGTGGTATGGTGGAGCGGAGGTTAGCACCGCCCCTTCACGGTGAGAAGGTCTCAAGAGGTCTGTCTATGGGGAGTCTCCGTGTTCAGGGTTCTCCGGGTTCCTGCCGCGTTCCAAAAACGTGCAGGAGGTTGGTTGGAGACCCCGTATCGTCCAGACACATGTGGATGTCTCCGCATGAGGCCCTGTAATGGGCCAATCGCAGCTGATGAATGAATGAACGGCGCCCCGATAAATGACTCCAGAAGTTTTTATTGTCGTTATGCAAGCGTAACGGTATTTTGAAGACATGCAGAAGTAGGACAGCGTGTTTTCAGATAACCTGTCTCACATCTGTGTGTTGATGTTCCACAGTGGTTGTGAACTTTAGCCTGTCTCGATTGTACTTTGCTCCAAGAAGTAGGAAAATAACATTTGAGTGAACAATAACAATGAGAGTTTTTTTTTTACGATCATATATGATTTGTGAGCAGATAAAATTGAAATATTTCTGGAAATATAGTCCGAATTAAGCTGTTTATTGTTTAACTTGCGGTTTAATTGTGTTCCAGTGATAACGTGTGTGTCTCCTATCCAGAGAGTACACTGTTGTGATAGTGAAGAATCAAACCCAGATGCCGCACCGGTTACTTGCTGCTCTGAATTTGTGCTATTCTTAATGCGGCTGCTTGAAACCAGACATTAATTTACGTAAGATCCATTGTTTCTGCCAGCTTCAACCTACTGCCTCGAAAACAACGGCCATGTTTAATAGCTTGGAGTAAAACGGGCTTTTTTTTATGGGGCTTTTATATGCAGTAACTGCTTTGGTGGTCACAAATCAGTCAAAAATAATGACGGTTAGTCTCGGCGAGAGATAAAGTCTTGGCAAATGATGAGCCCCGGGATTTGAATGGGCTCCAGGACATTGCAAGTGCATGATCGTGTTATTACTACCTGATAGTCTAAAGTCGCGGAAGGCTCTGACTTTGTGATTTCGACGAGGCCACGGAGGAGATATCGGGGTCATCTTTGGTGTAACACGGTCAGATTTATTGACGCGGAGCAGATGTTTGCTATTCAGACACATTTCTTCTCACCCCCTCCCCCCCGACCCTCAGACATTTCCAGCTGAAGTGAAACGTCCAAACAGATCTGCTCCAGGACGAAAATAGACGCTTCGTTTTACTTCCCGTCCCGTCCAACGGTTCGGTCCGTGGCCGTCGGGACATCGGCGCATTGTCTGTTGGGTTGCATCAATGATTATATGGATGTCGCTCCGTAGTAATATATGATAAATTCACCCGGAGAGTGTGTGCTCCGTCTCCGCGGCTAGGAGCGCGTTGTTTGAGGAAAAACCTCAGTCGTACACCTCTGGAAGTTCCTCAGACTGGGACAGACAGTGGAATGACTGCAAATTAACCTGAACTCAGGAAAGGGTAGTTTTCTTTTCTTTTTTTTTTTTCCAGTCATTTAATTCCCCATGCTGTACGGCATCTGCGGCGTATTAAAATGTGGCTGCCACGAAATCCTTGTTTGTCTTTTCGCTTTTTGGTCTTCGATGGTATTCTAGTGTTCCGCCGTATTACATGGAACGGAAAGTCACATTCACGTGCGCTATTTAGATCGCCGGGGGGCAGTATATCGATGCGTGATAGCCGTCTGGACATCATCTTGGCTTTCTGACATCCTCGTAATATGGTCTGGCGTATGTATTGCAGTAAAATGGAGTGATTCTGAAAGGATCGGCTCGTTCCCCTTCTCTGTTTTGTGAAGGCACCTATAGTCGCCCCTCCGACGTTGATGTACGTATGACTGTTTCTGTGTATTGCGCCGACCTCCCGATGTCTGACCATCACCTCTTCATTGTCCAGGTGAAGAAGCTGGTGTCCTGTGCCAGGAAGATGAACATCACCTTGAGGGTCCTTCCCATCACCTTCTCCAAGAGCAGGGAAAATTCCACCTTCTACCTTTCAAAGTAAGGCTCTCGGATGGATCCCGCGCTGTCTTTTTCACTCTTCTTTCCCGAAAATCTCTTGTATCTGTTTCAAGAGATGAAAATCCGAAGCATAATTTGATTGGATCCATGGCGGACATCCTCAAAATTAGCCCCGGTACCGTTGGTTTTCCATCAGTGGCAGGAAATCACAGCTTTCAGAGCGCAAACAGTGTGATGACGTCAAATATTCATCTGCCAGACCACCTTCTCTGCAGATACGGAAGTCTGTTTGGTATCGCGCTGACCCCTTCAAATGGATGCAGCTTGTCCGGGATCTCAATTTTTAGCACTGCTGTTTCAGCTCCTCACCAAACACCGGCAGACCGTTTGATCGGCTCCGTCTTCACCCTCGCTTACTTGCCCGGTCTCCAGTGAGATGAGACAACCATTAGTGATGTTAAACTTTGCCACAGGATGGCACTCTTGTTAAGCCCCAACATGTACATCAAGCTTTGGCCTCAGCTCAAGTTCTCTCCCGGCTGAGCGTCGTCGTCGTCTTCTGGTATCTGTTACAGTGTGGGAGATAGGTGGACTCTGGTAGTTTAGATGTAGGTCACATCAGAAGTCAAGGACATAAAGTCACTCCTCAGCTGACAGTGAGTCTTTAACTAGTAAGCACGCTTTTGATATCCATGCTTCGCTGACGTTGTGCTCACGAACAAACCAGAGTAACTTCTCCGTTGGGCTGCTCCCTTCAGCCGATCACCGTCCAACCTCCGCCTCTGCATCCTATACTCTCACGCCATCCTCTCCAACCCTAAACCTCCTCCCTGGTCTTCCTCCAGACCTCCTGCCCGGCACCTCCAACCGCGGCTTCCTTCTACCCAGAACCTCACTGTCCCTCCTCTGTCCAGGTCGACATCATCTCAGTGTGACTTTATCTCCCTCTTAGAATGGAAAAGGTTTGAGCGTCCAAACCCAAGCTTCAAGATGTCCTTCGTCCAACTCCATTTGACATCCTTGCCTTCGCGTATCGTTGACTCAGAACCGAAACAACCCAGACAAATTTAGAGTTCTGTAATCTGGTTCCTTATTTGCCTAGTCTACCGCGTTGCCGGGCGCCAAGTACTGCTTCGTCTCATCTCGGATACGGCACATGATGCTTTGCGTTCCTGTAGCCCGCAGTTAGAGCCACGAAAAAGTCAGAAACTACGTGAGAAATCCCTACGGTCATCGGCCCAATCAAACGCCACATGAAGAAACAGGAAAATGGGAAGGTGTTTTTCTGTCAACGCCGGTTTATGTTGCGTCACGGTCAAAATAAGTGGGATCACCGCTTAACGGAAAAGGGCCGATCCTTCGCCGTTCAGGAACAGTTCAAAATAGCAGATGTGTGTCGCCTTAAAAGAAAACATAAATTGCCCGCGGCCTCAAATCCCAACTTGTTTCTAAATTGACGGCATGCAAAACCTACATAAACAAGCCCTCTTTAATTGACCGTAATTGTAAGAATGTACACATCGGACCTATCGGGTGCACGCGGGATCACACGCTTGGATCCGTCCTGGACGTTCTCGTCGTGGGCTTCAGAAAAACTTGCGTGATCAAACATGACTTTGGATATAAACAAGCACGGAGGCGGCCTGTCCTTGTCAGCTGCTTGCACTTATGGGTGCTATGTTTTGCTCCAAATAAATAAACACAGCTATTGAAGAAATCGTGGCCGAGGAGACTGGCTTAGATGTGTAGCTGCACCGGCCTAGGGAGCATTGGAAATACAATGTTATTTTCATCGAGCGGCCAATCGCTAGCCACGGCTGCTAGCTCGCTCACCATCAACTTGGATGCGCTTTCCCGATGGCCTTTACGGGGCTCCCACGCGATATTCCGTCACGGAATCTCGGCGCCCGCCGTCTTGTCAGCGACATTATGGATGCGTCCGTAATCTTCTCACGCTGCTGGATCGTCGGGATGGATCGCTGGCTCGCACCCGCCTCAAATGATGGGATTAATGGACCCATAATCACCCCGGTTATCCTGTAATTTGCACCCGGCCCTAATAAAATTTTAATTCGCCCTGGCGCGGAGCGTCGATCGAGTCTCTAGAACCGTGGAGGGATGGAACATCGTTCTTCCAGAAAAATATTTATTTGGTGATTTGATGATGGCGGTGGAAAGCCCCGGCGCAGCACGCCAGCTCAGCTCATAGTCTTCCGTTAGGGCGAAATCTCGCGGTGACTGCGAGAGCCGCGGCACACGATGCGCGTCATTTTCACGTGCCTCACCCAACCGTTCGCCGCCGCACGTGTTTTGTTATTCACGCTTCTGCTCTTTTGGATTTGGGACTTTGCGAGCCGTCTGCTGGCTGGTTGCACTTCTCAAAATGGAGCTCATCACTTTGGGTTCTTGAAGTCGCAGGTAGTTCATTTGAAATTGGCTTGATGCCGAGGGCGGCGATTCTTTTCTGGCGCTCTCGCGCTCGCCACCGGTTTCCCCGTTTCTTTTGAAGCGGAGCCTGGTCCTTCTAAAATCAAGGAGGACACAGAGAAAATGGTTATCCAACAACGTAGTGGAATTTTTCCAGTTTGGAAACGCAAAGACAGAAAGGATTGCCTGGTTTTCTGTCCTGTGAGCGGACCATTCGATCGTGTTTCGCAAGCCGTGCCTTGAATTCGTTCGTCCCCTGATGTCCGGTAGGCCTTTGAGTCCACCGACTGTCCTAAAGCGTTGGCAGTTTGCGCCGCGACAACCACAAAAAGCATGGGGGCGGGGGGCCGTTCCACAAGTTTGTGTCCGAGTCCAAGGTCATCGTGATGCCTTTCCAACGTCGCCTCTCATGCGTCCGCGAGCGCTGCCTGTCGAAATGTCATTTCATACCACGCTTACATTTCCGATGGAAGACACGCAACATGGCCGCCAAACCACCGCAGGTATCGTCCGCACCTGGGAAGGTCCCGCAAGTAAAAGAGACAGCGCCGCTGCCGTCTCTGAAGAGAAGTCTCGAGCCAGCTGTGCGGCCGTATTTCTTTGTTTAGTCTGCTTCGTCTCAGGATGTCTCACTCTGAAGATTTTTCAACCGACCGCAACAGTGTCCCGTTCCCAGACCCCCGAAAGGACACGGGGGACGGGATGAAACGTTTACGATAAATTGCTGAGGATAGAGGTAGAGAGAGGGAATGTGCTTCCCAATGTACCAAGTACATTATATAAAAAGCAGATGTGTGAGCGGTGTGACTGCAGCTGGTTAGTGACATATTCATGATACGCACTCGCGCTGCCAGAGAAGGATCATTATTGGCAGACAGCTGACTAGAGGGCTTTCATGCCTGGCAACGGTGTGTGTGCGTGAGTCGGAGTTTGTTAGCATGTGTCTCTTTGACTAAATGTTTGTACGTAAAATGGTGGCTTTGCAACTACTGTCATTCCACCTCCTGCTGGTGACTAATTACAAAAAAGAAAAACAAGGCACGAACAGTGAGGAGATTACAGGCCGATCCTCAGCCGAGCCCTTGAGAGTAAGTGTATAATAGCTGGCAGACCGTCGGGAGTAGTTGTGTTGCGAGGGAATTATGTTTTCTACATTCTCGGCCTGGCATCGCATGCCGTTTTCCTCATAGTTAGTGGGCTGAAAGACGACGCAAAGGCAGTTACAATGGATAATTACCGAACAAATTTTTGCAATAACATGTAATAATTAGTTAAGTGTGCTGTTACGAGTTAATGCCGTTTTGGACGGTTTCTCACATATCTGCCATTACCTGGCATCGTTGTCAATGATCCAAAATCTCTGTGTTAGATTTGCTCCTACTTTAGAGCAATTTGTTTTTTATAGAATAAATCTTTTCGCGCACGGTCATTATCACCCTTAAGTAGCTCGCCGAATACTCTTGTTCAGGCCGTACAGTATGTTGGGGTGCAGTCGCATGGATTGCCTTATGTAGGCTTCTGGTTGCCATCTTGGTTTGTCAAACCTCCCCGCAGGAACCTGAAGGAACTCTTTGCAATACCTTTCCAGGAACAGGGCTCTTTCTGTATTCAGCAGAAGACCCAGGCGCGACGGACCTCCTCGGCTCCCGCTCCAAGGAAGGGTCCTTGTACGGTACTCATAAGCCACGCCCTCGCCAGATACTCCATTTTTAAAAACTATTGTGGTCGCCGGTCGTCTCTTTTCGCGGGACTTCTCGGGAATGGTCCGAGTGCTTCTGGCCAGAGAGAGGTTTGCAGAGTAGCATAAACATTTTGGCCTAAATAAGTCTGTAGCTAGCTAACAGCAATGCAGGGAGAAGGTAAAAGCACTCCAACCCATCTGATACTCTATGGTTATCAAGCCGCAAACGCTGTGGCGGCTTTCACCTCCGTGTTGTTGTCCACATCGTCTTCCTCCTTCTTCTTCTTCTTCTTCCTCTTCTTCTTCGGTCGTTTGGTTTGAGTGTCGAGCTGAAGGCGTAGCTGCTTTTGTCACCCCGCTCCCTACCACGGTCCCGTACTGGCTGTGAGGATGCAAAACTAAAGTTGCCCTGGAGGAGGGGAGGTCCTAGAAAAAAAGTACGAGTCATCTTCATGGGTTGCTTGCGATCATGACGTATCGAATGACGTTTTTGCAGCACCTATTACGTCCTGCGGTGGTGTTATGTTCATCCTGGCTTTGAGTATCGAGGGGGCCGTTGTTTGGGAACGGTTCTTTTTGTAGATGTTAAAACGATGGATGGAGCAGTCCTGCCTATTTTTCCATGAAGATGTTACGTGCTGGTTCCAGTTTTGGCCGGCGTCCCTTCTTTCCCAGAAATATAGCCTTAATTAGCCACACAAAGAGATATTTTTGAGACTTTTTGATAGTGATTTGTCTAAAGTTTGCTGTTGTGGACGTTGCCATGGTTGTCCTCCAGCGCTTATTTTGGGATTTCAAAATTGCTCAATCTGAAGAACAGACTACAACAATATACTTTCAAAAAAAAAAAAAAAGGAGATCTTGCTTTTGAGTTTGGCAACTTGAAAGAGATTCCTAACGGTTGCCTGCAGCCATGGCCACATGACATCGCATATGGCACAAGTTAAGCACAAAGAAGCCTTAGAAGTGCAAAATAATTGTGGTTATATTTGGCGTATGTGATAATAACCAAAACCTGCGAGGAAACCTTCACCAGTTTCCTCACCAATTCCCATCTCTTCTGAATTTGACTGTAGTCCCCGGTGTTTAATCATCTGGATGTTTGTTTTTGAGGGGAATGGAGTCGGGGCCTGCGATGCAGACAAGCCCAAAGTGTTTCTCGTCAGAGAGAAAGGACAAAGTCAAAGACGGTGATTGCTTGGATGGCTTCAGTTCCCCCGTGTTAGATGAAACCTAAAGCTACCCGGTCCTCCTCAAGAACATCAAGGACGCCGTCGCGTCGTCAGCCGCTCTCCCTTTCATAAAACCGACAGCGTGGAGGGAAAATTTTGGCGAATATTCATATTATTTTCCAGCTTCGTGAATGAAAGGATAAGTAATGGACCCACGGTCAGTGGACCTTATTTAGCCGTTGCTGATCATCTTTGCAAAGCTGGGAATGACACAGGTGCGCAAAGGCCCGCCGTCTTCTCCCGAGGAGACGCCAAATGACGCCGGCCGGGCGGTTGCGGTAGAAGAGCCCTTCCACCTCGCAAAGAAACCACCGGGAAAGAGTACGGTCTGAATACTTGACACGGTGCCATTTGGGTAGTAGTGCACCGAAAATATCTCCCAATAGCACAAAAAGGGAGTCGTGTCATGAAGACAATGCGTGCGGTGAAGGGATTTCCAAATGCAGGGAAGCAGAAAGATTTCACCCCGGATTTCATCCGGACCGCCCGCTGTCATTGTTACTCTCCAAAACAAAAATTGGGACAGAAGGAACCGGCAGGGGGGTTCAGATGTCAGATTCACATCAAAAGGCGGCGGACGGCACTCTGGCAGGCTGGAGCGATGACGGGGGTCGGCAGCACCGTCTATGGAGCTCTAAGAAGTCCAAAATCTCCGCCGATGGCCGATTAGGATGACATTCTGCTCTCTGTTTTGGAGGAAAATCCCAAACTGTAAATTTACCAGAAGCGTGATCGAGCTGCGTGAGCTTCTGGGAATACAAACTTTGCGGCAGCGCACGATGCGCGATTAACCCAACTCGCACAAGCAAGCTCGTCGAGTTCGGAAATATTTGCATTAACGGCAGGAGAACTGGAGGTGGTCGCGTAGCGATTTCTAATCGAACGAAACTTTAATCCGCAGCAAAATCATCCGAGAACTATCGGAGGCTCTGCGGCGACATTTCTAATTCGAAATGAAAAAAAAAAGTCAGTCGAGATGATCAAAGTGTAATTGAGTCTCTGGCAGGACTTTAAGCCGGTTGTTAACATTCACACACATTCGCGAACCCTACAGTTGTTTGCATCTTGGGGTTTTGAGCTTCTGAGGCAAAGCAGACCCATGACCTAATGTTGCGGCGTTTTTCCAGAGACGGAGGCTCGGGCCAGAACATAAAGACAGAGTCTTAAGGCGCAGCTGCCTGTAATCTTTGTCTCCTCTCCCTTTGGTCCGTCGGCGTTCTGCCTCCCCGTCCGCCCGCGTCGTGCAGCCACGGCTTTCGGACGCCGTCGCGGGTCGGCGCCGAGGCCCCGGGAGGCCCGTCGTCCCGTTCCCCCGCCGCCCTCCCGCCGTGTGAATCCAAACGCACGGGAAACGCCGTGCCGTATTTTGGAATGGCGCGATCACTCATCCGGCCAGATGGCTCTCCGCTCTCGCTGCCAGACTCCCGCTTCGGCTTTCGTCTCTCTGTTCTGAGCGGCTCAAGCAATCAAATCATTTATTTTATCAACACCGCGCTCATGCTAATGAATTCATCCATCCTCCCGCGAGCCTGCTTTATTTCCACATCTCCCCGCCGTTAAAAGCGGGCAGGTTCGGCACGTTTTTTTGGATCCATCACGCTGGACAGTCCGATCCATCAGCGGCGGCTTGTTCCTCAACGTCCGTCCGAAGCAGAGGGAGCAAAGTTTGCGCTTACGATATTCCTTTATGACATAATGTTCCTTTTGCAAGCCGATGCAGAACCTAAAGCTGATCTTCTGCTGAGTATTTAGTAAAATATAGCATCTCTAGTCCAATGCTCCAGACTTTTTGTGTTTTCATTGATCAGCGTTCCACGTTATGACATGAATTGCGTCTCATTTATATCCTTATTGAAAGAGGCATCCTTTTGCATTCAGGACGGACAAGGGGGCCCTGCTCTTTTATGGACGATGCGGTTCCGCTGGCTTCATCCCACCGCGTTTCGTGTCGAGCAGAATCGGCGCCTCCACATCGGAGGGTGTGGTCCTCAGTCGGATGAGATCCTGCCACCGGTGTCTTGGGGTCTCGTTCAGCGGTTAGAGAAGAATGATGACGGCGCGGCGTCTGCGGTGTTGAGGACCGGCGTGTCTTGAAGAAGAAAAATTACCGTGGGATTTACGTTTCCAGCTTCGGGAGCTGTGGGCAGTGACCGAGAGCATCCGCTCGCGAACGCGCAGAGAAGCTTTGGAAGCGGAGACCCGAGACGGGCGCGTTCATCTGTTTGATTTAGTTTGAGAGTTGATCGAATCCACCGTTATCCGGAGAAACGAGCCGTTTCTCAGCTGGGATCACGCAAAGTGCTTCCTCTTTTCACGCCCGCCCTCGTGTTGCCGGAGTCCGCTGCCGTGGCCGGGCAGAGCCGGCGAATAATTCCACCTGCCTCTCGATTCCTGGTGTACTTTGTTGAATGTGGGAGCTCCTCTGCTTGACCGGCTCTCCTCAGCCTCCCCAAACCCTTCCGGCTTTAGCTGCTTGGAGGAGGATGCGGCGCGTGGTTGTCTCCCGGCGGCCTCCCTCCGCTGCGGGTGCTTCTGTTTTCCTTATTTTTCCTCCCCGCTGTTTGCTTCCCCCTCCGACCCCGACACTGAATGATGGCACTTATCCCAGGTATGCGCCGTGGCCTTGCCTGCAATGATTGCATGCATCTTTGGGCAAGCCCATTTTCCATTGACAGACATAGTTTCCATTCGCCGTAATGACAGAATAATGGCATCACACCTGGCGCTCCACCTTCGTCGTCTCGCACGCACAAACACACTTGCGCGCATACGCACACGCGTGCACGGAAGCACGCTGACACATTAAAGAAACCCAGGCAAAACTAAGCAAACACATAAATTCCTCTGACTAAGGGGTTAGAGGTGTGAGCTCCCTCTTCCGCTTGTGTAGCGACCGTCCTCCTCTCTCCTCGCCGCCTACGCTTTCGAAACCTTCCTCCCTGAACGAGGCGGAAGCTCGTAACACTCGGGTTGAGTTTCGGCACGGTCTCTCATAGTTCCTCCCCCCCCGCCCCCGGTTCCGTTCTTTGTCATCATCCAGGTAAAAGCAGCTCCGCGCAGGCAATCGATTGGCGCTCTCGCTTCTCCTTTTCAAAACAAGCTAGTAAAAGTTCTGTGTAAACAACTCTCACTTCTTTCAATACAATCCACGTGTGGATTTCTCAGCACTTCGAGCCAGCGGGTCGATGAGATACGAGAGTGAGCGGGGATGGTTTTCGATCGAAACGCAGGAATTTCGAGGATATCTGCACATATTACAGTTACTCTGCTGTTAAAAATCCAGGTGTTCTTTCTATTGCATTTTAGCTCGCTGTCAGTCTCGCCGCTCATCCTGAGAGATCGTTCATCCTAATTGTCCCGGTTAAATAAAATACATATATACGAAAGACAGCTAGCACAACTTAGCGCTCGCTCTGGTGCTCGATGAGTCGATCCGTTTTCCTGTCGCAGCGGCCGTGTCCTGGAATACCGCCCATTAAAAGTGGTAAAGGGCAAAAAAAATCAAGGCTAAAATAGAAAAAGACAGTGGTCCTCACCATCGTTATGTTATATGGTCATAAAATGAGCAAAGTCAACATAACCTTCCCACCAGTAGAGTGCCAAAGAAAAGTTCACTCACTGAAATGTCACAAGATACCATAAAAAGCCCCTTCGCAATATCTGCGACGCTCCGACCCCGATGGCGATCGCCACAGGGAGACCAAAGACCTGCGTCGTCCTCGCGTTCAGTCGCCTTCGAGGAGGGACGCCAAAATTAAATAGCGTGTTAGCACGCTCGATGCAAGCGTATAACTAGATACGAAAGCATTTATATGACAGATATCAAAAGAACCGTTGCAGTCCTGCTATAAATCTCCCTCGGTGAGCCATAATGACAAGGTCTGATACGCGCCTTGCAATTATGTTCTCTGAGGGCGCGTTTCGTCGTCATCCTCAGATCTAGCGAGGTCTCGGTCCTGCCGTAGAAGGGGCTCGTGAATCAGGTTCACCCTATATATGGCAGGCGCTGTGGTTTTGGGTCCGCGGCTCCTTGTAGTTAGGTCCGGGCCCGGAATGCGGAATGTGGGCCGCCGGACTACGCTCTACTTCCCGGGGGCAGAAAATAAATCCACACTTTGATTTCCATTACCATAGAAATGATGTTTGCCTGTAATTCCAGTTTTGTTTCAGTGCAAGCGAATGTGATACATGCTGGCAGGACGGTCGGCGTGGCACAAATCCTTTATCGCGCCCGGTTAGTGGGCCTTCCGTCGGCTCGATTTTGCTATTGATTTGTGCAGGTATGAGCGCAGCAGCTGCCGGAGGGTGAATGTTTGGTTGCGGCGAACGCCCAGCAACCGCAGAAAAAAAAAAAAAAAAAAACAACGCTCTTTACAGGCCGGCCGCGCAAAGCATGACCCAAGAATACGTGATCACAAAGTGATCTCCGCCAGCTGTCCTCCCATTGAGTGTATGTGTCTCGGTCTCCATGGTGACCCCGCTTGATTCATTCACCCAGGGTTCCCGCAGATGGACAGGGCCGCGGAGGACGCCGGGCGTATTCAACATTCAAGAGTCAAAGCGTTTATTGTCATGCACAGCTTGGAAACATCATATTTCCCTGTACAATCAAATTCTTATTTCCACAGTGTCCGCAGTGAAGAGAGATAGGCGGTAAAAAGAAAAAAAAAAACAATCGATCAGAAGCATGTTATCGCAATGTTGCGATATCGTCGTGTTTATTAAAGGGCAGCCGAGTGTTTGACCTCCTCCGACCCCGTGTCTCCCCAGGGAACGCTGCTTTCTGTGGCACCTGAAGCTCCTCTTCCCGCAGAGCGACGCCGAGTTCAGCCGGAGGAGGTAAGGCGGGCGGCGGCAGCGCCGACCTTCACGCACACGCCAGCAGGTTCTCATGAAAATGAGTTTCATGAATTTATCGATAAGCGAATGACGTCAGACGCTCTTCACTCATAACCAAAGTGGCTCCGTCAGGACGAGGCGAGGTTAACGTGCTTATTATTTGTCCAAATGCCGCATCAAGAGATGATACTTTGGCAAATTCTTGCTGGTTTTGTGTGCATTTTAACATGTTTGGACACCCGGGAGTCAATTCTTGATTTTTTTTTTAGCTAATGATTTGGTTGTCTTGAAGTTTACTCTTTGTCCTGGACACAAGTGGGTTTCATCAAGTGATGTTTTTGCACAGACAGATCAATAAATCTGTCGGTCACAAAGAGCCACACACACACACACACACACACACACACACACATGGCATTCTATGTAGATGTATGGCTGTCATAGGTGCAGGCTGGAGTCAGTATCCGGTGCAGCCTGGCAGGAAAAAATACTGAGATCTGTGTTTCCCCGTCGTCATTTCATGAATGTTTGTCGCCGCCGTGACATATCTGCTGTTTCCGCGGTCCTCCGTCTTCAGGGTGTCCGACAGGCTGACGCTGGAGGAGATCCTGACCCCCTACATCCACCCCACCGAGTCGGACCCGGTGACACGGCAGAGGTGAGCTGTGCGTTTCCTGTGTTTGTGTCCTTGTGTGGTGGCAACATCTCGTGCTTTGGAAAAGCCTTCCCGGTGGCAGCGGATGATCTCCGGGCCAAGCGGAACAGCGTGCGCCCGTCCTTCCCGCTTTTTTAGATCCTGGCACATTGTAAGTGCGTCCAGATGTGGCCAGGGGTTGTTGCCGGAAGCCGACCCCCTCCCCCGGATCCGGGTTCTTCCCCGTCATTATCACGCCGCGGTCGCCAGTGAAGACGCAGGTGTTGTTTGTTTTCCCGGCGAGCGGCTGCCCACGCAGCATCGCGAGGACAACGGCCGTTCCTATCGCTTAATCTCACCTGCAGGTCGGAACGGGCCGACGGAAAAATGGAACGGCGGGAGGAGGGGTGACTAAGTCTGGAGCATGAAAAGTTCCCGTTCCAAAAAAGTAAACAAAACTAAAGGTTACGACTCATGATTGTCCTCATGATAAATACCGATAGAGTCGGAATTCGCTATCTCTTGTGTTTTTCCACTGTGGTGAGACATCGCAATGCCGTCGCTTTATCTCGTGCACGTGCGGGGGAAATTCTTCCAGTCGGGCTGGTGACGTACGGGGGGAGGCGGAAGCTCCCGCGATGGAAAACGGGTGACAGGATTTCGTCCGATTTGCACGACGTCCTCGTCGTCTGACGCTCGCGCTCCACGGAGCTTCTTGTTTAGTCTGAAAGTAGAAGTGCAATTTGAACAATGTGCCGTGCCGCCGCTCCACGACGAAACCTTTCCCTCGGTGATAAGCCCCCGCCCGACAGAGACGCCGGGTCCGCTGTCCTGACGCAGCCTCCGATAGAGTTTGGAAAGTGCACGTATTAGGATGACACCCCGGTTCCACATACACTACAAATCAGAGTGCGCGTACCAAAGACGTATTTATTACTCACCGCTAATTCATCTACGCGCTTTATGGCCTTGTTATGCCTGCTGTAAATTTCCCATCTTTTTCTGGCAGGTTTTTCCCCGCTTGTGTGATTGAAGCTAAGTAGATGTTCCACATCATCCGTGCTTCTCAGATCTGCCTGCTGGGCTGCAGGAAGGGGCGGATTGCGCAAGCGCACCGCGGTCAACGTAGGAAGGCCTTCAGCGGACCCCGAGCCAAGATCTGACAGTTAGATGCAAACTCTGCTTGGTTTAGATGGAAGTGAGCGGGGTTTAACCTTCACCTCTGGTCTCCAGCTTTGAGCGGACACCCACAAGGAGATGGCGGTCGCGAGCGGCTAAAAAGCGTTTGCTCCTCACTGTCCGGGCACTGTCTTGGAGCCCGGTGCTCGGAGTACAGACGCCTCTCGGAGGAGAGCTCTGTGCTTATCGGGGTAGAAGGATGCTGAGGTTGGAGTCTAGACAAAGACTGGGGAGGAGGTTCATAGATGGGAGGGAGGAGGACATGAAGGTAGATGGTGTGAGGGGAGCGGATTAGACGGAGGCGGCCGCTGACGTTCTTGTCTTCTTCTAGCTTTACGCACACTACCCGCTGTTGATGTGAACCTACTGTTTTTTTAGGTTGAAGATGTACGTGCAGGTCCCGTTGGATCACGTGAGAGTCTTCATGAAGGTGGAGGGGAGAAAGGCCAACTCAGTGAGGTGAGGATGAACCGCTCTTTGTTTTTTTTTTTTTGATGGTGGCGACGTCGCGGGCGATCTCAGCTCTGGGTGTAAAGTCACATTTATTAAGTGCTGAAAAAAAGTGAATCATTCAAAAGAAACAGAAGAAATAGTCTTTTCCCTTCTACAAATTAACCTTCTCCATCTAACCCTATTCTCTGTATCCTCCTCTCTCACACCAACTACCTTCATATCTTCTCTCGCTACGTCCATAAATCTTCTCTTTGGTCTTGCCTGGCAGCTCCAATTCCAGCATCCGTCTACCAATAGACTCACTATCTCTCCTCTGTACGGCAGAAATAGTAAAACCGAAAAAAAAGCAAAGTAGGGAGGAAAAAACACTGAACAAGCTCCAAGGCCTGTCGTCCATTGAAGACCTGCCAGTCACAGAGCGCGTCCCGGGATCCTGAGCGGAGGAAACTATCTCCCTTTTCGGGGTTGACGTTTGGCGAGTGAGCGTGAGCTCTCCTAATCTCCGGCTCCGCTGTTGCCGTCAAGGATTAAGGGTTATGTCATACTTCTTCCCGTCATCGCCGATTGCAGCAGACTGACATCCGACAGGACTTTGACTTCTCGGGGAACCGATGGCGTCTTCTTCCGGGAGCTTCTGAAAACGGGTTTTTCTAATTGGGGGAGCCGGGGTGGGTGGTCGGGCACCGCCGAGCGCCGGGACCCCTCCTGCGTGGTTGTGAAGGAATCCCAGGGACTAAAACCGTCCGCAGGCGTGTGAACACCTGCCAAATGTCTCAAAGGTGCAACCAGGAGGGGCCAAACGGTTGCACCAATAGCCAATGACATCTGACTCGGTGAAGTCTTACGTGCCCGGACGCGCACGGACGGGTCTTCTAGCCTTCTCTGGAAAGAGGCCTTTTCTTGACATCGGCGGATTCATCGTAAAGAGAGCGCGTTGTCGAGTTATTGATTTATTTGCACTCAACAGTCGTCATCTCAGCGCTTTGATGGGAAGCCAAACACTATAATCATTATTATTATTATCATGATGACCATTTTCCATCATGTCATCCTCACAAGTAAATCCTGCATTCCACAAATTGTCCTTGAATGCCACCGAGGAGATGATCGTGCACGATATCGACGCAGGAAGTGGCTCACACACGTGGAATGTACCAATTCGTCCACCTCCGATTGTTTCCCAACAAAGAACTTTCCAGCGAATGTTTTCTGGGCGCATAACATTAAAGATAATATGCGCAGAATGTCACAGTGCGTCAGCATCCTGTTGTTCCTCAGGCCGTTGAGTTCGGCTCGCCAGATATTACAGATCTGCTTGGCATGCGTGTGAAAATCTACACAATTGCTTTACAAAAGCAACGCTTACATAGAAATTCCTGCAAAATCACACATGTGTTTGGTAACCGCCCAACGCCGCGTTCCCAAAAGTCTGCTTGGGTTTTTTTTTTTTTTGTTTTTTTTTCTTATTCCCGTATTTCTCGAATCCCAATTTTTAAGACTTGCGTAAATCAGGAAAGGAACCCCCACACTCGACCTCTGCTTCCTTTAGCCTTCTCCATCAAATCCATCCCCGCATTTCCTTTCCCGTCCCTCCTGCTCTCCACCCACGTATCCCTCCCTCTGTATTTTTCATGGGAGTCCTGGGAATCGTGGAGTTTGACCCTTCTTGACCCGCCTTCTTTCGGATTTTTGAAACCCTCAGTCACATTTACTATCTTTATAAGCGCGTTCCTGCGTTGGCGGCATCTCCTTTGCCAGCAGACGGTCAGCGCCGTCCATAAAATGACAGAACTTATAAAAAAAAGAACCACAGGGGTCCGTGTTCGGTGTTCGCACCGTCTTCTCATAAACATGCGAATAAACAAGAAAGCGTTTTCGTTCTGACCCAAAACTAGTTAAACGCTAATCGAATAATCCATGACACTTAAAGGGGAGCTTGACTAGCTTGTTGCACTGAGGCAGAAGCGCTAACCGCTGACCAGGCGCCGACCCTAAAGTGAATCTATATTTCAAAATATCAGACGGAAGGTCTATTTCTGTGTATTTCAACCCGAGGTCAGCAGTCCCTCCCTTCG
Source organism: Fistularia commersonii (assembly GCF_037954325.1). NCBI lineage: Eukaryota > Metazoa > Chordata > Actinopteri > Syngnathiformes > Fistulariidae > Fistularia > Fistularia commersonii. The sequence continues at coordinate 2,058,682 of NC_141299.1, read as the reverse complement.
GATTAATCACAGGCATTGATAAGGGACAAAGGTGCGGCTCACCGTGGCCGAGCGGGAATCCCGGATCCATAGCGTCACGGGAGGATCCGCTCGCGTGAACCCCCCATTCACCTCAGGAAGTTACGCCGACCCCCGGTTCCCATAGCAACGCTGCTCGCATCGGATAGGCACTGGCTGTCTTGGCCCGCGGGCCAAAGCCGGTTCAAACTCAAGGCCTCGTGACGTCTCGTTGAACCGTCTTGGAAATCCCACAAGGGCGGACGATCCTATTTTTGTCTCCAGCCGAACCAAACAAGCACAGGGAGATACTGTGCTGTTCCTGTTGTGTCTCTCCACGCTTTGGAGCTACGTTTGTCCTTCTGGAAGTTTCTGGCCCGCCCTGGGATCTCCATACACGCATTCCATCGAGGATATTGTCAGATTCTGATAATAATAATAATAACAAGACGTGCCTGTCGGTGCCAAGGACAAACACACCCGCTCACAGAAGGGAGGTGGCAGAAAACAGAATAAATATCCTTTTATGGTCCTCGATCAGCATCTTGTTCCAAGCCCGCATGTTTTGGTCACTTGTTTGACTCATGTCATCACATATCGTGGTCATTTCAGGCGTGCTGGAGCCGGCGGCGGGCTTGGCCCGCACAAAAGATGAGAAAAGAGCTAAATGTCATCCCTTTACCTGCCGGTTAAGGGATGACGTAAAGGGGGGACGCCGACCTTCGGCTCTCACAAACATTATCTGCAGGAATGTTCCCGCTCCACATCTCATGCAAGCGTTGGTGCGGCAATAGCTTTTAGGATCCTTTTAGCTCCCGGTGTGGCCGCTCTGCCGTCATGACAGATGAAAACATTTCAGATACATCAGGAAAAGTACAGGAAGTCCCGGGTGCACGGCATCCTCCACCCTTCATTATGGCTCCAAAGCATAATTATTTTATTTGTTTTTATTTTTACCGCACAGTGTTTCTATGTCCTAGACCAGGGGTGGGCAATTATTTTGGCCGTGTGTCACTTTTTTAATTGAATTTTTAGGCGCGGGCCAACTTGCTATCATGTGAATTGAACATAATGAAAATTGCAGTTTAAATATACTGCTCAAAAAAATAAAGGGAACACTTGAACAACACAATGTAACTCCAAGTCAATCCCACTTCTGTGAAATCATAGTGTCCACTCAGGAAGCAACACAGATTCATTTTGACTTGTTTTCAGGACATTACATCAAAGTTGGATCAGCCTGGAGTTTGTTTTTACACTTTAATTTTGAGTGTGATTCTTATCCAGACCTCCATGGGTTGATACAATTGATTTCCGTTGATCATTTTTGTGTGGTTTTGTTGTCAGCACATTCAACTGTGTAAAGAGCAAAGTATTTCATGAGAATATTTCATTCATTTAGATCTAGGATGTGTTTTTTAAGTGTTCCCTTTATTTTTTTGAGCAGTGTATTTATATTTTTTGGCATTTCATTTCAACTTTGAAATCATCAATGATCATATAAATGTACCGACATTGTTTTGTGTATGTAATCATCCATAGGTATTTATACAAGGAAAATGAAGGAGATGCTAAATTCAATATTGATTGAAAATACTGATTAAAATATTCCAAGACCAGAGGACGGTGAAGGACATCCCATTCTTAGGGCTTCCACTTAGTCAGAACAGTGTAAACACTTGGAGATATATTTTTTTTTTTTATTGTGAACAGCGTGAAGTGGCGGCTGCACGTCACAAACCGTTTACCGGACGGACACAAAGAGTTCCTGTGGCTGAACTTCCACCAGAATATCAACCCGCTCGCAGAAAGCGGCCCTTGTGCTAAACTAAACATAGCTGCCGAGCCAGTCAACATCCTCTTACTGGAAAGGAGACAGGCCGTGCATCAAGAGAGCCATTCACACCCCTTGGAATGTTTGTTTGTGTTATTTCTCTGGAGTTTATTTTCTATTAATTCCACTTCTCAGATCCAGAGCGTGCCCTTTCCTCCTTCCCTCTGCCTCCTGCTTTCCTCCCAGTCAGCCCTTTCCCACAGAATGTCTACGTCGAGCCTGAAATGTTTGGCGGCGAACGCGTTCCTCATGGTCGATTCGTATCCACGTCTGTCTCCTGCATCCAGGACACAGTTTGGAGTGTTTGGAAATTAGCCGTGCGTTAATGGCGGCAGATAACGCGGCCACAGAGGTTGTGTTCTCACCTGTGTCTGTTCCCTGGCGAATAGCAGGACGGCGCCGACGAAGACCAGACGAGGGAAAAATTGTGATTTTTTTTTTTTTTTGTACCGACAGCATTTGTAAAGGAAGCCCCGATCTGCCTTCGCACGAGGACACGGAGCACATGGAACACACGGAGCTGGCACTTTGCAAAAAAAAACAAAATAAAAAAGAACTGACGTTAAATATTGTTGAGCAAACCCAGAAGCCGCCTGCGGTCGCCGCGGCCGCTCAGCAGGAAGCCAGGCGGGAGCGTTTTTCTCACAACGAGCCGCCGACGCGCCGGTGTGGGAAAGCCATGTCGGGCACGGCACGGGTCCCAGCCCGAGCGCGCTCAGAACAACCGCTACGGTCGCCGTGGCGACCTTCCACCCCCTCGCTATCTCCTTGCCGATGTGTCTCAGAAGTGAAGGGGAAAACAATAGAAGCCTCCCCCGAGAGGCCATTGTCTCACCCCCAGCTCGCTAACCAGAACACTATATAGAGACCAGATGTGGCTGCGCTCCCCGTCCAGGTCCAGAGCTCTGACGATCCCGCCGAGCTTCAGCGGCGCTGTGCCACCGGGCCCCGCTTGTTTTCCACCTATGTTTTACGCTCATCTTTGTTTTCATGGAAGAAACTTGAAATGCATTGAGAATCCATGCGTTGGTGAGACCCCCCCCCCCCCCAACCACCCCACTCCAGTCCTACCTACTTTATGATCAACCTGTTTGACCAAAACATGTATTATTGCTAAGAATAGCTTTTGTTTTGTTTTTTTTTGTTTTTTTGTTTGCAAAACACTCCATAAGTGATTGTGCTTCTCTTGGACACGCACATATGGCCAGTTATTTGCGAGATCACATCAAATGATCCCCCGGCCCACCTCGGAGACTCTTCCCGGAGGGTGGGCCTCTTGGAAGCCAGCTCGTCCGTAAAGACCTGTAAATGTCGGCGTGCTTTGATTGGCCTGCGGAGTGGGCGTCTGCTCCGCCGGCCCTCGGCCTCCTTTGCGCGTTTAGCAAAACAAACAAGGCTTCGTTCTGTCAGCGAGCTGACGCTTTGTGGGAAGGACGCCAGTTGCAGCGCGCGTCAGCGTTAAACGCCGCTCGGTGTTCTGGCGCCGCCGGCCCGGGACGGGCGCTCCCCGAATGGGTCGAGTGTAAAAAAGGCGGGACGAGCCTCTCGAGAGTCCGGTTAACGATTTATCCCGGTGATTTACGACCGTCCCTAATGTGTGACGGGACCGCTTAGACACAAGATGGGACTCGAGTTGGGCGGGGGGGGGGCCTCGGCTCTGCTCGGCGTGCTTTTGAGCAACGACGCTGGGTTCCATCTCCGGCGAGCCGCGGCTTAAAGCCCTGTCAGTCCCTCAAAGTTCCTCGATCGCTGACGCGCTACAGGCAGCTGGAAATGGAAAGCAGCAGTTAAAGGATTTTTAACAGCGGTTCTTCTATCCCCGGACCCTGAACCCTCAACCTTGAAATGTCATGCTAAATACTTCGTACTGGTATTTATCCAGCTGCCGCGGTAATGGAGCAGATCTCGTAACGGCCTGTCCTCTTTCAAATAGGTACCACGAGTTGGACGTGCAGAAGAGCTTGCAGGAGAACCTGAGCTTCAAGGTGCTGATCGAGTACCCCGTGCTGCACGTCGTCCTGAGGGACCACTGGAAAGACTATCCCCTGAGAGGACCGGGTAAGGAGGCGCTTCACGAAACACGTTCACGGCGTCTTCAAGGTCTTCGAGCTAGGTTCGGCTTCACGAGCGGATTCGCCGGTTACCGTGATAAAAAAGACTATTTTTCAATTCACCCAGGCAGAAATTTGATGGATTCTGTTTGGTAAAAGTGGTCGTTACTTTGCCTTCATCCATCCGTTCGGTATCTACAACGCTAATCTTGGAGCTTATCCCGGCAGTCATTGGACCAGCGGTGTCCGGATCCCAGGGATACATACGGAGACACGCAACCGTTCACCCTCTCATCCGCATGTAGATATTGAGCCGTTCACCCTGTCACTCCCCCTCTTTTTACCGCCCTCCTCCCCTTGTTGGACGCTGCGGTAAGTCAGCGGTTCTACGGGGTAAACACCCCCCGCTCGGTGGCCCCCCGTCCCTAATTCCAACGGGATTGTATCATGTCCTGGTTTCTCCAGCGGAGACTTTTAAACTCCTTGTCCCCGTATTTTTCACCATGGCAACGTGCGGGCCCAACGGAAAGGAGCGTGTTCTGTTCAGCATCACAGACACCAGCGTGGCCCGGACAGCCGCCGCCGCCAAGAGAGGATCAAACGCGGCTTACCGCGGAGCGCTGACTTCATGAGTTGCAAAGCGGCGGAGGAGGAAAGAGCGGAGGCTCGGCTCGGCCTCGCTCACCTGCTGTCCGGGCGGCTCGCGCCGGCCGCTAAAGGCTAGCAGGCTACGACACCTCCGGCGGTCAAACCGGGTGAAGACGTCAACGCGGAGACGATATCACCGTTCTGTCCGAGCAGACGGTCGGAAGGCCCTTCCTTTATTTTGGTCTGCCAGTGTGGGCGTGTTTTTTTTGACGATAAGGCCTTTTGTGTATGTTCACGCTTCAGAAACAAAACAATACCTTGATACAGGCTATTTCATGGAAACGATAAGGAGGCGGCGCCTCTGTCTTGATTTGTCCACGTCCGGGCTAAACCTCGGTTTATCCTCGAGCGCGCCGGCCCGCCGCTTTTCACCCGGTGCTCGTCTTTTGCGACTCCCAAGCGTTCTCACACGTGTGGATTTGCCCGCCAGACGCAGTATTTCACTGCGGCGCTTGAATCCGAGCGTGTAAACAAGAAACTCGGTTCCCGGGAGCGAGCGTCGACTCTTTGTCTGACGGTCATAGGCGTCTCGTAGATCGTCTCTGCAATGTAGGTCGGCCTGATTATTTTCTTCGTGAGCAGAGCACTTTAAGCTCAGCGTGCTAACGGCGTCCTGCCGTTCATTAGCGGACAGTTCCGGAGAAATCGGCGGTATCCCTGCGTTCGGTCCTCACGCTGCCGTGGCCGTTTATGTGTATTTCCTGTTCAGCGCTTCCAAACTTCATCCGCAAGTCAACGTTCCCGTTGAAATCCTGGTCGGGCTTTAAGGCTCCGCAGAGGAGACGACGCGCGCTCGGACGGATGGCGACGCAGTGCCCTGGTCCCGCCAGCGGGGACAGCAGCGCCTCGTGTTCCCGGCCCAGCTGGACAAGCCATTAACATATTATCAACATTGCGAGCGCATGAGGTTTTGGGTGAATTTAACACTAATAGTTTAATACTAATTAATGCCTCCGTGACGGTTATTACTCAACCTCTCTTTTACACACATCCACCCTGTTTTATTGCATAACTGCGTTTGGCCCGTTGCTTCATCCACGGAACCGCCGAGCCAAAGTATTGCGTCATCCGATTCCCCGACCGTTTAAAACTGTCAGCTTTCTCACCGTCGCTGTTAAAACACAACCCGCTCAGCCCCGAGCGACTGCGAATCCACCGCGGGGTCGTTGTGGTCGTCCCACAGAGTCGCATGCAGGGCCGGCCCCTGGACCGAAGGTCCAAAACGACCGCTGTCATCGGTCCCGCCTCCGTTGGTTCATCTTATGTTTCCCGAAAGTGTCGACGGGCAACGCGCATCCGACGCAACTACCGAACTGAATCCGGCGGCGTCCAGCTTAGGCTTCGATCGATGTAAATTTACCACATGTGATTGTAATACAACATCCAAGAGAGTGCGTTCCCTCACAGCAAAAGATCCAAGTGAATGCTAGCGCAGGAATCCAAGTGAGAGAGAAGTCAAACACACAGGTGTTGTAGTTTTAATCCAGCACAGGGCTACAATCCTGCCAACGCACGCTGCCGCTCCCGTGTTTGTTCCTCCTTCTTATTGGTAAATGGTGTCGTCGTTTCAGCGGAGCCCGCCTCACCCTGCAGTAGCGTGGAAAGCGAGCGTGAAGGGGAAGACCGGGAGAAGGGAGGCGTGACTGAAGGTTCCCAATCCCCGCCGAACTTCCCTGCTCCGGAGGGAACGGCCATCTGGACAGCGACCTCAGAGACCAACTCCGACTCCGAGCCCCCTCTGGAGAAGAGGGCTAAGAAGGAGTCCAGGGCGGAGGAGCTGGAGGACGGGGAGATCAGAACAAGCGACGACGAAGAAGGAAATTTTACCCCTTGCGGTGAAAGCGACGACGGCACCAAAAGTCACGTTGAAGATCAACAAGAGGCCGCATCGGTAAAGCTGCCGGCTCTGCCGCTGTGGACCGAGGAAGCGGCGGAAGGGGAGCAAAGGTCGGCGTGACTCAGCGGAGGCTTCGGAGGAGAACGCCTGCTTCTGCCCATCACCGATGCTGAGATCATACCGAGAGGGAGCGAGGAGGAAGAGTGTGTCCGTGCGCAGCGACCGCAACCGTCTGAATCACTGGTCGTTTTTAGTTTTTGTATCCAAATGGCGGCCAAAGCATGATTATATCACCATAAAATCATTTTATACGTTGCAGTCACGATCCTTGTTTGGTCCGTGTGCTTTCTTAAATAAAGAAGTGTATTTTGTAACGCGCGCTTGTGGTTTATTCCGTTAAAAACAAATTCAGACGTCATGAATTCGGTTTTGAGTGAGCGGGAGAAAAAGCAAATGAGTTTCCGACAAACGGCTCATTTATTGACGTGACCCCGTCCCCGTCCGCTCGCCTCTTGGTTCAAACCCTTCCTTTGTGGCGTTACCGGTAGCCCGGCCTTTCGGGCGGCTAATAAAAGCCCGTGTTGACGTGCCGCCGCCGCTGACACCCCCGGGGAGTGTCCCTGTGTGGACCCACCAGCGCCGGCGGCGTCCCCGCTCACCGCGTTCTTGCCTCATGTTGGTTTATTGCAGCGCCGGCGGGCCAGTAATAACGGACAGTGCGGCCGCCGGTGGGGCCTGTGTTTATAGATGTGTTTTTACAGCCCGTGCTAACTTCTCTGGGATGTTAACCCCTGTCGGCCGCCTTGCTTTGATGTCTGCGCTCCGATGACGCATTTTCCAGCCTCTCGCCGTCAAAAGCAATGATCTCACATCTGAGTGCGCATCCCATTACCGGGGCGAAGCAGACCAGACACCCCAGACTCCCGGTCCTACATGAGTAATGCAATTTAATATGCATGTTAGTCTTGCTGTACGTGCGCCGTGTGTCCAATCAGCATTCAAGCCGTGTCCCGATGAAATACTCGCAGAATCAACGTCCCTGGCGCGCCCCGACTCATCGGCGCATCGACTTTTTATCTCTTGTCACGCAACTTGCTTTGTTTTTCAGATTTCTAAACGGTTGACTTTGTATTGATTTTAAAGGTTATTCAACGCAACTGTTGGAAACGGTATCGTCGCGCGTTTTAGATGTCACATACAAGTGTTTGAAGGCTCTCAGTCCTCCAGGTCAAGAACGAGCAGATAGCTTCTGATTCTTTGCCTCTCGCCTGCTCGCTCCCGGGGTCTCCACAGCGAATCGACCGCCGCCATCTGACCCCGTTCTTCTCACACCAACTAACCTCATGTCCTCAAGCACTGGCGTCTATGGTCTGAGACGAGAATTTGCCACCGTAAGATTTGACAGAGGAAAGGCCTTTATTTTATCACGTCTATTGAGTTCTTCGTGCGGCTCAGCTCATCCGTCTTGGATGGACCGATCTGGCGTGCCTTTCGAAGGGGGAATCGGGACCGAAACCGGGGGCGTTTGGTTCCAAGACTACGGCTCTCACCGTCCAAAGTACTGTCACGAAAACCCACGGGTGGCTCTGTCTCTGTTCTGAATCCCATTCAGACCGCAGAAAGCGGGCATGAGGAGCACGCCGAGGCTTTGGCGTCCCAGGCGGAGCGCCGTCCGGCTCGGTCTTGTCCGCGGGGTCACCTCCAGCTGTGGCTGCATGATTTCCGCCATCGCACTGACGTCGCGCTCAGGCGAATCCCCGGCCCCATTGATCGCTTTAAAAGCTGCCGTTTGACAAGCCGGTCATGAGTAACCCTTTTGCGTCACGTTCCCCGCGCAGATGATGCAACGCGTCCCCGAGTGGATGAAAGTAGTACCCTAATTACCTTAGCGTCTGTTCCGACTTATGTCATTACTCTGCCTGCGCTGAATTACTACCAATTTCATTTTAGCAGCTCCCTTGATTTTCTGTCTCCGTAAAGCTTCCCCGGTGCAGCCGTAGCAAAGCCGTGCCTTTGTTCGCGTTTGCTGTTAAAAGCCAAATTGGAGCAGCCCTCCGTCTGCTCTGGAAATAATGCCTACAATTTGACTAAACGGCCTTTTTGAATTGCGTGAGGCGTGTTGGAGGAGTCGTGACTCGGTGGGCAGACTTTTTAATTGAGCTGCGTGCGAGACTTGGTTTCACGAGGCCAACTTCGGGACACGGTTGTGCCGCGGTGACCGTACGGAGAGGGTGGCGGGGGAAGGCGAGTCTCGAAGCACGAACGGGCGGCGTTCTCCAGAGCCTGACGTCACCCGCCGGTTCGTGGCACTCACGAGCGCTTGTCATTAGACGTATTAAGAATAATTCTTCAAGCAGAACCTCCGAAATTCTTGGAAAACGTTCCCCCCGAAGCGCTTTTCATCGGCAACCAAGTCCACAATTTTCCATGCATAGTTCACATTATGGATTGAAACTCAATCGAGATTTTAGCTTACCTCACTGTTCCAAGCATTTAGAGAAATTACCGAATTAGTCCGTCCCCTTTTCCTAAGAAGAAATGCTGTCCTGTGACACGCCGGGCCAACCTTCAGGACATCGCGCCGATCCGGGCCAAAGGCTCCAGAGGCCTCGGTTGATTGGACTCACCCCGAGTTGAGTAGAAAACCAGCGTCATCCCTTGGTTTTTGTTGTCGCGCACGCCGGTTACCGAGGAAACGGATCCCCGGTTGGCGCTTGGCAGGAAGTGATTCATTTGCTTCCTTTGTGTCTGTCTTGCGTCCCTCTGTCAGATCAAAACAAGGCGACCCCTTCGCCGCCCTGCCTCTTTGGCCTTCGGGGCGCAACCAGCAGAGGAGAACCGTACCGTTATGATACACCTGTTCTCTAAATGACTTTATTCTGCGCTCAGATCTCGGTGAAACAAACGCAAAAGAGACAATTCACTTTCCATTTCACTGTCGTCACCAGTGATGTTTGGAGGAACCCAACTCTAGTCAATCAGGACCTGAAACCTTGGAGAACCTGTGCTGCCATGCAGCCGGTTTTCTTATTCTTCTTCTTCTCCTTTTGGGATGCTCCCTTCAGGCATCTCCACAGCCTCCATCTGACGACCTGCAACGCCTTCCCTCGCACCCACTGCCCACAGCGACAGGAGGAACATGAACACTAAAAGTGTTCGGGGATGGGGGGAGTTGGGGGTTCAGCAGCAAAGACCATCCGGAAGCGCCGCAGAGCCAAAGGACATGGAGCGGTGCGAGGGGCGAGCGGACGTCCCGAAGCACCGAGGAGCCGGTGGAAGCGTGGCAAGGCGAGCGGAACTCAATGGCAAACGCCCGACAATGGTGACAGCCAGGCTTTCCAGGACACCGGACGGATTATTAGAAAACTAATAACTATTCCCGGTTTTCCGTTTTTTTCCGTGTGCTCGGAAGCACCGAGCATACTCAGGTTTGCGTCCGAGTAGAATAAATGTGCGTGGATTATCCGGGGCGTCCACTGCGGCCCACGTGGGAGGGAGCTGTCCAGAAAGCCCGCTCGGTCCCAGACCTCGGCTCGTGACCCGGAGCAGATGTCACCGTGAGCTCAGCGGCCGACGGATCCTCCGCCGTCGTCCCCGATGGGCCGAGACCGAAGACGCCCAAACACTCGGCGTGGCCCCTCCCAGCCGCGGGCTGAAACCCCCTCCGGTAGCCCGTCAGGGTAGGAATCCACTCGCACTTTAAGCCTGCTCATCACTTCAGCTTATGTAACAGCAGAGGGGGATCTCATGGGTGTGTGTGTGTGTGTGTGTGTCCGCACTGATTGCGTGGAGAACGTCCCACGCCCTGTCAGGATTTGGTGTCGGTTACATCACCGCCTCGCGGTCACATGGAACGCACGTTACGCAAACACACAGTTGCGAGCGCCGCCGGACTTTAGCGCGTGCCCGGAGGCCTCGGCGGCTCCCCGGAAGCCCCCCGTGCGATGGGGGGATCCTCCGGAGGCGGGATGACCTTCACTGTTCCCTTTTCCACCAGCAGATGGCGCCTGTTCTAAAGCTTCTCCTCGCCGGTCAACCTCTCGTCTCTCCCGCTCGATGCCCCCGGGTCTCCTCCCGACTCCGACTGTTACGTCGAGCCTCAGACCAGGGAGCTGTAAATCGGCTGACATCACGCCCCGGCGGCGTCCAACACGCTCCGTGCGCCGTAAGCTCCCGGTGGCGCCGCATGACGTCGTCCTCGGCGAAGCTTTAACGCTGATGTCTCTGTCTTATAAACACGGTTTTGTTTTTTTTACTTGCAGTCGCAGGTAAGAGGTAGCCGCCAAGAGATGTAATTGCGGGACGTCTGCGTGCGAGCGTCGGTCTGAGCTCCCGCAGCTTTTCGCAGGTTCGCGCGCCCCACGCTAAAACCTGGCGCAAAACGGGGCGGGTGACCGACGGCGGCGCTCGCACGACATCCTAACGGCGTTACGTAACCGGGTCGGCCGCATCGCGCCGAGGCAAACGGCCGTCTGATTGGCCGGCGTTGGCGGAGCCAGCGGGGGAAATGTTCCCCCGAATGCGAAAACAGGATTCCCTGCGAGTGTTTTGACTGTAAATGGAGGCTGTTAAGGGGCGGCCACACATCTTTGTGATTAGGAAAAACCTCAGGAGCCTTTCATGTGAGCAATCTGTAAAAGCTCAGTGGGCACATCCTGTGTGGTATGCAGGCCAATCAAAGGGAACGTGTCCCGCGCAACCTCTCATTAAACACACTCCATTAAGGCCTGTTTCCAGCCGCCGCCGCCGCCGCCGCCACGGAGGAAAGTTGTGCAGGAATTCCGACGGACGTGTTTTCGCAGTTGTTTGCGACGAGGTGAAATCCGTTCGGTGGACTCGGCCGGCGCTCGGGAGTGTTTGTGTATATTTGGAAAGTCTCCCCGGCTAAAGTGAACATGTTGCTCCGAAATATTTTCCAACATCTGCCGCCCATCAGGATGTCTGCTTTCTGAGCCACTGCTGCATTCCTGAGCCACTCCCTCTACCTGGATCGAAAAAAAGAAAAGCCTTCCCTCCGCTCCGCTCTCCCCTACCCCCGGTTCAAAAACCCCACTCCGAGGTATTTCGCGCCCCCGCCCCCCCGCCCGGCCCGAGACCTCGAACCAGTAATAACATGAACTACGGCGCCGACCCACGGGCGCGTACGCTCGGGTGAAGGTGGTGGTCGGCCGCCGTTTACGTGGCTCCGCCGGGACGAGAAAGGGACCCTGAGCGTCCGCCGCGCCGCGCCGGGCCCGCTTCCCGGCCCCCCCGTTTCCGAGCTCATAATAGTATTTCTTAATGCCCGCTAAACTGAAACCTGGAAGGGAGGCTTAAGCGGCCTCCCTCCGCCCCCGTCCGAAGGGCTGTTTACAACTCTTTAGCGGACCCCTGCCGTTTAAGAGCCGGCGGTGGCCAGTGCAACTAATTCACTTTTAAAGGCGAGCGCTAATGAATTAGGTCAATTTGGTGGCGCTGCCGCGTCCAGCGAGGGGAAGGGGTAAAGCCGGCCGGGGGTTCGCGTTTTGGGTATACGGACCCCCGCGTACAATGGCGGTCATTGTGTCCCGCCGCCCACCGCCGCCCCGCCGTTGCATGGTGTCTAATCCCGGTCCATTCAGCACAGCACTTAAGAGTCTTGGCATACTCCCATACTCATTGCTACTCGCGGACTTAATCTCCACCCGCCCCTTCTCTCGGAATCAGTCAAGTGTGTGACTTAGCCAGATCAAATAAAACAAAGCTCGCTCGCTTCAGAATGGCATTCCACAGCCCAGAAAGTCAGGAGAGAGAGAGGAGCGAGCGAGCGAGCGAGCGAGCGAGCCTCCAAGGCCGTGTTATATAAGAGCGGGCCGACCCTGCCGAGTGTCCGCCGGGAGTCCGCCGGCCCGCAAAGAGTGATATAACGGCGGGATTTTCTCCGCCGAGCGAAAGTACTGACCCCGGGGGCGGCGTCGTGTTCCATAAATAAATCAGTTTTATTTGTAGCATAAAAAATTAAATCATTTTACAACTTATTCCAGTATGACACACGATATCCAAATAAAGTAGCTACATTTCGTTTCGATAAATAATATTAATAACAATAATAAAAACATTCATTCATCCTTTTGACATGTTTCGTTTCGTCTCTTTTCCGTTTTTTGGTTGTTTTTTTTTTTGTTTTTTTTTCCGTTTTTTTTTTTCGTCGTTCTTGAAGGGAGATCAATAGCTGCCACAAAAACATGAACGATAATGCCCACGTCAGGAAGGAATGGAACCGGACGCTTGTCAAACAAGTCGGCGGGTCTCGTTCTTAAGATACAGGATGGTATGCTAACGGGAGTTGCGCACGTGCATACGTACATATACACACACAAGTCTGGAGTCGGGGTCACGTCTCGATGTTAAGGATCAAAATATACACAGTGAATTGATATCAGCGACTAATAGAAATGTACAAATATTAATTACATTTTGCTCCGTAACGAAGCTACCGTTGATGCTCCACTAATACGAAGCGGTTCTTAGTTGAGAATGCTGACGTAGTCACAGCAAACAGTGCACTTCATAGAGTCCTCCTGGTGTAAGCCCACAATTCCTTGGGAATCTAGTTACAACAAGAAGCCGGTAGTTGATCGCTGGTCTTATGTACACCCCTTGGTCCGTCCGGGCCGGTCGTCACGGCCGCCCCGGCTCTCCCGCGTGAGGGGTCGGCGCGGTCCGGGGGCCCATCAGTCTCTGAACTTGTGGATGTCGTTGGACAGGCGGTAGAAGGGGTAGGAGGCTTCGTTGGCGTGGGGGCAGTTGTACGTGCACTTGCAGGACTCGATCATCATGATGTTCTTGTTGAAGGTCTCGCCGTCCTCGCAGCGGAACTTGACGCGGATGGTTCTGGTGTCGTGGGGGCTGCAGCAGCGGCCGTCCACGCAGGCGCCGCAGTACTTGGGTCGGTACTTCTTCAGGCTGGAGCAGCCGGCGTAGGTGAACTTCACCGGCTGGCTGGACTTCTTGGTTCTGCTGCATTTCTTTCCTTTCTGCAAGGGGGCGGAGGGGGAGAAGGTGCGAAGGTTAGCCTCGGAAGCGGCGCGTCGGCGGCGCGGCGCGTAGAGCCTCCGTCGACCGGGGCCTTACCTTCAGGCTGGTGTACGGCGACTGGGTGCAGGGCCTGACTTCGCAGATCCTGGTCTCCTTGACCAGCTTGCACTCGCCGTTGTTGTTGGTGACTCTGGTGGAGATGCCCGTCCCGCAGCTCTTGGAGCACTGGGACCAGGGCGTGGTTTGGACGATGCACTTCTGGCCGTCGAACACGTGGACCTCGGCCTGCGGCCTGAACGCTGCGAAGACCAAGAGGAAGCGACGTCAGACCCCCCGGGAGCTCGGTTTTCGCGGGAGTCGCGCGACGGAGAGGGGCGCTCCCTTACCGGCCAGAGATTTGAGTCCTCCTTTGACGCCGGCGATGAGCTCGTTCCTGTTGGTGAGGTCCCTCTCCAGCTCGTCGCTCATCTTGTCCTTGCCGAAGATCCTGGCCAGGACGTCGGCGTCCTTGCCGTCGTCGCACACCCACTCCTCGCAGCACTGGCCCGCCACCTTGACCAGCCTGGGGTTGGAGCAGCCCAGGTTGGGCAGCGAGAGCTCCTGCGGGCAGAGCGGCAGGCAGCCCACCGCCCCGTCGATGCACGTGCACTGGTGTTTGCAGTTGGGCTGGAAACTCTCGCCGTTCTGGTAGATTCTGCTGTTGTACTCGCAGGGTCTGCCCTCAGACTTGGCTGCTCAGGGAAGACGAAGAAGAGGGAGGAGGAGGAGAGGAATGTTATTCTTTCCCGCTCGTCTGGGAGACGTCCACAGAAGACACCCCGCGCCCCCCCCCACCCCCAACCCCCTCCCAGGACCCCCCCCTCTTCGGTAAACATCTGTCCGTACCTCTGCAGATGCCCCGGGTGGCGGCTCCGGCCCCGAAGTTGCACTCCAGCCCCTTGGTGTGGTCGCAGGGCTCGGTCGGGCCGCAGTCCTCGTTGAGCTGCCTGGCGCACACCTTGCAGCAGCCGCAGCCGTCCAGCACCACGCTCACGCCCGGCGCGCATTTGGGCATCTCCGCCGGGCACCCGCACACGGAGGGGCAGGACGCGGGGGGAGGGGAGGAGAGGACCTGCGTGGCAAACGACAAAGCGTCCGTTAACACCTCGAACCCCCGGACGGGAGAAGATCCGGGGAGCGGCCGGTTCCCCCCGAAACAACTCACCGAGGGGAGACATCCGCCGAGGAGCAGCAGGACCACTGGAAGAGTCTGCATCTCGAGAAAGTTCTTGTGCGTGTTCACGTCGAATCCCGGTCCGCGGACGGAGAAGAAACCGAAAAAAAAAGAGGCAGAGGCGGACAGAAAAGCGCGTCTGGGAAGGTCTCTGCGCGGGTATTCCGGCTCTGCGGCTCCTGGAGGAGGAGGAGTGAAGCTCTGGAGAAGATGTTGAGGTCTGCCGGGCTGCAGCACCTCCGCGCCTTTATACGCTGGAGGGAGGCTGACGTCGCCGGGCTGCCTGCTGAACTGTTCCCAAACTATGCCAGGAATGTTTCTCGGCGCATTTTCCATCCGAGCCCTAAGCTGGAAGCTCCACCCTGTCTCACCCTCCTCCTCCTTCTGCTCTCAAACGGATTTTTTTTTTTTCCCCCACAGCTCCCATCTCAACACTTTTCCGTCTCACATTTTTCCCCCCTCTCGTTGTTTATCCCTCCCTCCATAGCTTTTCTCCTCTCAGGTCTATACGTGTGCGTGTGCGTGGGGAGGAACTAACACTCCATGCAACCCCTCCCCCCCTACCAAAACAACATCTCTGGACCTTTTCTGGGTTCCAGAGAAAACACCTTCTCCCGCGTAAAACCTGCCCACTGTGACCGTCTGGGATCTGGATCTGGATCTGGATCTGGATCTGGATCTGGATCTGCCCCCCCCCCTCCCTTCCACCCCTCTTTTTAACCCCCCCCTCCGAAAGGTGTGGGCAGAAACACGTCGAGCGGTGTCTATTTCTGGCTCTCCGGTTCCTCCATCCAGAGGAGCTAAGCGCTTCCAGATGCGCACCAGAGCGCAGACGTAACAATATCGCCATATTTGGTATGGCAGTAGCCTACATTATTAACATACCCCCCCCCCTTCCACCCCCACCCGCCCCTTTTTACCCCCACTCCCACCCCTTTACCCCCCCCCCCCCCCCCGGCCGGCAGACCGCAGAGCATTCCTGACAGCTTAAAGGCTTGTTAAATATGTTCTTCATGCAGCGACATTCCTTTGTCTTCATTCCTTCAGGCAATTTCACTTTTCACGCAATCTGTCCATCACCCTTTCCCGGTGTGTGTATGTGTGTGTGTGTATGTGTGTGTTTAGGGGGTGTCAGAAGGTTCGTGGAAGTTTTTTTTTTTAATCGATAAGCGCGTTAATACGCATGGAGAGAAGGTGCGTGTCTTGGACAGGAGACACCCCGGAAGCCCCCCCCCCCCCCAACCAAAACCGCGACTTCCGGTCACGTCAGGTGTGGAGTTTCACCTGAGTGTTTGAGGAGCTTCCGGTCGCCCCTTCACCCACCCACCCACCCAGCCGTGGGCGCTGACATCCGGCTTCTGAACCCCACGGAGATCCTCCACGACCCCCGACACGCAGCGTGGAACCGCTTCTGGCGCCGAGGATGAAGGTGTGTGTGTGTGTGTGTGTGTGTGTGTGTGTGTGTGTGTGGGTTTACTGTCACACTTCCACTTGGAGACACTAGGGGGTGTGTGTGAGGGACCAGCTCGGCCAGATGCAAACAATCAGCCGGCAGAAGATGATGATTTCACTGTAAACACATCCATGAAGTCAGTGTGTGTGTGTGTGTGTGTGTGTGTGTGTGTGTGTGTGTGTGTGTGTGTGTGTGTGTGTGTGTGTGTATTTGCGCGCCATGTAGAAGTTTGTGGCCGGAAGATTAATATTTTGGAGATGATTTCACAACAGCTTGTGGATCTCAGTGAGACATCCAACTATCTCTCTAGGTTCTGAAGGCTCTTCTTTCTTTGGGAGATAAGATCTCCAGGTGTGTGTGTGTGTATGTGTGTGTGTGTGTGTGTGTGTGTGAATGAGAGGAACCTGAGAGGAACGGTGAGGCTACCCTGGGTGAAGATGAAGAAGGTGGAGGAGTTGAAGTTCAGAGAGTCAACAGACCAGAGCATTGCAGAGGGTGAAGAAGACGTAGAGGAACGTGTGAAAGCAGGTGGAGAGAAGAGTTTCAGACAGGATGGAAGGAAAGGTGGGAAAGATGGAGGTGAAGAACATCCATGGTGTGAAGACACTGAGGAGAAGACAGGAGGCAGAGGTGAAGATGAGGAGGTTCCTCTTTAGGAGTGAGAAGAACGGAGAGGATCAGAATGACAGCACATGCAAGATGTTCTGGAGATAAAGTCACCGACGAGGGATGGAGAAGATCTGGGTGGAAGGATGCTGAGGTTGGAGCTACGAAGGGAAGAGGTCTTTGGATGGAGGAGGAGAGAAGAGGGTTGGATGGAGGGAGATGATTGGCTGCATGGAGAAGAACGCCCCGGCTGTGACCTCCCATCTACTTGCTTGATTGCCGATGGTCTCGTCCAGGATGTTTCTGACCATGTGTGTGTGTGTGTGTGTGTGTGTGTGTGTGTGTTTGCATCCTGCAGCGAGGGGAAACCGTGCTGTCATTCCACGTCAGTGAAGGACCTCTGGGCTGTGACTGCCCGCCGTCATAGTTTCCACTCCCGCTGTTGGAGCTCCAGGTTCTCATACACACACATACACACACACACACACACACTGGTGTGAGGACCAGGGGGCAGCTGGGTCTCCATCCCAGCACGCCGGGTGGACCGTGCTCAGGGTGAGCTCAGCCTTTGCCGCACTACGTCACGGAAAGCCACTGTCAGAACCTACCAGGGTCCTCTGCATCTTCTCACCATGAGGAGATCCACTCCCCCACCCTCACGTGTCTAAACAACAGATTCCATTGTAGGAAGTTCATGATAGATCTCGCAGCAGACTGTGTGTATGTGTGTGTGTGTGAGGACATCAGGTCGCACCGGAAGTCAACATGGCCTTGTCTCATCCTTGGCTGGAAGGCGTCAGGCGGTTGTGGTGGACGCAGTCCTCCGGGAGGGAATAATTCTCCCAAATGAATCTTCTGCGCCCTATCAGTACTCCAAAGGGAGGAGGCTGATTGGCTGCTTCGTCAAGACGTAAATAAAACTTAATCTGTGTGTGTGTGTGTGTGTGTGTGTGTGTGTGATGATACAGCGCCTTCACGCCTTCTGAGGTGGAATGTACCATAATTTCTGGACTACAAAGTGCACCTGAATATAAACCGCAGCATCTAAAAATAAGTAAATAAATCTATATGTATATATATATAGGCTGTACTTTTCTACAGAGATATTTACACACAAACATTTTTGTAACTTTTAATGAAATAAATAACGCTAACATCCACAAATCTGTTTTGGAAATGCTTTTTCCCGAACAGTGGCTGTAACACGACTGAACGCTAAATAAGATGAGGAAAAGTCAGCTGATGCTATCTTGGTCTTCCTCCTGCGCGCTAAAAAACGCTTAAGTCGTCATCTGCAGTGCCGGAATCGAACGGCCTCACAATTTCATTTCACCGGTCCGACGCCACCAGGCTAAATGTTTTAGCGGCGTGAAGCTTGTTAGCACAAAAAAAAAAAAAATCCATAAATTAGCCACATTGTTTTTTTAAGTAGCGTCGATTCGACTGTTTCCCATGAGAGGAAGCCGAGCGGAGCCGGGAGAAGAAATGGCGGACGCTCCACCGCAGGGCAAGTGCTGGACAACGTAGGGTCTCCATGAACCTCCTGCATGTGTTTGTTCTGCGGGAGGAACCCGGAGAACCCTGAAGAACGTGGAGACTCCACACAGCAAGAGCTCCTTGTCAACCTTCTGCTTGTGAAGCGGAAGCTCTTCCCGATTTCTCCGTCTGTTCCCCCCGAGGTCTCCGTGTCTCTCGTCGGCTCCAATAACAGCCGCCGCCCCTCGGTGACCTTCCGGCCCTCCAGGCGACCTTTCTTATCTCTTCACGTCAGTTGTCCGTCCCCGGTTCTTCCCCCCCCTCACCACTAATGAGGCTCCTGAGCGAAGGCGATCGCGCGGAGCTCCGCCGTGCCGCTGCACCTGTGCGACCATCATTAACGCGTCTGGGATCTGGTGGCGGCGGACGAGCGAGCGGAGGCCGCAGCTGGAGGGCCGTGTCCGCTTTCAGCCGCCGCCGGTGCCGCTCGCCGCGCCGGCGCAGCGTCCAGGTGCGCCTGCAGAATGAGGGCTTTCCTTCATCTGCGGGCGGCCAAATTCCTCAGCGTGGGGAGAAAGGAGACAGAGAAGGTCTTTTCTTGGGCCGCGTCCATCCAGGATGAGGAATGGCGGAAAAAAAAAAAAAAAAAGAAGGAGAAGCCGGAGCCCGGGCGGGGGCAGGTGCCGGCTCGGCCCGAGCGGAAAAAGGAATGCGGGGCTCCTGGAATGTTTGGAGCGGTTGGGGATAATTGAGTGAATCTGGAAGGAGAAGAGACAAACGGAGGTCCCGCGGTGGAAGAATGCGCTTCTGGGACGTCTGAAGAAACATTCCATCCGTTCAGACGGCCGGCCGAGCCCAGAACCTGCCTTAGATGGCACCGTGGGGAATACGCCCCCCCCCCCCGTGCATACCTTCCAACCCCCCCCCCCGACACCGAACGCGCGGCCGGACCTGAATTCCGCTCTGATTCCTCCGGGTTCCTCGCTGCTCCTCTGCCACGGAGGGCTTCCATCTTCTGGAGATCATATATGTATGTGTGTGTGTCCAGGTCTTGATGACCTTCTTGACCAACTGACCTTCGAATCTCAGCCCTCTCTGGAAGCACCACAGGTTTCAGCTTCACAGAGTCTCTTCTGTTCTTGAAGAGATCTCCACCATCGGGGCTGCAGAGCGGAGAACTTCCAGATTTAGTTCGAACCGATCGGCGGTGGATCCAAAGCGGGGGCGGAATGTCATTCACCGATTCAGATTTTCGGGTGAACCATCATGAGACATTTCCAAAAAACAAGGAGAATCCCTGGAATGAAGCAAAAATCTGGTTCCTGGTCAGTGTTCTTGTGTAAAAACAAAGCAGCAGCTCCATCACACACACACACACACACACACACACACACACACACACAGAGGTTTCTTGCGGGAAACTGTGTGAAACCGTGTTGCGCAGATAGCCCCGCCGTTACGGTACGACGCTGCGGGAGTACCGTAATGTCCCACGCAAGGTGCGTGTAGATTTCACGGCGCGGTCCCGCACGGGAAGCAACAATGGAGGCGTGAGCGTTCACTCATTCACCCCCCCCCCTCCCCCACGTGGAAAGAGGGCACGTCCACGTAGAAGAGGGACTTGGGGTCCCCCCAGATTGGTGCATGGGGTTGTCACGGAGCCCGCCGGTCCCCCTCGGTGCGGTGCGGGGCGCTGCGGGGCGCAGGTGCAGCCCGGCTCTCTGGTCACTTGTTGGAGCGGACGGCTGGCTGACGGACGCGCCGGTTACGCACGGCGGTCTGTGCGCGTCACTCTCCGGCAGATCGCGGCTCCGTGTGTGTGTGTGTGTGTGTGTGTGTGTGTGTGTGTGTGTTGGGAGGCTGACTGACGCCGAAGGCTGCTGCTGTCAACCCGGAACCCGAGCCGCCGGCTCCGGGCGCCTCAAACACCCGTCAGCCTCTGCCTTGTCAGCCCACGCCCACGCCCACCCCACGCCGACCGGAAGCAGACGCCAATCAGCCAAACATGGCCGGCTGGATGGCAGGTTTCGGTCACTACACGCACGCCGTGGTGCGGGGAGTGCCCGCATCCCTGGCGGCGGAGGCGCTCCGCAGCGAGGCGGACGCGGACGTGGACCTGTCCGCGGCGCGGGCGGAGCACGCCGCCTACGTGGACGTCCTGCGGAGCGCGCTGGGGCTGGAGGTGCTGGAGCTGCCCGCCGACGAGTCCATGCCGGACTGCGTGTTCGTGGAGGACGCGGCCGTGGTGTGCGGGGACACGGCGCTCATCACCAGACCCGGCGCGGAGAGCAGGAGGGCGGAGGTAGGACGCGCACGTCCCGCAGCGGGTCGCGGATAGAACAGGAGGAAAGTTAAGGTGGAGGTGGAGGTGGAGGTGGAGGAGCTCCTCTCTGGTCCTCAACATCTGGAGGGGGAGGGGGGGGGGGGGGGCACAGGATGCGCTCGTCCTTATTAGAATAACCACACTTCCGTGCACATTCAGCTGACCTGCTCCTGCGTGGAGCTCCACCAGAACCAGGAAGGTCCTGGACCTGCCGCGAAGACCTGCAAGGCTCCAGGCCGGTGCTTTCCACGCGCTTGAGGCAGAAAGAGGGCTTCGGTGTTTTCTGGAAATGAGATTTATTGTCCCATAAAACTGCTGAAGAGAACCCATCCACACAATGCATATGTGTGTCTGTGTGTGTGTGTGTGTGTGTGTGTGTGTGTGTGGGTCCTGTATGTTGATGGGCTCGTGTCAGGCCGGTTTGTGTGAACGTAAATGTGTCATCCACGCTGCTAATACCCTCACCCACTTGCCCCGTGTGCACAATCTGTGCACGACAACACATTTGCATGCACGTGAGCGTACAGCGCTACCGGAAGAGCTCCAGTGGGAGGTTTGCGTGGTTGCCAGGCTGCCTGGAGGCCTCAGCCCCGCTGGACGGGGAGAACGCAGGCTAAATACACCCGTAGGAAGCGAACGCCTTCCAGACCTTCAAGGACCTGGAAGTCCAAGCGAGATCTTCTGCTGGGAGAACGCTTGAAGGTGTGAGGCCTCCTGGGAGAAGATGGCTTCAGGAGAGGGGTCCAGAGTGGACTTTGGCGCTCTTCCGGGCTCTGCCGAAGGTTAGCCGGAGACGGTTGGCTCCGCGGTTGCCCCGGGAGACGGTGCATTGGATCTTCTTATTGTTGTTCCCTCAGTCAGAAGGTTGGCGGTTTGACCCTCATGGCATCGGCGAGTGAGCGGGAGGATGCGATCCAGCCTGAGGAGAACTTTCACCGTGAACCACGGTGCTTCCACGGCAGGGATCGGCCCTTATTCTTCTCCAGATCTTCACCCCGGACCACAGAACCTCAGTCTTCCATCATGAGACCCCTGAGTCTTGAAGGTAGACCTCATGTAGATCTCTGGGATCTGCTTGTTCCTTGTAGGCTTCCAGCTGGAGAGCTGGAGGTAAGAAGGTGTGTGAAAGAGAGGAACCCAGGTGGAGCAGTGAGATGAAGAAGGTGGAGAAATGTTTGCGAGCAGAAGTCGGAGCTTCCAGGCAGGAGGTCTCGAGGAAGAGGAAGTTAGTTGGCGTGAGAGGAGATGAAGAGGAGAAGGTCATACGGAGGCAGACGATTGGTTGAGGAGACCCCAGATGGGAGCAGCTCAGAGGAGAACATCACCCTCTGGACTGAAGAACAAACAATGTCCTTCAGTGAATCTTCTCACGCCCGGTCAGAAAAACTGTAGTATATCTGCACTGTGTGTGTGTGTGTGTGTGTGTGTGTGTGTGTCTTCTCATCTGGAACTTCCCCGTCTCCATTTAGAGGAACATCATGTGATGGGTCACATTCTTGACCAGAAGTCTTCTCTCTCAGTTTCACCATCCCGAAGTTTCTTGCTCGGATGCGGCGCCTCCTGCAGAAGGTCTTTTGGAGATGATCGCGAGAAGGTGTGAATCCGCTGTCAGGCCTCGATGGTCCGAGTGACCTCAGATAGCTTTTCCCAAGTTCTGCATGCAGGAGCGGAACCATCACTTCTTGTTCCTCTTCCTCTGCGTGGGTTTACACCATCGCGCTGTATTTTGCGTACTTTTCCACGCAGCGGAGCAGAGGTTTGCATCTCCACCTCACAGCCAGAAGGTCCCGGGTTGGGGTTCCCTCCTGTGTGGTGTCTCCACGTTCTCCCCGTGTCTGTGTGGGGTTCCTCTGGGTTCTCCGGGTTCCTCCTGCAGTCCAAACACACGATGGAGGTTCAGTGGAGACCCGATATTGTCCAGAGGTGTGAACGAGAGGCTGGACAGTTGGACGTCCCTGTATGAGGCCCTGTGATTGGTCCAGGATGAACCCAGTGATGGCTGCGATGTCCTCCAGAGCCTCCCGCACGCCCTCAGTGTTGGATAAGCGCTTTACAGACCGAATGGATGACCTTTCCATCCAAGGGCCTCGTCGTTCTTCGGGATTGCTCCTCGGCATGGAGAATCCGTGACCGGCCAAGTGTTGGAGCTACTTGGACCGTCCAGAGAGCAGAACCTTCTGAGGGGTGGAGGAGCAGAGCCGGAGGACTGAGGTGGGAAATGAGAAGCGCCTGCGTTTTGTTTACTTCTTTCTCTCGTGGATGTGGTGGAGATCCATCGGGTCGGTTCATCGGAATCTTGACGTTTCACTCCCAAACATTTGGGGCTGGACCCGGAGAAACCTACGTAAGCAATCGGAGAAAGGAGGATAGGCCAGAAGGAAAGGAAAGGTGGAGAAGACGGAGATGAAGAGCTGCCATGGTGTCTGATTTGGAGACACTGAGAAGAAGACGGGTGTTAGATGTTAGACTGAGATGGTTTGGTCCTGGACAGAGAAGATCTGGGTGGAAGGATGCTGAGGTTGGAGCTGCCAGGCAGCAGGTCCGGAGGATGGAGGGAGGAGGACAGGAAGGTAGACGGTGCGAGAGGAGAGGGTTAGATGGAGGCAGATGATTGGCCGAGGGCCGTGGACATCTGGAGAAGGTCTTCTCTTTGACCAAACCACCAAAGGAGATCGGCCTGTCGGACGTCAGACGACCCGAGCTTTTGTTTCGGATCCTTTTCAGAGCCACCGTTGAATTTGCCTCCGCTGAATCTGCGGTTAATGAATGAATTAGCAGCCATCAAGAACAATCTCTGCATGTGAAATCAGAGATGCTGCAGGGAAGAGTGGCAGAGATGAACGTGACACCAAATGAACCAATGTGTTCTCCCGTTGCTGCCGGACCGCTCTGTTTTGCGCTCTGTTTTGTTCCCGCTGCCCGTCGGACCGGCTCGCCGAGACCTTCATCATCGGTGCTTTTGATTTGACAGCCACGGAGGCCGTCGGAGGACGCGCGGTGCGATTGAAGCTCAGAGCGACGGAAACGCAGTCAGTGTCAGAGCTGAAAACTAGTGAACCGCACAGATTTGAAAGCGCAGACCGCAAACTGGATGTTTCAAACCCTGGGTTTCTGTCGTGACGTGGCAGATGTGCAGTCCATCCATTTGCAGTCCAGCGGCCGTGCACGTTGCAGGGGAGTTACTTTGCCCCGGGACGACCCGGTAACGACTTTCCGATCAGGATCGTGCTGATCCACTTGTCCTGCGCTCGGGGCCGCGGGTGTCCGGAGCGGCCCGGGTTCACCCTGGATCGGCTGATCACAGGGCTACACGGAGAGACATACAACTATTGTCCCTCTCATTCACCTCCCCCGGACACTCGGGGTCTCCAGGAAACCTCCTGCATGTTTTTGGACTGCGGGAGGAACCCCACGCAGACAAGGGGAGAACATGGGAATCCAACCTTGGACCTTCCTGCTCAGTGGCAGAAGCACGAACCCCCGCACCACCGGTCTGCACTGTGGTCAAATGACAACACAGGAGGTTGGAAGGGAGCCTGGTTAGCGCTGGCCAGTCGTTCGAGCTCAAATTCCATGGACTTTATCTCCGGGCGGGTGACCGGGTGAATCAATGACAGCATTTTACCGGACAGGGAAGAAATCAGATAGAAAAAGACAAAGGGCCATTGTGTTTAACTACCCGGAAAGATATTTGTCTGTTTGACGTCCAAGAAGGCGTCTCAGATAGTCGTGGTCTTCTTCTTTTTCGGTTTCACCTCTGCATTATCCCGGCTAAACACTGAAGTGTTGTTCAAAGTGGACTGAGAAAGCCATAAAAGCTAGTTCCTGTTTAGAAATGTGTCCAAAAAGATTTCAAGACCGGATGCACTTCTTGCACATCCTTGTTTGAAGGTAAACCTTGAATGCTTGTGAACGCGGCAGCCATGACAGTCTTCTCCCCGACGCCGATGTGCTGCTCCACGCCACTCCGACCGCCCCTACGATAGCGTTAAACAGTTGGGCGGTTCTGTCTTTCTCTTTACCTTCTAAACTTCAGGTTGTGCTGGCAGGAGTCCACTACGACGGCAAAGATGAGGTTATCCGTCAAGAAAAAATGTATTTTTCAGTTTTCTCGCATTACTTGTTTTTTGATACGATGTTTACGGGCCCGAGCGGGAACCAGGTGGACGGCGAGAAGGGAGTGCGGGCCTCTTTGCTGAAGCTGCTGCCCCCTGGACCCCGCCCCGGATAAGAGGCAGAAGACTGATGGACGGAACTTTATTGATTTGCAATGCAAACATTAAATGGGTAGTCTTTCACCAGACTCAATAATTCTACCGAATGATAGATAGCGCCCTTCGGTCCCGGCACCTTTCTTCTGCCCTTTGGAAGGGTTGTTGTTTGCGTTGCTTAACTTTCCGCTGCATGTGCTGTAAAGACATCTGACCAGAAGCATACGTGTCGGCGCAGGTTTTGCGGTGATAGAGCTCGCCTGACCCGCAACCTCCACCTCTTCATTTCACACCTCGGCAGCTGCGACTTGAATTCTTTGTAACCCCTAACTTTAACCGATACTTCAGAAATGGCGTTCTTTTGGTCACGGGAGTTGCAAAACGTCGGGACCGCTGGGCCCGAGGTCTGGTTTTAATGATCCCCAAGTGGCGACAATGTGTGTATACACGCGCACAAAAATATTTATGTTGGCAGCTTGCACCTACACGATCCCGTGGGCTAGACGATGCAAAAAGCTGGAGCAAATATACCGTTTTTTTATTTGGCCGTAAACTCCCTCTTTAAGTGTTTAGGAAGTTCCAATTCTGAAGTTAATACTTGCTTTATCTTTTAATAGCATACCGCTGTGAGCGCGTACTGTAAACCGAAGTATGCGACTGGAAAATAATGGTCTTTAAAAGGCACTAAAATCCGTCCTAGCACGTGTGAAAGGCTCAGGTGTCATTTCAGGGTTTGGAGACAGGATGGAAAGTCGTGCTCCGCAGACACAATATTTAGGTCATGTGTTTATAGACGTAATATTTAGGTTCAGTTCTCCGAGTTTATGTGTCCGCCAGGGCCTCTTTCCGGTCATGCCTCACGTAGCTGCCCCCAAACACGGCACGGCGGAGAGGCCTTGTTTTGACTAGACGGGCCGCAGATGCAGATTCCTCCCCGTCCTCCCGGGTCTTATATGACTTCCTCCACGGAACCGACCCGGTTTCCTTTAGGGAGACTTGACATCCGTGTGCGAGCCGAGCAGGGGGAGGAGGGCGAGATACCTGGAAGCCACCCAGTGGCGTGTGGGCCGGGGTCAGGCCGCCTTCCCCCAGCAGTCTTTCACATTCCTACCACATTTAACCTGCCCTTCCTCTGACTGTTTGTCTGTCTGGATCCTCGTCTGGTGCGTACGTTCAGGACCCGCTGCCGCCGCCGCCGCCACCTCCCACCTCCTCTGGTTCTCATTCACTCCTTGCAAAGAATTTGAATCAAAGTCCTTCTGCAGTATCACATCACCTCAGCAAACTTCAGGGCTCGGCTGTTTTTGTCAAATAACCGGTCGATGCTAAACACCGCGTGAGCAATATAGGTTAACCTACTTTGTCGGAAAAATGTTTCCAGTCATTTGCTCATGGCAATTGTAAATTACCCCGCGGCGGAGATGTCTTCTGTTGCCGTGTAAATGTGCGCGGATTGAAAACACATTGAGCGTCGGGAGTGGAATGGAAATCAGGTATCTGCGTTCCATGGAAAACTGTTTTGCAGCCGTCACCCAGACTTTTATATCTGGCTCCCCGGCGGGAAGGCCCGGGGTGTACCTGCACGCGGCGGCCGAGCCGTGACGCGTTTATCGAGTGCGGATTTACACGCCGGTGACTCAGCGCCGGTCGAAGCCCGCCGGCTTACTTCACAACCGCTTCCTGCACATGGTGTCGTCAGCAAACAAACCCGCTTTTCACAAGGCTAACGCTAATATCGATGTAAACGTCAACAAAGCGCCATCCCGTACATTTCGCCCGCAGCTTCTGTTCGCCTTCTCTTTAAGGAGCTTCATTGCAGGCTTTCTCAAATACATCTGACATACAAACACAGATGGTGCTTGAAATATAGGAGTCTGTGCGGGGACGGGAGAGCGGACACTGATGTTGGGTCAGGCCAAAAAATGCAAGGGCAGAGGGGGGATTCTTGTAAAATATTTTATTACCCAGGTCAAACGGTCACCATATCCCCAAAAACAAAACTTGCACAGTCTCCGATATGAACGGAGAACAGCTATGCAGCGAGGACAAACGCACCGGACAAAATCAATCACAAAGTCCACGCGTGAAGGTTTATCCAGTCGTTCGATTGGAGGCTCAGGATACGGCGTCTGACTCATTTTAAGCCTTTATCTGACTCGGAAAGATGTCACTCTTACATCAGAGGGCCGTCTTACTCATCTTTCCAGCAAATTAAGGATTCTCGTGCAAACACTTGAAATGCGCGGGCGGCTCTGCGGCTCCCGCTTGGCCCACGCCAGGGTTCGCCGACCCATGCTGGCGGCGGCGAACGGGATCTCCTCTCAGCCTCGCGGTATGACCCGGTCACACCCAGCTGTCACCGTGGGCGTGTGAATGTCTGCTGTGGTATGGGAGACTTAGCAGCGCAACGCACAGGAAGTGGGCCAGGCACCGAGGTGTCAAGAAACGTCACGGTCAGAATGTGCCGGCTCGGCGTAGACAAACCCCTTTATTCAGCAGAAGGACTCATTAATTTCCATTGCATCTGCCCGGGTTTCTTCTGCTTGCGCTCCGGTCGGCCGTCCGAAGCAGATAAATAATGACTCAGGCTTCGATTCCAGCGGTCTGAGAGGAAGGACGGTGGTTTTCAGGAGTCCCGGGACCGAGCGGGACCTGAACGGTAGCATTCTCCAGAAAGGAGCCGCAACGTAATCCGGTCCAAAACACTTCGGCGTGCAAGTCGGCACTTGAGCGTTTTCCATGAGCTCTATGAGAGGCGTGGCCGGTTGCGTCTCCGTGGCGTGTGACTGAGAGTGAATGGTTGAATGTCTTTTTTTGAGGTGTTTGTGTCTCCCTGTGATTGGTCCAGAGCCAGCCCGTCCTTTCGCCCAATCTGGAGTGCAGGGTAAGAGATGTAGAGACTGGCACGGGATTTTTTTCTATTTCGCTCGGATTTGCCGAGTGTTTAATTGTGTCGTCGTCGTTGTTTGCTTTCACGATCGGTTACCTCGGGTCGACTCTCCCGGGATTCAAAGTGTTTTGATTCAGACTGGAGTAGAATTCAGAGCGGCGAGGAAGCGAGTGACCGACGGTACCGCCGACCGTCCGGCGTGAAGGGCGGCCCGGCTGACCTTTGATTCACAGAGTGTTGACGGGAGTCAATGTTCAAACCGTCCGAGATGTTTCTCAACTTGTATCCTCGGTTAACGAGACGCCGGGCTTTTCTGCGGAACATAAGAAACGCCGGCCAGGTTGGCGCCGCTTGAACAGAATGTCTGATGATGCTGTTGTTCTCCGAAGCTCACGGCAGATCATAAATAATGTCGTTGGCGGTGGATCAGAAGGACGGGCCTTCCGGGGCCGCGTCCTCCGCTCACAGAGGAGATTCATCATCTCTCCTCCTTTGGTTTCGCTCCGGACATCTGTCCCTTCAACAGCCGGAGATTCAGAACGCATCTTAGCTTGAAGGCCCTTCCTCTCGTCCGTCCTCTTGACAGTTATGGTGCGACGTCCTCCAGTCTTCGTCTGTTGGTCATCCACAGTCCTGGTTAGCGTTGACGTCATCGTGGTCAAAAGTGAACTCCGCACTGAAGTGGAGACGCAGCAGGCGGTGCTTGGTCTTGGGGAATTCATGATGACAGTCCTCATGAAGATGAGATGTTTGCAGAGGACCGGATGTGGTCGCCGACCTGAAGTTCAAGATATGAATCAGTCACAGCGTATTTGAGGCTAACAAGCCAATATGGGTGTCATAGCAACGTAGCATTGGCCAAAATCCATGAAAGGAATCCTTTGGAGAAATGATTTTTTCACAGAGATCATCGACTTTTGGGTGATAGAGGTTAGACCGACCGGATCTCCCGCCCCTTCGCCGGCACGTCATCTGTCTGAACAAAGCGTGCGGCGCGACTGCCTCGCCGGTGAACCGCCTCCCGGAGAGCCAGCTGGAGCTGGAAGGGCCCGGCGTGCACGCAGACGTGCGGCCGTTTGGGAAAGCAACGCGGTCGGAGGTGTTTTGCTGTTTGGCACGGCGCGTCTGCGTGAGACAAAGCAGGGCTTCTAGCAACTTGGAGCGGCGTCAAAGGTGATGTAAGCGTCGGCGGTTTTGAATGGGATCAATTATGTAATAACGGTAGGATCGAGCTGAAAGCGAACGGTTAATTGAGCGTCGACCTTTCGATGATTTCAACTCATATCTGGGGCCCTCCGCCGAGCACTTAGTAAACTCCTCACCCCTGAAAGTCCGGGCTGTGTGCGTGCACGTCAAGGCGCAGCCGCGCACCAGACTCCTGACGCACACGGCCCGTCCCTGCCAATCCGAGCACACGCCTTAGAACTGACCGGCCTCTCACGCCCCCTTTTAATGGTTCCTGGTCGTCTTTGTGCAAAACACGGAAAAACAAATAAATTACGGCGCGAGCCGACGTCGGTATGCTTCTGAACGTGCGCCAAATGTGACGCACAGGAAAGCTTTCACCTGCAGTCCCGCCCTCCGCCTCCACCCCCGTCCTTGGGTATCTTCCGTACGCAATAAATCATTTCGGCCCGGTCGGACGGTGTCTTCAGAGGACACGCCAAAGCGAAGCGCCCTCGTATTTCATGCGATCTCGCCGCGGCTCCCAGGACGCAGCGTCTTCACATCTGCCCGCCGACATCTCAGATTGGTTCTTTATCTCCCAGACGGCCACACGAAGCCATTCCTCATCAGCGGTTCCACTCGCTCTATCTCTAATCCTTAAGCCACCGACTGGAAATCCGTCTTTGTGCATCTGCTGACATCCTGGCCGTCTTTTTTGCCGGCCTGCATCTTCGGCTCGTGCCCTGCTTTATTTGGAGAAGGACTCCCGGCGGTGATCTTTCTCTAATAGCGTTCGGTTTGCAGCTCTGCCTTTTTTTTTTTTTTTTTTTGTCTCTGTGTTTTCATCTGGTTGGACGGCTGCCGCTGGCAGAGCGGTGAGTAATCGCCCGTCAGCAGGAAAGATCTCCCCCAGACTGAAGTCTGTCACCTTCTCTCCATGAGTCAGTCAGTGGAAGGAGCTGCAGGCCGGTCTCCATGGCGCATAAAGAATCTGTCAACGTCCAGGTAGTTTCCTGCAGAAAATGAGGCCACTGGGTCTCAGTGCACTCAAGTCACACACCGGGACCTCAGGCTTGTTATCTTGTGTCTAACGGGAAGAGAAAACAGGAATATTCTGGTGTTTATTGATACTTTTCAGGTAACCTTTGAGTCATTTTAAGATGAATGATATTTTCACGCACCTGCAAATCCAGGCGCGTGGTGTCAGACCGTGGACCGGGGTCTCCGCTCTTTTGCAGATGATGTGGTTCGGTTAGCGCCAGCCGACCGGCTCTCACCGGAGTGCTTTTACAGCCCATCGTGAAGGCGCCGCGATGAGAATCAGCACCTCCAAAACTGGTCCTCAGCTGAGGTGAGATCCAGGCCCGAGCGGACGACTTCTCGAGGAACTATGTCTCCGGGCCGGACCGGGAGCACCTCGGGATTCCCCTAGAAGAGCTGGACCAAGAGGCCTTGGAGAGAGAAGTCTGGGCCTCCGTATTTAGTTACACTTAGTTAAATTTGTCACTCATTTTAATGAGTAACAGCAAACAGTTTATCTTGCGGTCAGTGAACGTATCGCGGCGATGAGAGTAGTCTCACCAGTGAATCCAAATGAATTCAGCTGAAGTGATCTCGCCAAAGCGGTCAAGCAAAGAGGAGCCAATGACAGCTTAAGAGCAGACTTCTCCGGGGTGGTGGTGAGGAATGGAAATGGATGTTGGTGGAACACCACGACTCCAGAAGCTGTTTGCCAGCTCATTGAACACATTGGATTCCATTCACCTTAGAAACCAGCTCAGACTGGCTTTAGGTCGCCGCTTTTCAGTTAAACGTTTGCTCCCCGCTGGACCCGCTCCCTCCCGGGAGTATTGACTCTTTGCAAGCCGTTTGAAAACCGATGCTTATGTCCCATAGACGCCGATACCGTTTTTAGACGAGAGCCGAGTCTGACGTAGGAGGACGGATGCCGGGCTTGAACTCTGGTGAGGGCGAATCAGGAGACGGCGAGCTCCGCATCGGAGCGTCGGGACAAAGCTGGAGACAGCCGTGTCTTTTTGCGGCCTCGTGTTATTTGTCGCGTTCATATCTAGAAGGGGTTTGTGAGGTCTCCTCCTTGTAGTGCCCACGCACAGCCTGCAAGAAGGAACAGCACACCAGTCTCATAAAAGAACACCTTATCAATCAAGCGCCTCGAAAAGGCGAATATGATCCGAATACGCGTCCATTATTCAACGGCGTAGATGTCTTCTCTGATCCAGAACAGTGGTTAGCACCTCCATCTCGCAGCAGAAGGTCCCTGGCTGGATTCCCACGGGAGGCCTTCTTGTGTGGAGTCTGTCTTGTACACACGACCCACGCATTGTTCAGAAGTTTGAACTTTTCTTCAATAGTATATAGTGCTTGGTTGGATTCCCTGCCCGTGTGGAGTCTCCATGTTCTCTTCGTTTCTGCGTGGGGTTCCTCAGGGTTCTCCGGGTTCTTCCCGCAGTCCAAACCCATGCAGGAGGTTCACCGGAGACCCTGCATTGTCCAGATGTGTTGATGAGAGGGTGAACGGTTGCATTCCTCTATGTTGCCTGGGATTGGATCCAGCAATGACTGCGGAATAAGCCGCGTAGATGATGAATGAATGAATGAATGACTGAATGAACCGTCGTTAATGTAGTTTTGAAAAAATGCCGCATCTGAAGATCAGCCGGTTCATGAAGGCCTTTCCTCTGGGGTTTCGGTAGACGGCTCTGAGGCCTCGTTCCTGTCCGACTGCCCTTCACACGTGCACAAAGAACGGTGTGCCCGGCGTCTGTGTTCACCGATGCGGCGAGAACAAGGGAAACGTTCAGATATGAAGACGTCTTGCGAGCATTATTGATTATTGATCAGCCGCTTTCTCAGAGGAAGGGATGGGTTTGCGGATTGAGAGCAAGCA
Source organism: Fistularia commersonii (assembly GCF_037954325.1). NCBI lineage: Eukaryota > Metazoa > Chordata > Actinopteri > Syngnathiformes > Fistulariidae > Fistularia > Fistularia commersonii. The sequence goes on along the minus strand of NC_141299.1, from coordinate 2,027,072 downwards.
GAGTTGTTCAGGCTCACCCGGCGATAGTAAGCTAGGCACGGAAAATCTGCACCCCCGTTAGTGTGCACGTCCATACGTTCACATGTGTGTGACAGTGAGAGTTTGTGTGCGCATGCCTCAGTGTGTTGTTGTGTGTGTGTGTTGCCTTCCCTGTCTGCCCTCCACTGTCACAGTGTGGTGTTATGTCCGCTCCCAGTCTGTTCTCACGCCAAGGGTCACACTGGAAACACAGGCGTCTTCTCCGTTCCTGGTTCTCCACTGTCACGCAACGGAGAACCCGCAGGACCGGCGGAACGGACCCTGTCCTCCGACAGCTCGCCGATAACGCCGATCTCGGAGTCGAGCTTCTATCTGGTTTTCTGGTATCTGCCGACGACACCGCTTTGGATCAGTCGATATTGAGCAGGTTAAGGAAGGAGGCGCTCACTCATTCATTCATTATCTACACTGCTTATCCTTCCCTGTGGGTCCAGGGGTGCTGGAGTTTATCCCAGCTGTGATTGGGCGAGAGGCGGTGTTCACCCCGGACCAATCAAAGGGAATCATAATGACACAAACAACCGTTCACTCCCATCTTGACAGTGTAGGGTCCCCATGCACATGTTTGGACTCTGGGAGGAACCCGGGGAACCCTGAGGAACCCCACGCAAACACATGGAGAACATGGAGACTCCACACGGGAAGACCTCCAGTGGGAAGCCAATCTTCTGGCTGTGAGGCAGAAGTGCTATGGTGCTGCCTGGACTGGGCTCACTTCTGTAAACTGACCAATTTTTTTGTATTTGATGGAGAAGCAGCTTTGAGGCTTTAAAAAAAAAAACATTATTTTCATTCCGTGAAGAATGAGGTAAATTAAATCTCATCATTGATTCCGAGGTTTACACTTTGCTATGAGGACCATTGAGGTGTCAATGCAAATGGAGCCGACTGAAAAATATAATGACATAATCCGACGCTTCCTGAAGAAGAGGGCATCCGCCAGTGAGCTAAGCAGACCTGAAAGGTACCAAAGGAGGCGATCAATAAGGTGGAATCCGGGTTAAAAAAACGGAAGGATGAGGCTCGATGTTGCTCCGGCCGGCATTCAAGACACATGATCATGGCGGTGAATGCGGAGGATTTGGAAAAAGGTAGAGCCTGCACCCGGTGATCAGGAAGGATAGGAGGTTTTCCGCTGGACTGTAGTTTTCTGTGGTGGGAAATACTAGTACAGCACTCGTATCTGCATCAACGGTTGCACACCTGACCCCCAAGTGGAGGACTTCAAGTATCTCTGGGTCTTGTTCGTCATGGGATCATGCTGTGATCAAGACTCCCGTCTGTTGTGGGGGAGAAGGGTCTGAGCCAGAGACCTGTTGTGGAATTTTTTGGAGGCTTTTTTAAGAAAGTTGGTGAAGAACAAAGAATGGTCAGAATAGTCTTTGGATGTTTATTTTGGGGCAGCAAAAGGTACAAGTCAAGCACAGAGTAGTCTGCAGGAGAGTACAGCCGGGCTGGGTTTGTATGCATAGAGAGGACGCACCGTCTCGAAAGATGCAGTCAGGAGATGTGTCCGGTCCCACGGCGGACCCATGGGAAGAGAAGAGGTGCCATCTTGAAGGATCCGATCCCTCAGTCAGGAGATGTGTCTACTTGGTTTGTCATATGAGACAGAGGAGGACACCTTGTCTGGTAGACAGTTGATCATGCAAGGACACCTCCTGCGAGGCTTAGCACATGCTATTGTTTTGACTTGTCGGTCTTCCTCCCCTCCCCGTGGAGACATGAGATTAGATAATAAGTATAGTATCTCACAGAACAATAAAGTTACAGAGTTACATAAAATATTTCCACAATAAACTAAAGCTCTTGATTTACTTGTTGAGCGAGTTCCCAGCCTCACCTCTGGTCAGGAACAGTGGGAAGTGACCAAAAGGAGATCGTGGTTACAAGTGGCTAAATTGGGTTACTCCTCAGAGAGTCCGGGCTCTGTTTTTCGAGATCGAATGAGGACGTGCGGAGAAGAGCCGCTGCTCCTCCTCAACCGTAGGAGCCAGATGAGGTGGCCCGGACGTCTGGTAAGGATGCCTCCCTGGTGAGCTGTTCTGGGCCCGTCCCACTGGGAGGAGGCCCCGGGGAAGGCCCGGGACACACTGGAGGGACTTTGTTTCTGGGCCGGACTGGGAACATCTCGGGATTCCCCCCGAAAGAGCCGGGCCGAGGCGGCCGGATTATATCGCACTATCCAATGGCGAGTGAATGCACCCAAACGTCAAAATGAGCTTTGCGTGTTAATCACAATAAAAGGACTGTTCCATTCTCGATGCTAAAGTACTCACCACCTCTGGGGTAAGATTCTTGGACTAAACAACCCCAGATTACCTTGTCGGAAAATGATTGAAAGGGAAAAGTATAGAGCGGGAAAAGAGAAACTCTGGGCCCAAAAGTCCACATCATCTGTCACACATGGGGGAGGAAGTGCAATACACGGGCATGTATGGCTGCCAGTGAAAGTGGGTCACCGGTGTTTGGCAACGATGTGCCCGCCGATAGACGCCGCTCGGTTCGATTCGTCCGGCTGCGGCCGGGGTCGCGGTTGTTGCACAAATTCGGTAAACTGATCCAAAATGTACCTTGAGGGCAGCTCAGGGGTTTCTCAAGTTAAAGAACCAGAATTGTCCTCTGGGGCCAAGTCAGTCACCCCACTTCAACCCAAAGGAGAAACGTCACCGATGGCAGGAACTTCACAACTTGATTGCTCCATTTCGAATCCTCTGGGGTGGTATACAGAGGCAAAATCATAAAAAAAAAAAGAAGAAACTGAATTACGGTCCAAATAATTACGGAGCTAACTGTTTATGAGAGCGGTGCTCTGGCCCAGAGATGACATCATCAGACGGTTTCAAAAAAGTGCAAAAAACTAGCGTTGATTCAAAGAAATGAAACAATGGAGGGAAGAAAACGCACACGTCCAACACACGGGATTTATAGTCCAAAGTCAGGATAAACAAATCCGCCTGGACCCGGTCCTGATGTTTTGATCATTAGACACCCGGCGTCTGGTGTAGGGTTTTATCATCTATATACATTTTATCACAACATATGTTTTTCTTTCCGCGGTGCATCATAACTTAGGAAGCCGTAGTATGGCCGCGTTCTCCGAGGGCGGCGAGGCCAGAGGGAGCGAGTGGCAGCGCTTCCAGAAAACACTCAGTGATATCAAAACAGCATGTTTGGTACCGATAGCCGAGCGCACTTAGTGTCGGCACTGAAATCTTTGGAAGTCTGGAAGCTCCGACCTCATCGCGCCCTCCCAGAGACGTTTCCCGGGGTGACGCGTAAAGCACATGTATATTTTCATGCATTTGTCGGGTGGGAAGGTATCGAGTTCCAGATCCATGAGAGTAGCTCTATTTGGGCCAGAGGGCCGCTGGACTTACGTAAGACCCCCATTTCCATTGTGTAACTGTTTATTTAGTTTTCCAGCAAATAATTCTGGTAAAGGGGTGAATCTTGTCGAGAGACTCCGGAGGATACGCAGGCCTCAGAGGTGGAGCTGATGAAGTATTCTACTGGCACTGAACTTGGAAAAAAATACATTGCAAGGGTTAGGAAAATCTCCTGGGCTGTTCGGGAAGATACAACATAGTTTTTTTTTGTTTGTTTATTTCACCTCAGTAATGCCATAGTGTGTTTCTTCTCTCTTTTCTTTTAAACATCTGCATGGAAATGACCTTTTCAGATTCCTCCGCTGTGTCATCTGCTGTGATTCTCCACAGCGCTTCAGTATTCAGTAATCACAGCCCTGTATGTCACATAAATATGAATACTGGCGCTGTGCGCAGGATGTTGCCGTGCGATGTTCTGGCAGCTGGATGGCTGAAGAATCTCCGGAGCTGATATCAGTGTTTGGAAGTCGCTCGAGCCGCTTTCTAAATGTCGTCGCACTCGACCTCGTTTCAGCTCCGTGCACTTAAATCCGTGAAAACCGACCGCATCGGCCGCAAGCCCGGGGAAGACGCCTCGGTTTGTGGACCGCTTTGGGCCGAGGACGCGCGGATGTGAAAACACGTAAGGCGTGTCGTTTACTTGTTTTAAAGACACTGAATGACGGTCGCTGATCGACACAACTTCAATGGCGGTGACTTCAAAGACAGTTGGATCACGTCTACCATTCAACTACTCCTCAACATCTGGAGGATGTTTTGGTTGGGCTTGGCGCCTGGAAATAAACCAGACAAGACAATCGGATTGGCTAAACGTGCTTGTACTAAAGCACCAATGAAAACTAGGGTACAATGCTTGTTTGTCATCTATCGGTTCCTCCGGATTTGGCATTACCCAGAATAGTGACGTTGTCCAAATGCGGCACTTGGTCTCGCTCAAGTTTGCCCTTACGTTTGCTGTTACGTCCTCTTCATCCATGGCCTTGGTGGAAGGACCCGTCTTTGCTGGTATGCTGTGGCGCCAAGTCGAACCAGTGGAGAACGAAAGGAGTAAGAATGCATTAACTGCAGATGTGACTGATCCGAAACCAGCTAATCGCTATGCAAAGACTACTGATAATCGCCAGGTGTTTGCCCCTCTGACATCTTCCAGTGCCCTTAGTCCCTGGACCAGACGGGCCGCTTCTGGAACCGAAATGGTGGCTCTCTAGCCGGGCCAGAGGGCTAACTAAGGGACCTGGTGTCTCCAGCTGCCTGGCAAGGGTGAAGAAGTTGATCAAAGTTTGATTTACAATCATTTTTTGATCCCTTTTAGCAAAAGTATCCAATTTAAAGGACCGATTAGAACATGAATGCATCAGATACCCCTTCATTTTCCAGGCCTTGAAATGAGCGCAGGGCTAAAAGTGTCCGATGCTCGGTTCTCCTTAGATGTATGGACTGTGTCCGGCCCTGGGCATCCCGGCGAGGCTAGCATTCAGAACGGACGGGTAATCGGATCTGACAGAATGACAAGCCCCCCTGCTTCCTGGCATTTACCATAAACTCATCTAATTGCTCCGGGGCCTCTAAGCCTGCAATAAAAGCTGTTCTGCCGGTGCCGTGAGCGGTGGGAGGCTACCGCAGACTTCCGGAAACACCGAATTGCAGAGGAGTACTTGCTAGTTAATCGTCAACATTTTTAGACCTTGCCTCACCGCTGGTGTTCGGCTCGCGGACGAGACGCCCCTTGTCTCATTGTTGGATTCTGAGCTGTTGCTCCTCACAGGTGTTTGGTTGCAGGGTGCTAAAGGAGAGGGCGTCCGTGAACGCCTGAGTGCTCACAGGCCCGAAATACTGCGTATTCGTCATGAGCTCCGGGTCATAATAAAAACGCAGCGGGTGGTGGAATCACACTCGACCGGGCTCGCGCTCGCCGGCCGCCCGGCGTCACAGGAAACCGTCTCGGCAGGTGATCGCGGGTCAGGGGCGTCAGGGTCAGGAGGCAGGCGGACGGGCCGGAAGCCGCTCCGCCATGTTCTCATCTGTGAAGCAGGAACGGAAGATCTGTGTTGTTTTGAACAGACGCAGCACCCACTTCTGAAATGTTTCAAACCGCAGCAATACGACCTCTTGGTGCATTCATGCATTGCGTTCGTTTTCTGTACTTTCAGATATCGTACTTTGTTTATGGTGACAGCGTGGAGCAGCACTTGGTGCTTCCGCCTCACGGCCAGAAGGTCCCTGGATGGATTCCCACTGGAATCCTTCCCCTTGTGGGGTCTCCATGTTCTCCCCGTGTCTACGTGGGATGTCTCAGGGTTCTCCGGGTTCCGGGAGGTTCTTTGGAGACCCCGCATTGTCCAGATGAGTGAATGGTTGTACGTCTCTACATCTGGCCTTTTGATGGATGGCCTCTTGCCCGCTCACAGCTGGGATAGGCTCCAGCAACAGCGGGATAAGCGGCGTGGATAACGAATGAATGAATAATTTGTTTATATCATGACAAAGACTGGCCTTCTGGTAATCCGCTCCTTCATTGTTCGGAAACCACCGGATACAGATTATAATTCCAGTGTGACTTGGCAACCTTTCGGGAGATTATTTCCAGCAGATTCCTGTAAGTGCGTGCCGGCTGGATCATCCGCTCCGGCGTGACGAGGGTCGGATATGAGGCCGGCGCGGTTCATCGCTACGGGATCATTAGCGCATACTCTCTGCTTCCTCCAATCGGGACTCACTCGAACATCTCAGCGCCCCGCCGACAGGCCGAGCCGTAACGTGATCAAAGCTGCCGTGTCACTTCACACTCCGTCTCCGGCGGAGAGCTTGGCATGGCTCACCGGGGACCGGAGAACCGCTGAAGGATGGCGACAACCCAAACAGCTGAAAGGGAAACCAGCCTCCAAAGACGGAATCAGACGTGTTGTGATCTGACAGCGAGGCCGAGTGACGGCTTTGAGCTTCCTGTACTGTTCTGGAGATGTCTGCTGGCTGTCAGGGTCATCACAGTGGAGACGTAACTTAATGGATCGGTTCCTCTCTTAGTGGTAAGGCTCTTTCGTCAAAGGGAAATGGAAGTTTTATCGCCATTTTGCGTAGTTCGAAATGTAGCAGAGGCAGTAGATGGTACCGCCAGGGGCCGTTGGTGGCTCCAGTCAGAAGGTTGGCGGTCAAGCGTGCGAGTCGAAGTGTCCTCCAACTCGACCTCCCAGTTGCTTTGGTTAGCGCTCTGTCTCCATTGGTGTGTGAAGGGGATCCGGCGTGAAGCCCTTAGAGACCAGAAGGCGATGGAAGGAGACCATTTGCCATCAAAGATATCGATGGAGGCCAATATTGTGAAAGGTTTTAATGGGGAAAAATGGAAAAATGTTACGTAAGAACACGTGCTCAAGAGTAAAGGCCTCTTTGTCCAGACTCTGGGAGATAGTATTACTGGATGGTTAGGAGGAGGAAAGTAAGGAATTATGAACCTCCGCAAACAGGAAAAGGAGTTTGAAGTGCCGTTCATTCCAGGAAACCACAGGTTCAGAGCTGATGAGGTTTGGCGAGGATGAAATGACCTTGAGTCTTGGATCAACACGTTTGAATCAGTCCATCCTTGAGCGCAGGTGGGCGTTGTGAAGGTACTGGGATATCGTGTTGGGCATCGGGAGGAAAAAGGGGGGAAGTTACTTGAAGCCTTTTCTACAACGATACAAGCAGTTCAGCTGGTTTTGCTAAACCTGGAGAAATCCCCATTTGATGCTTCTCGGTCGTCCAGGCCGTCGTGATCTTTGGCAAAACCTTGTCCTAGTAACTGATCTTCTTGTTTGGAGACTTTGGGCTCTCGTCTGTGGGTCCAAACAAACCATCGCAGCTTTATGGAGAAGGAATAGGAGGACTTTGCTCACCATGGGATGGCTGTGGGACACTGGCCTGTGCACTTCTGGTCACCTGGATAGTCCGATTCAAAGGTGTTCATACAGCTCCGACCTGGAATTGAAAACAATTCAGTCACAATGAGGAATCATTGCGCTGCAGAGGCGGCCCGAAAAAAGAGCAGAGAAAACATGGGAATGTTGGCTGTACACATGGGGAAGTACACTACGCCGTGCAGACTACACAATCACACTCCCTCCAGACATAAGCAGTCCCAGAGGAAGTGTCCCTCCCCGTCACCAGCCGGACGAGCCTCCATCTACCCATGCTACACGCAGCGGCAGCCCGAGGACACACACACTCTGAAAACCCCCCAAGGTGAATCGAATGAATGAATCAGGCCTTGGAGATACGAGGTGGTTCGGTTTGGATCTCTAGCAAGCAGGAGCTTTCCTGCCGGCTGAGTTTGGCCTCCCTGTCCAGTCGTGACACGTCTGGGATCCTGTTGATGGATCTTCAATTTATTTAGAACCACGTTTTAAATGGTGGATTCCATCAGATTGTCCCTCCAACCTCCATCATGATCTGCCGCTATCTGGCAGTGCAGAGCAGCAGCAGCAGCTCCAGCAGGTTCACAGCTTTTGGCTTACGGTGAGGTCGTGGGTGGCTGGTAAAGGTCTCGGTGGAAAACCCAGACTCGTACCTTCACGTGATCATCTGCTAAGTGCTTTCCCCGGCTGCCGGAAACAAATATCATTCCCGCTTCGCCTCCGATCTTCCAGCTTGCTGCCCGGCGAGGCCTCGGGATGATTGAAGTGAACCAAAACACAACTGGAATAACTTTGTTCCCCTTTAGGCCGAAACGGTTTCTTAAAATTAGATTTACACCTTTACAGCGGTTGCCTTCTTTTTTTTTTTTTTTCTTTTCTTTTACATCCAAAGTGAAGACAACCAGTTCTGTCTTTTTTTCCACAATAACTCATCCATGAAACCGACATATACGTTACGCATCGTGCAGAAGTTTTAACTTCCCTTCAACAGTATAGGACTTGGTCGGATTCGCTTCCAGTTTGGAGTCGCCTCTCGTCCAATCGCTGTGAAGCAGTACCTAAAAAGGAATGAATGAAGAGATATGTGACTCACAATTCCTTTTCCTGGAAATTCAGTTCATTGTGCAGGCTGTAGATATGACCATAAGTACTTTGGAATTGGAAGACAGTTTCCCGTTTTTTACGAAATAGTCGAGAGTCAGCGGATGCAACTCTCTGTAAAGTCACTTATATACTGTTTTCTTTCATGCTTTTTCCATCCACACTCTTTGACCTGCTCGCTAACATAGAGTCCACATCTTGTAGATTTTTAGATGAAGTTCTTCCAAGGAGCTTTGTTTAAATCCAACAGACGGTAGGATTTTTTAACCAGCCAATGTTTCACTTATGGACAATTCCACTGATCTACCGTGTTCCAAGTGCAGTGTTTGACATAAAAACCCTTTTCGTTTTGATGATTCCTGACACAACACACGATCCAGCTGGAGTGGCTGCAGTGCCAATCTAGATTGTTCGGATGCCAGTCCAGGAGGCACATCTGCACATTTTTGTACAATTAGGCTTTTTTGTACGAGTCTACGTGTACCATAAGTTGGACACAAGTACCTCTTAAAAGATGTTGGATCAACCTTGACTTTCAAGCTTGCACAGCATGTCCTCGGAGGTGAGAGTGTGTGTGTTTGTGACGGCTCATGTGAGGCTCTAATACTCCGTCACCCATAACACCCAAGGCTCTGCGGGGAAATTCTGCCCAGGAAATGAAAGCTGTTGGCTGTGCTTCCAGTCACAGCACAAATGTGAAGTGTTGCATCAAGCAAACAATTGGACGCAATTCCAGATTAGCACAATGGAGCTGGCAGCAGCGAGCGGTCGGAAAGTTCACTCGGGGGGACAGAAGGGGGGCAAATTGTCCAGAGAGAAAAACTCGAGCTTCTCGGTTACGGGGTTGACTGACTTGGTATTTGCTGTGACATTTATCATCTTGGAAAAACTAGTTTTGGCCAGGGCTTTGAACTCATACATCACAAAGGACCGCATGGGGCTAAACCAGTATGTTCTCTGGAGGAGATGTGACTGCTAACATCCCCAAAAAAACATCCCCAAAAAAAAAAAAAACTAACTAGATGTTATTAATCCGCGAATCGCCAGGTCTTCTTTCATCGCTGCTCGATTAAAACCTGCGCACGACTTTTCGCCGACATTCAGCGTTTGCTTTTTAGAACCTCCCGGTGATGAGTAGCAGGAAAAAAAAAAACAATGTTTGACTGGAAATCATTTTTCTATCAAAAACCCGCATTCATGAATAACCGATGCGAGCCGGCGATGCCTGCCTCGCAGCTTGTTTGTGACGGCGCGATTGAAGCCGTCGCGGCCTTGGACCGTAAACAATCCCGTTATTTACCGAGATGTTATTAGTCGTGCGCGGAGGAGTGGAGAAAAACAAAACCATTATGGTGTCCTCTTATCTCCGTAAGCTTGTGGCATCGCTGGGATGGCGGGATTGGCTGCTGAAGTTGGTCACATCGCAAACAAATAATGGCATATTTCACATTTTATTGCTCTTACCAATTAATAAAAGACCATTTTTGCTGCTTCTGGTGGTGTCAGATTGGACCTGTACACCATTTTGAAGGACCTTTGGACCATTCATCTTCTGCAAAGTGCTTCCGCTCAGCCATATGATGAGGGCGTCTTTGGCCGGTTCGTGATTTAGAGGCTTTTTCAGGACTTGGCAAAGTCAAGGTCTGATCGGGCGAGTTTTTTTTTTTTTTTTCCCCCGATACATCTGGTAGATCCTTAACGGGTCATCGCTTTGCTCCGTCACTGACTTCTATTTAACTTCGTCTGGCGGAGAGCCATCCAGAAATGATCCCGGATGAGATGATTTGTTATGTAGCCCGGATACGGCACTGAAGGCCGGGCCTCCATTCATTTCAATGAAAGCTGCCTCGTGGTGCAGATGAATCAGATCCTCGGACCGCCACACTGCGCTATCCAAGCCGCTCTTCCACTCGAGGCCTCCTCTACTAGCATCCGGCTTCGTCCTCAGCCACTCAGGCAGTGATAGAATAATTGAATATTGCAGCTCTTCTAGACTTTCACAATGTTATGGGACTGGAGAAATCGGATTAGGATGTTTACATGAGTCATCTTGCAAATGACTGTGAGGGGGAGGAAAATATCCTCATTGCTCTACGGCAGCTCTTGTTATTTTTGTTGACCTACGAGTCATCCGTCCATCCATCCATCCGTCTATCCAGTAATCCATCTATCTTCTACCTCTGGTCGCGGGTTTGGTCTCAGGAGTAGCAGCCCGAGCAGAGAGGCCCAGACTTCTTTCTCCCACTTGTTCCAGTTCTTCCGGGGGAATCCCAGGCCGGCCCAGAGGCATAGTCCCTCCCCGGTCTTCCCCGGGGCCTCCTCCCAGAACGCCTCACCGGGGAGTCACCGAGGAGGCATCTCGACCAGATGCCCGAGCTACCTCATAGGGCTCCTTTGGAGGAGGAGGAGAAGCGGCTCTACTCTGAGAACCTTCTGGATGGCCGAAGTCCTCACGCTGTCGCCAAGGGAAATCCCTGCGGCGCTAACTCATGTTGCCCGCCTGAATCGATGCCCTTTCTCGATCGCTACCCACTAACATACGGGTCCTTTGGCGGAAAAACATCTCACTGCATGCATCGCATCTCTGCCTTCGTATATCTAATCTTAAAAGCCAATTTGAAACGTTGATTTCGGGGAAAAGAAATCATCCGATTGAAGAGTACCATTAATGGGAACAAAGGGAGGCCAACGATGGGACGTACATCCTGCATGGACTTTAGCTGCCACAGCGCAGCCTCGATCCGATGGGATAAATCTGCCCCCAATTTCCCGATTAAAAAAAAGTGTTTGTGAAAACAGAGGACACTGAACATCAGTATCTTATCAAAATAGGAGTCCCTCATCTATGTTGTCAACAAGCCCCGTAAGGGTCAGTAAGGTGAGGCGGTAGCCGTAGATTAGAATCGGCCGTCCTCCTGCCGCTCGGTCGCCTTCCCCCGGGACGCTGCGCACATTAAGGTGTTTCTCTGTTAACCTGATGACCTTTGTCTGGCTCGCTAGCAGGCTGGGATTTACGTGGCGCCGCTCGCTTCGTCACGACACTGGTAGCGTCGCGATTGTATTGATGTACAGAAGCTAAGCTCTCTCTCTTGAACTTGTTAGAAAAGTGATACCCATGCACAATATTTTCCTCAGCCTTTGCGAGGGGCTCATCCCAGCACCTGCATCTGATTTTCTTGTCGAAAACGACCCTATATGGACACGTGCTTTAATTCTGTTCACGCCTCGACAGCCACAGAGTATCCCCAGATGACGGCGATCCATCCAACATACATCACTCTGATGTTTCCATGTTGGTATGTGGTGCCCTTTTTTTTTCTTTTTTTTTTTTTTAAACAACACATGTAGTGTTCCGTGTGTCTCCTGGACAATTCAGCGTTTGTTTCATCATTCCATAAAACATTTTCCCAGTAATGTTGTGGTGTGTCAGTGTGTTCTCTGGCAAACCTCAGACGTGCAGCGATGTTCTTTTTGGAGCGCAGCCTCTTCCTCTGTGGTGTCCTGCCATGGACACCTCGCCTGTTCAATGTTTTGTGTATGGTAGACCCATTAACAGAGATGTAAGCCAGGTCCAATGAATCCTTCAAGCCTCTAGCTGCTACTCCAGGGTTTGATTTAGCTCATTGAAGACTGTACGTTGTGTATTTGGAGTGATCCTGGCTTTGACGAACCGATGAGCGTCTGAAGTCTTCGAGCTCACTCGGTGACCTCTCGCAGTTTCGAGCAAATCGGAAACGCTCCGCCGCGAGTCTGCCGTTCTGTTTTGTCGCGTGATATCGCGTTTGCAGAGGCGCCTTTTAAACGGAATGCTGCGTATTCCTCAAACAGTCAAAGGAAGCCGGTTTCGGACGCACTGACGCGGTTTGCATGAACCCGGGGAGTCTGAACCCGCTTTCTCAGGTACTTACAAGGACAAATGGCTCAATGAAAGTAAGCAGGTCTTGAAAATATGCCTTGGGCCAGATCTCCGAACATTTTTCTGGCACCGGGTTTGCGAACTCCTGATTTCACGTACCTTTTGCTGAAGACATTAGCCTACTTTTTACAACACATGCAAAATTGTGAATATCCCCCTTTGCATCTTTTATCAAAATGCTCTCGGGGTGACGGGGTTGCACTGAGATTGTATTTGATGCTCCCAAGAAGTCCCGAGTGCAAACTGACTGAACTGGCAAATCCAGCACCGGTTGGTGAGGACTAGCTTGAGCACAAGTGTAAATGCAGAGCTTCTGGATTGCATTTAACAATTCACACCCACCCACACACACACACACCAATGGCAGCATACAAGGCGCGAACCAGACCATCCGGAGCCACTTGCCCAAGAATTGAACTGCCACCCTTCATTCCGCATGCCCTCCTGGCCGAGCCACTGCAACAATTGTGCGGGTCGAATTAACAGTGTGAACTGAATCGCCGCCCACAGTCCTGACCGAGCTCCTGCATCCACTCCGTCCTCTGGACGACGGCGATACAGCTGCGGGTGCGAACAACGCCAGGGGTCTACTCGATCTGCACCAGAACAACCCAACGATGGGAAGTTTGCTTTTTGTTGTCGCATCAAAGAGCAGATTGCATTTTGAGTCAAATTCATAGCTCGAAAAAGGTCGCGAGGTGAGCAAAAATCCAAGAGGTTTGCTTTGTATTGTGTGTGATAACAGTAAATGAGTAAATCCTTATCGCTCTTCATACCGGGACTGAAACCGTGCCCCAAAACAGCCAGCAATCGCCTTGAAACTAGACAGAAATTGCCGAGCAAGCAAGGATTTGAATGGGAATTTGCATGTCATGAACCTACAGTCGGGGGATCGGCTTTGTCTGCCGGTAGAGCAGAAGGTTGCCGGTTCAATGCCCGGCTCCTGCCGTCCACATGCCGAAGTGTCCCTTTGGCAAGACCTCGAATCCCCGGCTGCTCCCGGAGGTATGGCTAGCACCTTGCCCACATCGCTGTGTGAGTGAATGAGTGAATTCCAAAGCGCAGAGCATTTAAACAGATGTGAAATCTGCTTCATACTGGGAACAAAATATCTGATACATCAGGAAAGGCATTCGGCTCGTGATTGATATCCTACAGCGTCTACGGAAGCGGTTAACGTGCAGCCCAGCACTATGTCAACACTGGAGAAATAATCTGCAACGTGCTGTCATACATAGAGCGTGTTTGATATGATATAATCCTCTTTCCTGATCGGAGCGTCACATTACATCATGCGCCTCTTTGCTAGGCTACGGGGAAAGAGTCATATAAGGGTGACGTCTCAAAGCGCTATCGGTCGTCCCCCTCCGACCACGGCGGCGACCCAGACGGCCCACTTGCCGCTCAGCCGCTCGTCGTCCTTCTCTTATTACCCTCCAACCAGACGCTCTCGCCGGGCTACTGTCTACGAGGGAGATGATGTCAGCTCCGCATTTGCTGGAAGACACTTCCTACACACAATGTGCAGACCAAATATCCGCCTCCTCGCTCGCTTCCACGTGATCGGCGGTCTGCGCTGGGCTGGCGCCGTTTCAGCTCGGCCGCTCCGGGGATGAAAAGGCGCGAGACGTTTGTAACGGTATCTGTCTTTCAAATTAGGTTGAAAGTAAAAGCAGGATCCCGGGGAAGGATCTGCACTTTTCAGAAACATTCGACAAAAGACTTGGAATCCGTCATTTGCAATAACGTAACTCTGCGGCTTGGGAGAACTCCTCCGAGACAAATTTACAATAAAATCCAATGTTCCTGCAAGAAGCCACGTTCACTTAGACAATGGGATTATTGCCCTTCAATTACTCGTTCGCTCCGGCGGCACAGATGAAGATGTTGGAGGTTCCTTTTTGGCAGCGACGAGGACGGACAGGATCAGGAAGGAGGCCTCCGGAGGGACGGCGCAGGTTAGATGTTCTGGAGATACAGTCACTCTGAGATGGTTTGGACCTGGACATGGGAGGGATGGAGAAGATCTGGCTAGAAGGATGCAGAGGGTGGAGGAGGTTTATGGACAGAGGGAGGGGGACAAGAGCTTTGTGAGATGTAGGGAGATGATTGGCCGCGGATACCCCAGAGGGAGAAGGCCGCTACTCATTCACTTTCTTGAAATGAGAACTCGTCAAACAAACAATCTGTGCTAACTGGAGCTTATCTGCTCCGTTTTAACACGACAATTCTTTCAACTTGCTTGATTTGCAGATGACGGGAGGGCCGTGACCGCGCCGCCTGCCGGCCCCTTCTTTCCCCCCGCCGATCCAGGTTACCGTGACCACTCGCTGTGGAACCAGAACAAAAAGTACTCAGACAAAGACCATCACCTGGTCTTCGGCCCCGCCTGGCGCTCCCGCTCCTCTTCCGGCCTCCGGCGGCCGTTTGGACGGCCGGAGCCAGATTTAAGCTGTGCTCAGCGCCGCATCACTCGTTGGAATGGAGCCCCGTCCTCCCCCCCCGTTTGTCCGTCCCGCTCTGGACCAGACGTAAACAGTCGTCCCCGGATGGACGGACCAGGTGTGGTAGACTAAACCTCGTGATCGCACAACAAGAGGAAGTGGGAAATGAAAACTAATCAGAGACGGGGACTGTTCAGGGAAATAAGGTCAGGAAGCTCGCGCTTGTTTTGTTGCTAAACCTCTCCTTGTTTTTTTTTTTTGTTTTTTTTTCTCCTCGATGCCTGGCTCAAACGCCGCCTCAATCATAACACCTGCTTTCGCCATCATCCCCCCTTGCTCGGCGCTCGCGCTGTTCTACGGCCCTCTGACTTCAAACATGAGCTACTCAAGGAATGATAATGACAGAAACATGCCTGGAAAAATAAGATTGTCCTCCAAAAATACACTCTGCTCTTAGCGGTGCTCTTGATTTTGCATGTGTGTGTGTGTCTGTGTGTGTGTGTGTGTGTGTAACTGGCACGGGTCGGTTCTCGGTGTACAAAGTGATCGATGGTTGTTCTGGTCTACCTGTTTACCAGTGTTCAGATGTGATTGGCTGAGAGGGAGCGGGTTATAAAAGAAGGGCAGGGCGGCAAGAAGGATTGTTCTATCTCGAGAAGCACACCTGTCCCATGCCAGAGCCAAGGAGTTGAAAACACACACATACAGACACACACACACACACACACACTCGCGCACCAGGAGCCTGTGAGACATTCCCACTGTGCTCCATTTCACATTCCTATCCTCTGACCACATGTCTGCTTTTATATGATCATATTCAAGGTTTACCAAAAAAATAGATAAATAAATAAATAAATGACACCTTCACTTCGAAAGACTTGTTTATTTTGCGTAACGGTGTCATTTGGAAAGTTTTTTTTTTGTTTGTTTTTCTTCTTTTCTTTCTGTGTATTCACGCCTGCCAGGCGAATCAATCCGGGGCTCGCGGAGCCGCATCCACCATCGATCCCGTCATCATTGACTTCTTTTCAAGACTATATTCCGTGTCGACCGTGAAGGTTTTTTACGGCCGTGCAATTAGATCGCACGCATACAAATCATATGTGGGACGAACGGGGAAATAGCAGCCTAAAGTGGAATGAAATGCACAATTACACTTTATAGACTCCCAAGTCCAAGTCGCCTTTGACCGTTTTAGTGCATGGCGCAAACCACCGCACATTTGGCCAAACCACATCCTACATAAGGTATCTGAAGACGTCAACAACCGCGTCGTCATCCTTGTTTTTACATTTCAGCGCTCCTTTTCTGCACCGCGAACCCTAAAAGCCGAACCCCGGCGACGGTTCAGATGTTCTTTTGGTCGCGCGCTCCGCAAATGAGTCACGAGCTACAGAGCTTCTTTTTTGCACTGAGGTCATGCTTGTCGACACGTCGGCGACATTACGAGCAAAGCCCCGGACAGATGGGTCAGAAAACAGAAGTGACATATCTTGCCGCGTTATGCCAAGGCTTCCTGGCGGTCACCTGCTTGAAACCAGAGCCGGCATGACTGGAAGACGCATCGGCGGTCGGCCCGACCGCGTAAAGCCGCCTTTGCCGGTGCGTTTGGTGACTCAGAGTCTGAGCTGTGGCTCATCGAACACACTCACGGGTGAAGAATGGAAGGCGTTACACCTGTTCCAACAGGGATCGTCCGGGTCATCGTTTCACAACGCTCCGATAGGACGATGCCTTCACGCACCCTGTTTATAGACTTCTCAAGTTGCTTTGTTGAATTGAAGAAAAGGAAAAACGATCCGCCTCCTCATACCCCGCCGCTGGCCTGGCTCCACGGCCTTCCTGCCGGGCGACAGCAGGCTTTGAGGTGTTGCTCCTCACCGATAAAAGTCTTATGTGTCCGACTCGCGCCCGGACCGGCACAGTTCTCCTGGGGTTCTGGTCTTCTGTGGTCCAAGGACCAGGCGAAGACTTTCGGCGCGAGGCCTTTTCTTCTTTGACCTCAGCCGGCCCGGTATCCCCGGGAGCGGTATCGTTGTGTTTGTATCGTGTTACACGGTGGCTCGCAGCGAGAAAGTTGGACAGGAGGCCTCTACGTGGAGAGTCTACATGTAGCCCTCGGGTCGGCTTGGAGTTCCTCCAACAGTCCGAAAACACGCGGGAGGTCGACCGAGGCCTCCAGCCCGATGGGCTCCACAGTCACTGAATGAATGTGCTTATCTCTTGTCACTTGAAAGTGCCCTGTAATTACATTTACCGTCGTTCTTCAGGAGGAGTTTAGGGAAACTTGTACTCTAAACTGAGAAAAACAAGTCTGGATCGCCGTCGGGCAAATAATAAGATAAACAAAGCGATTTTCTTCCGTATTGCGATCCTGTTCAAGCAGATTTGTTTTGCCTCCGGGAGGAGGTTGTAGTCAAACGCCGTTCACATGCCTCCCCCGTCGGTCTGCCGGATTGGCAAATAGCTTGGCTCGTAAGTCGCATTCCCCTGCAAATAACCTGCATCCCTGCCTGGGCGACCGCCTGGCGACGGGGCTTCTGTTACCGTAAGCGGGTAACTCTGTGTTCCGGTCACTGTCAGATGTGTCCCAGTGCAAATCTGATGGAGTGCCTTCGCTAAGACTTGGGATTTTGGTCGCTTTCGAGTAAACGTCCCATTTGAACGTCTTCAGCGGCGCTGTTTGGTGAACTCCATGAGCAGGGCTGCACACGCTGTATTGAATCAAACTAAACAAGTGTGTGTCCAGTTCATTATAATGAAGGATCTTGGAAGAGTGTATAATAGGTTTTGGACAACGCTGGAGCTCTTTGGCTGGGATGAATAATCAGGCTTTGGCTTTACTGGCAATACTTGTCAGGAGGATCTACTTAGAGATGCTTTTGGTCTCCTCATTGGATTTGTTGACCATAAATCAACAGACCTATCCAGCTTAACCATATTTCAGTGCACTTCTGTAATAATGGCAACGGTCCTGATTTGAATTCCAGCTCATCTGCTCCGATTCTTCTTAGTTTTCAAATGAAGTAGTCAAACAGCGAGGATAAGCCAAGACGCGAGTAGGGCGGAGGTAGTGTCTGGCCATATATGGAGCTCGGCGTGTCAGCCTGCGAGCCGGTCCAATGATGTGCGCGACAGCTATTTCACAGTAACCCGGATGTGCTGAAAAAGGTCTCCCCTTGTCACGTGCCGCCGTTCTTCCCCTCCTCTACGTGGAAAACGCTCGCTGACCACACTATGTGTTGTTTTTTTTTTTTTTTTTTTGATGTGGATTTGTAAGTGGAAGTAGAATTACAATAATAACACGGCCACGTTGTTCCAGCACAATTGTAATTCCCATATCCCCGATGACTAATGGAACTCCGAGCGAGCGAGCGCCGCGGACTGATTGTTCTGAGTCAGAATTCAGCCCGATCCGTCGTTACATATTTGCTTTGTTTCCTGCTGGCTTGAGGAAGAATTCACTTTTGTTCGAGCATATACGGCCACATGGCCGGGCGGTGACGCTCCAGCCGTTTGGTGCGGTTCCAAAACATCTCGGTAAGGACAGAGAGATTAATGCGAGGCCAAATTCTTGCTCATTATTCCCATAGTTTGCCAGCGGAATCCTCATTTTCCTTTGGCTAACCCGCGGTTCATCTCTCCCACCATCTGCGTAATCCTCTCGGATTGGGCCCATGACATCATCGGGTGATAACAACATGGGAGCCACCAGCGTCCTGGGGAAAACTTAATAGATCGGGCCAAAAATCATAACAAAGTTTAAGGGATTTGGAAAGGTTTTGCAATAGATTGTTTCTGTTAGATCTTTTTCCTCCATGATGACTCCGTGTATGAGAACATTTGGTCCTGATTTGAAAAAGCAAAAAGGGTAGAGCTGGTCATACGCCGTCCATTAGGTTGGAGCGGAGGTTCACTTAGGGTCCTTAATGAGCGGAGCCTCGGTCATCAGAAGAACTTCTGTTTTTCGTCATCGGCGAACTGAAACCCTTTCCTTTAAATCGCTCGTTTACATTCCAATTCTCTATTTTGCTTTTTCACGGAGTAGCGTACCGGGTTATTGCAAGCGATTCCTCGATTCGTCCGACGTAACGGACGCGATTGAAACGGCGCGATCGAGATGAATCGGTGACGTACGCCGCGGTGTCGCGCTCGTCCCGTTTTCGGACAGATACAAAGCGCTTAACCGAAATGGTTGACGACTGGGAGATAGAGAGGACAAGATGTGAAATGAATCTGCCTTGAACGCGCTCTCAGCCCAGGGACCCGGAGACCAGAGCCCACATGCTTGTTGTATTTTCCCTAAGCCTTGGCTCTGCGCTACACTGTTGATTCGCTTTGCAGTGCCCCGAAAATGATCGTCTTGTCACGACACATTAGCAAGGACACATGGTAGAGTCTTTTGATGGACCTCCATGTTGGAAATATTTCATCAGTCGCATTTGACTGCTTGCGACTGCGGATGACTGTCACAACTAGTCAAGGGAAATGTCTGGGATCAGGGGGAGCTCAGAGCCTTTTGGAGGCGGTGACTTCACTGAAAGTTTGCATCACGGGACGTATTTAGTCGCACGTGAACCTCTTTCGTTTTGGAATTTAACTCATTCAAGTCTGGCACGCCGTTGGAGCCGTATAGAAGATCTGGTTTAGCGTCTCGCTCAACTCCTCTCCTTTCCCCTTCTGAAGATTATTGACACGATCAAGAAAAGCGCCGTTGCCTCGGTGGCGGATCATCCCGGGTGAAAGCGGCTTCACAGAAAACGACGACGACGGGGAGTTTTGGAATTCATCTTTATCCGATTCCGTGTCATGTGCCGAACGTGCCACCAAAGAAGCAGAATATTAGTCAAATTCTTGACACCAAGCAAGGCAATGCTATTTAGACCGATGACGGTATGCCCACGGAAGCTGCCCTAATTATAGCCGGTACCATAAAGGAGGAACATCCCCTTGTTTCATGAAGGTTCTTCAGCATCTTGAGTGACTGAGCCGTGACTCCAAACAGGGCTATTACTCTCGACATCGGCATGAGGCCCGCGCGCCTGTGCGCACCTCACCGGCTGCCGATTAGTCACTTAAAGCTGACACTGCGCTCGAACGGGTACACGAGCACGCTTGTTTGATGATGTGCATGCACGGCTCTGAGGGAGTGCTGCGTCTGGAAGCTTCTGCATGTGTCCTCTTGACCTCGCTGGTGAACTCTGCGGCCTTGTCCCTGTAAGGCGGGATGCCGGACATGCTTTGCCCCCGCGTGCCACGATGACTTCACCGCGGATCGCTTATTCATGCGTCATGTTTATTTGAGAGCCCGAGCGTCTCAATCAGTCCCGGGTTTCAAATATCCGGGCCCGTGGCCGGCTCCTGCAGCATGCGCATCCACTTCAATTCGCTTCCTGTTAAAGTGACACCGACATGGCTTCTGAGTCGCCTGATAGCCGCTGCTCGGAGGGCTCCTACTTGACAAATGATGCTACAAGCCAAACCTCCCGGTTGCCTAGAGGGGGAAACAATGGAACATCCCATCTGACTTGGAGCTGCACTGCCCAGTTGGTTTTGGAGTTGCATAAAACCTTGGTAGCAACCTGTTGCCCTTTTGTATCTCATTGGCCACTCATGAAATCCCAAAAGGAGCACGGTTGAAATAAAATGGTTAGTTGGGAAAGAAAAACAGGAGCGTGAGGCAGACAAGAACTAAACAAATGTTTCAGGATTAAATGTTTCCAGATTGGCCTTTCAGGCGCAAGGGGGACGTTGGTATGATCGCTCAACCGACCAACATCTAATGAAGGAAGGGGAAGTCAACCGTGAAACCAACAATAACCTTTGGCACTACAAAGTGCGGCGTCGGTCGTGTAAAATCCATCTGTTTCTACTGTACGTCACAAATCGATTCCTGTTTCGGGAGGAGTTTGAGGCCTTCAGTGGTGGTTGACACGAACATCCGTTGCGGCTAAGCGTCATATAATTGCCTTTTTCGTTTGCCGTTGCTGGTTTGCACATACGGCGCGGATGAACGAACGCGTTCTCGGCGTCGTAATCCTGTGGAGGTTCGAGTGGATTTAATGTCAAGCGGGACATTCCGGAAAGGAAAAACAGAAGCGTTCCCAGTCGGTTCCCAGACAGGAGGAACTTTCATTCAGTTCTCCGAGAACCTTCACTGCAGCCCACAAACACGCGGCGCATCTATTCGGAGCAAATGCCAATGTCTGGCGGTCCTTCCTAGAAGCCGATGCTTCGTGTAATGACACCGAAAGACCATGGTGATACATGGGAAGGTGGAACAGATTTCCACGGCATATTAACCTTAATGGTGCAAAATCTTCAGGAGGTGCAGAGG
Source organism: Fistularia commersonii (assembly GCF_037954325.1). Classification (NCBI taxonomy): domain Eukaryota; kingdom Metazoa; phylum Chordata; class Actinopteri; order Syngnathiformes; family Fistulariidae; genus Fistularia; species Fistularia commersonii. Next base: position 2,005,956 of record NC_141299.1, on the reverse strand, counting down.
AAGAGAGGCTTTTGCAGCAGAGGCAATGAGAATCCCAAGAATGTTCCAGTCCAGACCCACCACCAGGAGATTTTCTGCCGGTGTTTGTGTGTGTTGCTGGCACGGAGCGGCCCAGTGGAATGATGTTAGCTCAAGTGGTAACCATGGAATTTTCTTTTCATCTGCTTTAAGCTTTCCTAAACCGCGGCCGGTGCTGCCAGAGACACCGTCTCTGGATGATAACAAAGACTCACCAGCTGTGCAAAATATTCTCCTTAAAACCCGACGTAGCGGCTCCCCCGGCGCGCCTACGCTCGGACAGACACGTATGCACGTTTACGCACAACCGAAGGTCCAAAAGCACTCAAACCCTTATAAGGTAAGGTCACGCGTCTGTTTGGAGTGAATGTGTTTCGCAGTATTCGAACTTCGGTATTTGCGGCTGGGGAAAGCATCAAGGATTCATAAAGGAGATCCTCGAGCGTTTGTTTTTCCCGCTAGCCCGTATGCATGGCTCTGACCCGACCCACCGCTTACTGGCATTACGTAAAAGCCAGACTCCGTGCTTATATATATCTTTTTCCACCTCGGTTTTGGTGAATGATTCAGCAGAGCCTGACAAAGTGAATGTTTTGAGAGGCTGGTTATTGGTCTAAACATCTGTCCCTTTCGCTTTTTTTTTTTTTTTTTTTTTTTTTTCCTTTTTTAAGGGGAGGAGGGGGGCAACATGTCTGATTGTGCCAAATTTGTGGTTTGTCCACGCTGTATGTTGCATATTTCTTGCAGTGTGATTGTTTCATAAGGTATTGAATGCATTCCCGGGCCTTGTGTGTGTGTGTGTGTGTGTGTAGTGTGTGTGCACAGGCATACCTGAGCTCCCAACTATGTAGTTAATCATGTCCACCTACAGTCCTTCAATAACCCTTGATAGAAATGGCAACTCACGTCACCTATATCCCACAATGCCCCCTTCTCCTCTTTTTTATCACCAGTTAGTAATTATGTGCTCCAGTGAGAGGCATGCAGCTCCAACACACACACACACACACACACACACACACACAAGGACACATACTCAGCTTGATTAGTAAACCTAATGGATCGCCTTGGTTTGTATTCCAAGAACATTCCATAAACCAGAGACCCATATAATTGCTTTCTACTGTCAGAACAGCAACAAGCCTTGATCGCACAACCGCCGCTGCCTCTTTTCTCTCTTTGGAATTGTAAGTGACTCTTCAGTTAAGAGCCTTGGAGCCACATTTTATTAATTGCCACGTATTTCCGGAATCCGCGCGGTGGAGAATCACGTGACGCGAAGCAGGCGTGCGTCAGTGTCGCTCAGCTGTCCGACCAAACCATGGATTTTCCAGAGCTGGCACCCACCCAGAGTGGAAAAAAATCCAGGTCATCTCATCTCCGATAATCACGACGCTCCCGTTGGTCTTTGTCCGCCGGCCGATGGGACGGCGACTTGTTTGTGACGTTCTTTTCCAGCCTCCGTTCCTCAGCAGACGCTTCTGCTTCTGTTTGCCCGATTGCCGATACGTATGTGAAAATACCGCCTCATTAAAGAAACAGTATCCTTTAGAAACCCTTTAAGTTCAAACTTTGGAAAACCCTATTAGACGACGATAGCGTCTTGACATGTCCTTCTCTTTTCAGACAGGTCTTGTGCGTCAAGAAGGTAAAGGCGTCTGGTGAGAACAGGGTGCATGTTTTCCTTTGGTCAGGTAAAGGCAGTGTTTTTAGTTCGGGCTGTGAAATGCAAATTCAGCCACTCCACTTTCCTCAGTAGTCCACTTGGTCCACCACTTAGGGTGGGTGGAACCCAGTTCGCCCAGTCCAGCACAGAGACATCGTCCCCCCCGCAGGTCCCGGGTCTTCCCCGAGGCCACCTCCTCACCGGGGAAGCGTCCGAGAGGCCTCTTGTCCAGACTGAATCTCCATATCTGTCTCCTCTGGATGAGAAGGAGCAGCGGCTCTGCTGTCGATGGACAGACCTCAATACCTCCTTGCGGCAGGATCTCATCTCATCCCAAAAACACTTGGCAACTAAAGATCAACCAACAGCGACTGCCTCCCTGGAACCAAGCGTGGTTTCATTAAAAGGACGAGAAAGCTTATTCCGTTTTGCCTTCCCTCGAAGCTGGTTCCTGCTCCCGTCGAAAGGAGATTTTCTTTGTCCAATTCATACTTTTATCACGTCCATCACTGTCTTGCAGCTGCAGCCGAATCATTTTTCAACACCGTTTTGAATCAGTTTTGTTGTCAAAAGTCCGGCGCCATTACTCCTGTTCCCTATTTGAAGTTCCATGTCGTTGTTTAATGGGTGCAAATGAATCTGGAGGAAAGGCTGAAGTTCTTGGACAAGTTTTTTTTTTTTTTTTTTTTTTCAAATGCACTTCCATTGCAGTTTGACTTGAATCACATGATTGCACACCCGTCAACGCGTGTCCTAGAGATGATCCGGCGGGAGCAAGAGCTCCCTCGCTGTCTCACACGGTTATATCTCGACGCCTCACGGCCTTGAGTGCGGAATAAGATGGCCCGCAAAAGCGTTTGTTTCCACCGCCGAGGTTCACGGGTTCATCCCGGAACGGGGCCTTTCGGTCGTTCCGGACGAGGTTGCGGCGTCACTCTGTGGGCACGCAGGTATTCAAAGTCATCTCGCTCAGATGGGACGGTCCCGAAGCACACATATGTTCACACTTACGTCTGGAATTCTCACCTGAGCGCCCATCTGCGCATGGGAGTGAAAACATACTTGTGAGTGAAACTTGTTGTTTTCGCTCACAAGTGCAGCCGGAGTCAAGTTTGCACATAGTCATGCATTCTTTGCTAGCTTAAGTTTCCATGTTGAAGCAAAGCATCGGCCGGGGGCTATTTTCCTACCTGTATCCATCGCCCAATGAGGTCACACCACCCAGAATCCTGGGAATCTCTGGAATGGTGAGGTTTAAGAGCGTCTTAAACGGCTCTATATGTTATCAGATGGAAGGGAGCTGATTGAAAGGCGGGAGGCTTCTCTATAATGGAGAAAGCGGCGGGAGCGACACCTGGACGTTACCTTCTAGCTGCCGCCTGCACCTGCGATCGGTCTGAAGCTGCAGGCGTTACTTTGATTCGACAGTTTAAATCCACCGTCGTTGTCAGGAGTGTCCTCGGATAACCTCGGATCGCTATTTATGACTGCGGAATCAGAAGCTGCGCCCCTGTGAACTAGTTTCCAGCAAATCCTCGTGTCACCGTATGTTCTCGAAGGTGAAATAGGCCGTGAAGGCTTACTCTGTCTAGGTCTTTACAATAACACCTCTGTAGCTCTGGTGCACGTCGGCCCGTGAGGTTTTATTGACGAGGCGTTTTTTTAAACTGCGGGTTTGTTTTTCGATCAAAGCCAGCGAATGGACGAGCGACCGGTGAGGAAAATAAACGAGATCCACCAAACCGTCTCGTGTCCCGAAACCGCAGATGGCTAACCTTTAAAATCAACCAGGCCCATCAGAAGAAAGCCCTTCCCAACCTTTTTTTGAGCCACGGCACATATTTTACATTAGAAAAATCACACGGCACACCATTGAATAAATATGTCAAAAACATTTTGTAACAAATTAGAATGAAACCGTAGTCTCAATTTACTTAGTGTGAAATCCAGTATATCTAATATCTGTAGATTCATCAAGTTGCAATGCAAATTTCCCACTGATGTGCAACTTTTCCAGAACACTTTTTTCAATGTCTGAAGACATGTCATCAATATGTCTGAAAATTGTATTATTTGAGAGAATTCTTGCTATTTCTTTATCAACGCCAGAGCCGAGCATTTCTTCTACAATGATTTTGCCGGCAGGTAGTATTAATGTTTTGCTACGGTGTGTGGCTGTTTGGATTTAGAGACGAGTTCAGCAACTTTCTAGCAAGCTTTCACTGCTTTCTCACTCGTCTCGGTAGTTTTCAACAATGCCGCCCGTTTGTTTACGCAGATACAAGTACTTTTTAATTTTAAAAATGTGTCACGCAAAGCGTCACTAATCACTCTGATACACGGATGCACAGGTTAATTCACTACCCGTTGCCATCCAATGGGCACGCTGCCCACACAGACATAGGAAGACACATTATTTGCGTTGGATAAGTAATTTTTGGACCAATCAGGTGAAAGTGGGCATTTTTCCACGGCACACCTGATGATCTCTCACGGCACACTAATGCGCACCACAACACAAGCCGACGAGCCCGACAGCTCCAGAAAGCGAGCGCTGCGTCGGCGTGCCTGCGTGAGAGGAAGGAAACCTTCACTTATCAGCAGGTACCGCGGGTCGGAATTAATCATCCGAGGAAAGCCAGAAGGCGTTTTTAATTGCTGATAGAAGAAAGCGATTTCCAGGGGGGTTTCTGCTGGAAACTAAAGAAAGGATACCAAATAAATTTGGGAGGTAACGTACTCTAATGTCGATAAATTGGCAGAGATTCGAGCTGCGCTGAGACATCGCGGTCCCAGAACAAGTCTTGACAGATGACATTGTTGAACCTCGCGGGTTCCAGCTCTGCAAAGAGGCCTGCCGAGTGTTGAAATGATGTTGGGCAGGTACTTTATTTTTGCTGGAAATGAAAATCGGGTCAGTATTCCAATCTCATGTTGGACTTGAACCCAGTAAAATATTCTCTTGAGAAGATTTGCTAACATTTGAATATTAACATTTGTATTTTGGGCAACAATTAAAACCACGTAAGAGCGCTCACTTCTCTCGTTAGCATGTTTTTCGAAAAGGCAGCGTTGCACTTTCTGACACCGACGGTGGGGCAGGAGGTTCATCGGGGACACGGAAGGTGTGCCCAGATGGTGAACGAATGAGTGAGCGTCGGTCTCCGTATGAGCCGTGAACGGTTCAAGGCGACGTGCCAATGGGAAGGCGAACAGCTGGATGTCCCTGCGACGGACCAACGGCAGCTCGGACAGGAGTACTTTGTAGCCGAGTGCAAGTCAACATACGTGGCAAAGAGCTAATATACCTGAGACGGTATATCGATTGCGTCCGTTGATAGAACACGAGGAATCCGATTCGGACAGTCCGGTCCACTCCTCTCCCCTCCCTCTCCTTTCCCTTCCCTTCCCGGTTTCTGTCCACCGAAGCTTTTGGAGCCGGTCTGACTGCCTTGTCTCACCAGCCGCCTCTGTCACCGATTCAACCTGCAAAACTTGGCTGGAAGGTCGGCGGCGCAGGAACGTGCAGGACGCGCTGCTGAGACCGCAGCCTCTGACTCACGCTCGGCGAGTCGGAGGGGCTCTCAGGAGTTACTCATGTATCACTAAACGCATACCTACCCAGATCTAGGCCGAGTCCTCGCAAGATACTCCGTGAAAGTGTTGTTTTGCCACATTATTCAGACCGCCCTCCGAATCCACGCCAGGTCCGCCCTTTCATTACCACTCGTCCATCGGATCCAGAACCATCAGAATGTCGAGAAGAAAACACACAACTCATAAAATCCGCCAGCCCTCAAAATAAATGGTAAGGCGCAGCAGAGCAGAACCGTGGATCAATGAAAATAAGCAGGTACGTTCTTATTAAATGAGATCCCCTGCCGACTTCAGAAGGCGTCCCGTTTTTCTCCTCCGCTCGTTGTTTTCGCTGAGAATTCCACTCGCCGGAGAGATTATCTACAATGTATTCTAATCATTGTAAAAGCTGCCCAGTTATTTCCTGACAGACAAGATGTCCGGTTCTCCAGATGAGGGGGACGGGGGTTGGTAGTTTTTTTTTGTTTTTTTTTTACGGGGCTCAAATGGAGATGCTTGCTATTCCCTGAAGTGTCTGGAAAGCGGGCTGTTTCCATGACGGTCCGTCTCGTCTCGCTGCAGCGGCGGCCCTGTTTTTGCACGGAGGCCCCGGGGCAAGAGGTAAGCTCTGCGGCCTCAGCAGCGGGACGTGCGGCGGGGGCTGCGGCCTTCCCGATCTCACCGGGGTTACAAAGACGTACTTGGACGGGTCTCGCTGCTGGCAGCCTGTTATCACTCAACGCCGGAGCAGACTGCCAGGGCTTACGCTCGTTAGATCGATGATTGTGGCTGGTACGTTGACTAATGAGAACAACCGATTTGTTAGTAAGCATGCGGCCTAATAGCCTAGCAGGTGTGCGTAGGATAAAAGATAAATACCTTTTTGGTTGTTTTCGAAGCAATTCGGATATCTGCACTCGTGTAAGAAGTGAAAGCTGAGCCGGCTAGCTTAAGATTCACAATATTGAGCGGCTAGCTTAAAATCCACAGTATACCTCTTTGTGCGGGCTAATAGACTAGCACACAGATGCCTTTTTAGTATTTCCGACAGTGAACCCTGATGTCTGCACTTGTGGGGGCTTTAGAAACACGTACCTGCTAGCTTGAAGACCACGCCGTACTTTATTTTCAAAGAACACAAAGATCTCGAGACTCTTTGCTTTCATTCGGCGTCACCATCGGTGTAAGTACAGCTTCCGCGATTTGGAGATGGAGGCTTCGCGAACTCGCCGGCCGAGCCGTTACCCTCCCGAGCTCCGTCGGTGTGGCGTGCAGCTGCGTGCCAGCTGTTTTCTGAGCTGATTTTAAGGAGGATTCTCAGGATGTGCCTGCTTTTTATGTGGCCTGTGTTTTTCCACCGGCATTATCGTCCTCGCCGCGTCCATCGGGCGATCGTTTTGACCGTCGAATCATCTGGTTTATGATTTGACATCGATATTCAGTGGCCGCCTAGCTAAAAATAACAGACGCTCGTAGCTTTGTTGACTGATTTAAACTGTTAATCCCTTGTTGAGTGTTCTAGCAGCACGTCTTGTCAAGCGCTCGGCCAAATGTCTCCTCGGGCTCGTTCCCTTCGTCCCGGCTGAGCTTTCCACAGGAAACCGGGATCAAAGTGGAGGAATCGGTGGAATAAATCTGTTTTCGAGTAGAGCTAATTCGGCGGGTGGTCAGTCTACAAAACGCTGACCTCCTTTTCTTACGTTTCATGTGATGGAACGATGTTTGGGGGGCTTTTCGGTCCCCGTCGGACGTAAATAGCCTCTTTTAAAAGGAAGAAGATAAACACGAATTTCCAGAGGTGACAGAATCCGCTTCTTCTTCGGGTGTGAACTCGGCCTTCTGCTCACGAAAGGCCGTCGATCCCGACTCCGAATCGATTCGGGGAAGTTCGTCGATACCCGGGACCTTCGGCAAAAGTCACAATTGTCTTCCTTTTTCCATTGTGCGACGGTCGTTGGATTCTCTCCGGGTCGTCATCTGAAATGAGTCACCTCACCACTCGGTCCGAGCGGGATCTGGACGCCTCGGCCTGGTTTTCACCTTTAAAAGCCGACGAGTCCGGCCCTGCTGGTTAGCGTTAGCACGTGACCTCTTGTTTCGTCCTGAGAGGAGGGGAAAGAAAAAGGTTTTCTTTCTGGGAAAGCCCTTCATTAGCATTTATGGGAAACCTTTTGGCCCGTCTCTCTTTCCCCCCCTCGAGATTAAAACGTATACTCCTTCTTTTTCATTTTTCCATACTAGGGCCTCTCCTGCGTCGAGCTCCGCTCGGCTGTTTTGGGAAATCCCTAATAACGGGCAGTCGGTCGGTCCTCTCTTTTCTTTTTTCCCCCTCCTTTGGGAACACGTCCATTGCATTCTTTAAAAGGCGTGGGCGTCGCCCGTGTGGTATGATGGTGTTTTCTTTCTGCGAGCTCACTTTCCAACCCGACGTCTTTCAGAATGCCGGGGAAACGACCACTGGAACACCTCAACAATGAAAAGAATGCAGACATGAAAAGGCATTAATGGGTTTTTCGGCTATCTCCACTGTACGTGCCGCCTTCAAAGGCGGCCCGTTATATAAACGCACGAATTCCTCTCTGCAGATATTAAAAATGTCAACAGACATTAATCGTAATAGAACGCACGTCGGGAGGCGTGTTTTCAGTTCGACTGCACTTGTCAGTCATACCTTTCATAACCAGTGAGGTAAGAATTCCCTGACTCTCTTCAGCTTCCCTCCCCGGATTTTTCTTGGCTTTCCTGACCTTTTTCGCGAGGGGTTCCTCTTTCCCTCCCGTGCACTTTAAGGACTCGCGACGTGGGAGGGAGGCCGGGGGGGAGAAGGGGAAAGCCATCGCCAAGAATTTTATCTGTTTATCAAACCTTCCACTTCCTTTCTTGACCCCTTTACGTAGGTCCGTCCCCTTCGACGCGCCAAGCAGAGCATTCCTCTGCCCCGCACGGCCCGCGGAAGGTCAGGCTCCGGGACCCATAAATTCAGACAATCCTCGCAAGTGTGTTTGGTCGGACTGTGGTACACCTTGGGCCTCACCGATGTTGAAATAACTTAAATATGTGGGAGCTCTGGGTATTTTTACTTTGGCTTTCCAGAGGCCTCAACCCGTGGAACTAAAACAAACACAATGGGGATTCCTACTCAAATCGTCTAAATTGAATCATCTCTGGTACATGTGAGATGGGTGCCAAGTTTTGATTTTGTAAGGGTAATAAGCACTGGTTAACCGCAGCACTCGGAAAGCCTGACAGGTTATGGGAAAGTTACATCTTGTGACAGTTGTCAGGCATTCCACTTTCCGTTCACTTAGTCCTCTCTGTCTGTCCTCCACCATATGGACTTCCACAAACCCTCCTGCGTGGCCCGTATGCGTCCAAGCATACGACTGCAACGCGGCCCGTTTCGGATTTTCATTTAGCGTTACCTGATTCTCTCACGCCACTAAATTAGGTAGCCGCGGCGGCGGCTACGTGCAGCTTTGTTTTTCAAACCGTTTCGCCGTGTTTGCAAAATGTATCTCTTTGATTGGCCGTGTCCCCGGAGCTCTATTTCCCTTCTGTTTTGTTTCGGGTCCCGTCTCCGAATCAAAGCGCTGATTCGTCACGTCTTTGCTCCTATGTGTGATTTCCTTTCCAGTAACCGCGCCGTCCAAGTAAAAAAGAAATGTCATCCCTGCTCCTCGAGTGCATTTAGAAATAAACCACCGCTATTTTTTTTTCCAGAGATGAGACGCTTTTGCAGCGTAGGAACTTTTGGCAGTTCTGAGAACGTTTTTAGGGGTGAGGCCGGTTCTAGAGGAACCAGGAACCGTGGACATCGGTTCGCAGAACCGTCGCAGCTCCTACTCCGAGGCATGCCCATTACCGGACACCTCTTGCAGACCAAGGAGTGACATTTTTAAATAAGTGCAGAGCGAGCTACCGACAAACGGGGCTCTTCGCGAGGCGAAGCAGTGCAGGGAGAGGATAAAGACACCTCAACCCTGCCGAGGTCCCTCACTGCCTGTGGGATGCAAAACTATAAGGTTAGTTGCTAATTTCTGCCCCCAAATTCCAGCTGGACCCTCTCAGAAGTGTCCTGCCGGAAAGCAGCTGATGGCACAACATCCACATGTTTTTCAGGGCAAACCGAATGTGGAGTCAAAGAATGACATCCTTCTGATTGTTTTTTTTTTTTTAGTTGAACTGAGAATTTATTCTGGGCGCCAGATATCCTTTTACCGTCCTTGCGGTTCTGGAAATCCTCCCGCATTTTCAGAATCCCCTCGATGAGCAGACTCCCATTCGATTTGCCCTCCCGCTTCAGTTAATAGCGGTTCTTTTTATTCCGGTAGAGCATCGCGCTTGACGGCAGCCGGCTGAATGAGCGACATGTGCGGCACGCTCACCTTGAACTCCGAGCTCGTCCATCTTTGGTGGAGTTGTGGGTGGTCCCGTGTCTGTCATCCCAGGTAGGCCAAAGGTGATGTCGAGTAGGGTTTCCCGGGAAGAAAGAAAAGAGACCAGAACGGAAAAAGGCCTAACGGCTCTTTGCATTCTCGGCATACGCGACCCCGGGTGAGCTGCTGCTGCCGCCGTTAAACACTTTTACTGGCTTTCCTTTCTCACGGCAGGTGAACGGCTCAAGAGACAGAGAGAAGCTTCGGTGGCTGAACAGCACTCACTCTTTGATTTTTCTCTCGCCGTCAGATTCGTGAGGGGTGGAGCCTATCCCGGCCGTCACTGGGCAAGAGGCGGGGTTCTCGCCTTCTCGTACATGAATTCGGACAATCCGGTAACCTCCTGCTCGCTTCGGGGCTGCGGGCGTCCCTCCAGTCCAAGGGTTGCCAGTTCAATTTCAATTTCCAAGCCCGGTTAGTGTCGGGCACAGCAGCTCCGCCGCCCTCGGTGTGTGTCAACGGGTGACGGAGATGTATAAGTGGAGACCTTTGACAGTTTGACAAGGCGGGACCAACGTAGCCTGGAAAGTTGCAGCTGAAATTCCCACAGAGGAAGGAGTTTGTCGGCTAATCCCTCTTTGTTGTTAGCGCAGAGGCTGAGCGTGTTAAGAGTGGGTGTCGGGCGTGAAGGATGTATTTGCTGAAGCCCCCTCTGTTTCCGGCAGCTTCCATCCTTCTACTTTCCACCGGTCCCTTGCCCGCAGCTCTCTGTATTTGTGGAGCCATCACAGCGAGAGGTCGGCAGCAGACACATTCTTCGAGGGCCTCCTGATCGGACGGAGCTCTTTATTTGCTCTGGGACAAACTTTGGATTCGTCGAACAGACTCCTATTTCTGTTTATTTTTGCGGCTCCTCCGCTCGGCGTGAGCTTGACCCGCGAGGCGTTAAAGCACAAGACGTTATCTGAATCACTTGGCACTTAAACCTTGGAGTTCATTCTGAACGGAATGCGGCGGGTCCTCCGCCTTTGTCGTACCCGTCTTGATATACCCATTGTTATTTAGAACAATTAATTTTGATCTGAAGCAGCGCAACGTTACTTCGGAAGAGGCGGCGTCACTTGCGTCCCGGCATACGCCCTCTGGGTACCGCAAGCCAGTGACGTGCGATGAGGTTGATGGCTGGTGAGGCACTGACTTAACCCTACAGAGCAGCTTATTCACTACAATAAGCCGAGGAGTCGCAAGAAGAATCCCTGGGATCCCAAGCGCCCCCAGCCATGAGGCAGGGGAACCGCGTGCCTCACTTGGTGGCTCTTCGCAGCTGTTTTTTGATCGCTCAGCACAAGAAACTAGTAACACACATGCAGTTGTTGACAAATTAAAAATGAAGTTCATATACCAAAAGTGTTGAAACATTTTAGTAGCAACGTACCGAGAAGAGACAGCAGTATGCTCTCAGTGCAGAGCAAGACAGCAGTCAGTCAGCATTGAGGCTCAACAGTCGGCAGCCTCGCCATACGCCTCGTCACAGAATTTGAACAGTAAATGTGAAATTCCATCCATTTTGAATAAAAAACAGGTGAAGATAAATGAAAAATACGTTCTTAATACGAGTCGCTGGTAAATTTAACCATTTAATTCTCTTTTTCATTTGACATTTTTTATTTTCCAAGAGGCATGGCCTCTCCCGCCTCACCTCACTGAACGTCACCGCCGCGAGCGATCTGCTCGCTCCCATTTTTTATCTTTCTGTACTTTCATTTTCCTACGACCTACTTCTGTTTCTTGATCCACAAGTAAGACGTGAGGGCGTTTCTCGGTGAGCTTAGTTGAAAAATAGCCTTTCATCGGCCCGTAGGAACAGATCTCCGACGAGAGGATGTTAAGCGAACGCATGATTTCTTACTATTTTTGCTGCTTCTACATCGTCTGGACAGCATTTCCTGCAGGAGGACGATCTGGGTGGTGTTTGCCCCTCGCGCAAAATACACAGAGGATCAAGATGGGAACCCAAAAGCGGCAGGATGAAATGCGATAGTCTCGTAATAGTATTTCACTTAAAGATACTTTTCTGCCTCAAATGCTGAATGGCCTGTGGAGCTTTGCTGAGGGGAGGCAGGGGGGGGCTCCAGTTTGAGACTTGATAACTTGAACCCGTATGAGCTCCCAGCTCTGAAACGCAGTCTTTCATTACAAAAGCGTTCAGCGAGTCGAGGACCTTCCGTCGTGCAATCAGAGGAGCGCGAGGCTCTATTCAAATGATTTGTGTGAGCGCCGGCCTCGTTGCCCCCGTCCAACGCAGCTGTAGATGTATTTCAGCAGAACCCATCGTGGCACGTTCCTCCTCGGAGCCCTGATATCCCGGGAGCCCCGGCAGAAGCGGCCCGACAGCGCCGCTGGGTTTTTTTCTTTTTTGGCTGAAGCAGCTCTCTCAGTCGGGCAGCCTGCCAGATCCATCTGGCTGATGCGGTGCGAGGGTCTCCGGGACTGCTACTGTTAACTGCGCATTCCTTCTTATTGACCTACTTCTAAACATTTATGTAATCCTAAAGCCGGGGGTTCGTTGGAAGAAAGGGGGGGTGTCATAGTTTGGTTAACCGCAGGTATGTTTCAACATACACAAAGGCTTTGTTTGGATAGGGCCAAGGACGGCCCGCCGAGGGCTTGTTTTTCTTGAAGCCGCGACTAAATGAGTTGTTGTCATTTCAGACGCCTGTCACCGGCTCTGACCGTATCCATTCCCCGAGGTCGTTGCCCCCGGCGATCAACCGCGGGGACCACCGTGACCGCGTTACTTCATCGGGACCGGTTCTTTTTCCATACATGCGCGTACACATGACTCGTATGCTTTCCGGGGTCAATAAGTGACTTCTGATGCGGTTAGAAGGCGCGCTGCGGGAGTGCAACCCGGAGTTCTGGAAGGAGGCGATAACCCCGTCATATCTTCTGTTTTCAAGCCCCAGCGCACGAGATCCCTGTGTTCGTTTCAAACCGGGCCGGTTCTAATGCCCCGAATCGGAGCGGCGTTCTGTCTTTTCTTTGAACCGTCCCCTGACGCACGCCGTCTCCTTTTTCCAACCTGTGCACAGATGTCCTCCCTCGCGATTCCCTTCTCTTCTTTTCTGTTTGTTTGTTCCCTCTGCATTGGCTCGGCGTTCTGCCATTCAAGCGTTCTTTTTCTCGCGAGCCATGAGCTCTGGGCTCCGCAGACATGCTAAACACCGGATTAAGAATCGGCGGATGAGAAGAAATCCAACTCCCGAGCGAGCGTCCCCGCCGACTGGCCAAAAGAGCGCAAACGAGGTGGACGTAGAGCCGTCGGCCGTTCGTCTCCACTCGTTTTTCGTACGTTTGCCAAACCGGGAGGCGGTTTGGCTCCGGCCCGCGCTCACCTTCATGTATGCCCGCTCCGACTCCTTTGCGAATTCACCAACTGCCCCAGATAATGACACTTTTTGCTCTAAAGAGCTTAACCTTATTGTGTGTGAGAATCGGAGGAATGCTCCCCCTCCAGTCCACCCCCATTATACCAGAGCGTGGGACTCCGCTGCCTGGTGCGGAGCGGCTAGGATGACTCTTAGGAATGCTTTTGTTTCTGCGCCCGGTTCCCTTTTCCAAATTCACCATGCCCTATCAGACTGATGGTCCCTTCTCGCAGAATGCGATATCCGCCGGTGCGAGGGGGCCGAGGGAGGGATAACGGAGCCGGGGCCCGCAAAAAGCCGCCAAATAAAAGAGCGTTCTCAGCGTCTCCCCTTGTGCGCCGGTGGAACGGCTGGAATGTGACAGGCAGACCGGCCGGCCCTGAGAGCTCCGACCCCTAATGAATTTTAAAAGGGCCTTTTTTCATTCAAAGCAGGGCGCTGGCGAACAGCGTGTCGCCTGGCCCGGCGCTCGGGGGGGAAACGAGAGGAGGGAAGAGGAGAACCGAAAGGGGGGGCTGGCAAAGGGAGCTGGCATCCAGGCGGGGCGGGGTATTGGGTGTCCGCTCTCCCCGGGAGATAATAGGCCACTCTGCATGGGAAGCCGCCGGCGGAGCATTTCCGACCCCACCGGGAGGCTTTTGGGGGCCTGAGTAGAAGCGAGCGGGAGAGGAATTTGTGGACGGCACCAGGAGCTGCAGAGAAGACATACTGAACCCCGTCACTGTCCATTATGAAATCATAAAGAGTCCACTTGATAATGGCAAACGTAGGACGGCGTTACAATTACGTTTTCATTTAGTCGTCCATTACGCGACGCTTGTCCTGCGGTCTGGGTTGCTGGTTGGGCTCGAGCCAATCCCGGCGGTCATCGGGCGAGAGGCCGGGTCTCCCTGGACCAATCGCAGGGTCACATATGGAGACATGCAACCATTCGCTGCGTCACGGTCGCCGCCGAACCTCCTGCGGGAGGAACGTGGAGAATCCTGAGGAGCTTCTGGCTGTGAGGGTGAAGAGCTAACCCCGGCGCCGCCGCAGCGTCCGCTGATCTAGCTTGTTCCCTGCCGGTCGAGATGTTTTTCCGACCAAACGTGTCCAGCACCTGTTCTTGGTGGACGCAGTCAGGAGGTCAGAGGAGCGTTAAGCCTTCCAGGACGTCCCGTTGATCTCCTAAACACCTCTTCTTGGCCGTGTCAGGGCGATTGTGTGCGACCTTCAAGACTACAGAATGAGAAAAATGCACAAAGAGCTCAGGACGGTTGACGAGCCACCCGCTCCGTTTATTTTTCTGTAATTTAAACCAATGCTTCAAAGAGGAGCGTTGGCACCGAGCGCAACCTGCGCTAATTAGCAGGGGAGCTGTTTAGCAATGGAAGAGAATGGTATGTTAATTGCTTTCTTTTCTTTCCTCCCCGCTTTGGAACACTTACAGCTTTTTCCACTCCAGATAATAAGACTTAATGCTCGGCCACAAAATGCAGCAGACGTGTGAAACCCGAGAGGAATTAAAGAAAAAGCCGGGAGAATTAAATCCCCATTATTATGCGTTCGCGGGCTCCCTCCCCGGGCCGGCCCGTGTTTACGTTTTTCCTTTATGTTCTGTGAAACTTCAAACAGAACGTCCAGTCTGCCGGATTTACACTCTGGAGGCCGAAAGATAGCGATTTGCACGAGGTTTTTCATGGTAGTGGAGAAATGGGAGGTGCGAGTGCAGCATGGATGGGCTGCTGAGGTCTTCCTGCAGGAAGGTCTTCTCCAAACGCGTCTTCTCTCCAGGACGCGACGGACCGGGAATCACCCGAGCGGACCGTCTGTGCCACGAGAACGACCAGGAGAGAATGGAGAATCCGAATCTGGGCGCTATGAGCAAGCGCGTGATAATAGGACATGCGTTCATAGAGTGCTTGTCCGTCATCCGGGTTATGGTCCATCAAAGTGCTGTACGAGTGAGACGGGCTGAGAGCAGGACACGCATTCACTTCATCCATCTACTACCATCCCACAGCGAGGGCTTCCGGTGAACCTCCTGCACGGTTCTGACACGAGCAGAACACGCGGACTCCACTCAGAGAGCCATAACGATCGAAAAAACAGGCTCACACGTGCTCCGATATCACTGACAAAAACATCCCTTCTCTTAAAACGCAGCTTTGTGAGATGTGAAGCCTCTCGTTAGTGTCGTGGTGATTGTGCAGGGGCTCGTCTGGTCTCACGCTCTCAAACAATGCCGCCGTCGGCGACCGGGATATGTGACTTTTGTGTTGTTCCGAAAAGAGAAGAGGTACGTTTTCCTTATCCGGCCCCGGATCGCAACTTAATGTGTCAAAATCAGGCCGGGACTCAGATGTCGGCAGCGGGACAAAGCTAACAATGCTACGATCCCGCTGCCAGCAGCCTTTGTAAAGTCCATGAGGTGCGACGGGAGAATCTGGGTCGGGTTCACGCCGGGCCTCACGCCGAAGGATAGATCACTTTGAGACGCTCACTCGTGTGCATGTTGTGACCCGATTGGAAAAAGACGATCTGCTTTTACGGTCGCATACCTGAACCATCCCTTGCAGGGGAATTAGCTTCAGCGCTCGCTTTGCACGATTGCACTCAGGTTTGAAATACAACCGTGCGTTCATGGAGCGGTAACCCAGCGAGAAGGCTGCCACTGCACTTCGTTTCTCTCATGCATATTGATATTGCCATCATTGTACACCGTCTGCCACAACCTTGTAGCTGTTAGCGTTGCTTTTGTTACCAGGATGAGTACATCAGCGTTTGTATTTGCCGGTCCTCATGCAAACCCGTCTCTGTCGCACGCTAGTTTTCTAGAGCCGAGATCCATGCGAGGTTTCTGCATGGGTAAAAGGCAGCGCCTCCAAGCGCCCGGTCCTGGGTGAAAGTTGGGTTTCTGTAGCTCGGCTTCTAGAGCACGGTCTGGACCTGCAAAGCTGGGTTGTGATGTGGCTTCAGGGGCCGTGCCTTGCTCAGGGGGAACCCGGCAGCGCTCAGGAGGTGAACTGGCAGCTCTCCAGCCACCGGTCAACACGTTCCGCAGGTCGAGGCCCGACGGGCCGACTCCCCGCCGCCGCTCGTACCTGATTTATGCCCGCTTGTTATTGGCGCTCCACCTGCGTCGTGTTATTCCTGCAATTTTTCATGTGGCAGCTCCTGAAGCCTTTGTGTGGTCACAAGTGACCCGTCAATTCACAATGTCTGGCAAATAGCGAGAAAATGCCAAGGCGCCTGTTGTCGTCAGTGCACGCGAAGCCCAAACAATCTCAGGAAATCTGCGGTGCGTGATACCGTCATCCGATATTGCTTTGGCATTGTGCGATATCGAAGGCTGTATATTGGTTGGCCGGCCGGCTGATTTTTTTTGGTTCTTTGTGTCGGCCGTTCGAGTTAATACAAGATTTAGATCGGCAATTTGAACCTCCCGGGGGGAAAACCGACGGGGGCGAGGCGGAGCTGTTCGGACTGCACCGCCAGCCGCTCTTTTGGAGCTCTAGCTTTGGCTGTTTGGGCGGTCCGGGGTTGTCGGTGTTTTCGCAAAACATGAGGTGCAGGCCGTGGAATCCATAAAAAAAAAAAAAGCCTCATCTCTTTGTGTCTTTTTCCATTCCGCCTGCATCCTTTGACCGAGCGTCGGGGCCGGCGAAGGTCAGAGAGGCCCGGCGGATGCTGTGAACCACATGCGTGGAGACGGCGCAGATGTCATCAGGCTGGCTATGTATAGGGGCCGTTACATTCTGCACGGTGGTCGGGGTGCTACTAAACACGCCGTGGGTCATATCACCACCGGTGATGTCAGAGGAAATGCCAGAGTGCTGAGGCAAAGGGCCGCTCGTTGCTGTTTGGCAGATTCTTACGCAGACAACCGCCGTGATAGCGGCGGCTCCAGTGTGGCAAAACCAGGAGTAGAAAGTAATAAGCAGTTACTGATAATAACGGTGGGGAGACAGCACAATGTGATACCGTGGCTAATGCGTGTAGCGCAGTGGTCCACTGAAAACAAGCAGAATCACTTCTCAACCTTTGGTGCTGAAATGTGATGTCACCACCCCTGTGCTGTGTTGGTCTTGGCCCGGCCTCGCTGGATGTGCAGAGACGTGTAGACAGTGGGGTTTTTTTTTTTTAGAAACACGTGTCTGGATGGGCTAATATGACTTTAGTTTCCTGATATATGGTGATGATAAAGTGTCCTGGCCGGAAAAAGTTTGCTAAAATCAGCAGGCCGGGCTTTCCTATGTACACCACGCTCTGGAAGTGATGATCGCCGACGGTGCCGTGCTCAAACGCTCCACTGCTGTCCAAGCAACTTTCACAACCGCTGAGCATCGTGATGATAACCGCCCGGCGAGCTGATCCCGGCGGCCGGTGCGGCACAAATCCCATTATTTTGAAAAGGGCCACATGGTACAGAAGCAGGGAAAGAAAAATGCACTGAACCGAACCGCGCCGTGTTATTTGTCACGCGACGTATCTGCAGATCTCGGCTTTGGACGGCAGGATTTACCGAGACCTATATGCAACGTATGCGGCGCTGGAATATGCTGCTGTCGAAGCTTTTTAAGAAACCGCCGATTAATTTGCGAACCCGGTCGCTCGGAAGGTTGGAAGGACACTGCCCCCCCCCCCCCCCAATCCCCACCGGTTAACTGAAGCGGAAAGACGAGCGAAATTCCTCGCAGTGAAGATGAAACCAGGAGGAGGAAAGTTTGATGATTCTGTGGGATTCTACTGTCTCACTCATGGAAAGCAAATACATTGGGGGAAGCGGTCCGAGGATGTATGGGCCCGGCGGCGCGTCCCCACTCCAAGGTAAATAAAACGCAGTGTCGACGTCAAAGGCGATATGCAAACGTTGAATTTTGCGTCCATTCATTTCGGTACATATGCCGTCTTGAGAGGGAATGAGGCGCTGCGTGGAGATCAGACCAAAATGGAAACTCGCTTCAATGGAAACTGGAAAAACTGTGATATTTGTGAACAAATAAGCGTCTCTGGATCTGTGTTAATAGAGCGATGAAAACCAAAGATATAGGATCGTCATTTCGAGTCAAGGTGAGGGCGACACCTTGCCGACATCTGTTTTTATATGGTTTTCCTTTTGTTGACATTGTATCCAGCTGAAAAACAGCTCTAATACGCTTCGAGTTTCGCTAATATTGTGACTCGGCTGTCAAAACACAGCATCCCGCGGCCTCGGGTGATTCGCAGCCCGACTCCTTAACGTTTCACACGGGGGGCAATCGGACCGCTGGATTTAAACGGTAGCCTAAACCTTCTGTGCGGAGGCCTCTGTTTTGTAATCTGCGAGAGGCGCGGCGGTCCACCTGAATGACCTCATCGCTCGGCCCTCCGTAAACCAGTGGAAGCGGAGGCATTGTCTCGGGCCAAAAAAGCGCAGTGAACAGGCTGAGGTCATAATGAGATAGGGCTTGTGGAAACACTGATGCTCTCACTAACATGACCGGCGTTGGAAAGTACTCCTGCAGGAACCCCAAAACAGGACGGCGGAGTCATACCACAGAGCAGAGCCATCGTGGATCGGCGAAAAAATAAAAAATACAAAGACCCGATCTTTCCCTCTTCGGGTTCGCTCAGAGGGCGCGCAGGTGAAAGGCGGACTTTGCTCATTTTCCGTCCCCGGGATGCTTTTCATAACATTTCCTAATGTCCTCCGGATGGCAGCTGTCCGTTCATTTGTTCCTATAAATACGGGAAAGACAGATGACCCCGCACTTTAGGGGAGGATAAAGCGTGATCTCGAGGCCTTGCCGGTCCTTCGGCGTACCTGCTATCTGAAGCCGCCGCCGCCTCTTAAAACTTTTAACATTCCTCCCCTGACATGACATCATTTCATGGCTCATTACAATGATGTCATCCCAGCCAGCGAGAGGGGAAAGGCCTTGTTTCACCGCAATCAGTCTCAAAGTACAGCCACTGACAGAAGTCCATTGAGAATCTTCACACCGGGGTCCGCCGTGTTGCTTGCAGATGTCCGATCGGACCTACCCTTAAGGCTCGGTCATGGTCGGGCCACGTACATAAACGGGTACGTCAATCTTCGGCGCCCTCGTACCTCCCAGGCGTGCTTTCCGTTGCAATCGTTGTCGAGCGGTACGTCCACCAGAGGGCAGCGCGGTCGTCCGAGTTCCGTTTCAGACGATAGCAAACGTGGCGTCGGCCCCGCCGATGGTAATGTACATTGTAAGAAATAAGCTCCCTGGTTACACCGACACCAGGTTGTCTTCTTCTTCTCGGTTCCGTTTGCCGGTTGCACTCGAGCGTACCAGGCGCAACGCCGCCTCCCCACGGCCTCCGCTGGCGCCGCTCCATTCTTGCGGGCCCCGAACACAAATGAAAAGCGATCGCAGTTGGTGTTGCGTCACCCTAATTCACCGCGGCTCATCTCCGTCTTCCTCTATGTTGCCGTTCCAGACCGCGGCGATGCACGGCGCCCTGAAGGAGCTGAATCTGAACATCGTGGAGATGACCGATGAGAACGCCACCCTGGATGGAGGAGATGTCCTCTTCACAGGTAACCGAATCCCCGCGATGAAACCGGACGGTCTCGTTTTATACAGCTCTTTGTACACTTTGAGGTTTCGAAGCCGTCGCGCTGGATTACGCTCACACGCAGATGGTGTTCGAGCCGCCTCGCTATATTAGGACACAATAAAGGTGCCGGCTCTGGTATTTCCCTCCGTCCACCTGAATAAATGTGTTCTGCTGTGGTTTCCTGTGGCCGTTGATGAAAACGGCAGAAGTTATCTGAAAGTTCCCAACATTTTAAAGGAGCCACTTCCTTCTCAGTCGCTGCCATTTAATTGCAGGAGACGGACATTTCAGCCCACCGCAACGGCTAGAGGCAGCCTTTGCTGATATAGCTGCAATGATGAATTTGTTCCCACTTGAGGTGACTGAACAGGTCATAAGGGCCACCGGGCACCCATCTGGGCCGCGGAGCTGTCAGGTGCAAATAACTTCAGTGGATTGGAATCCTCAGCCAACATTTTGATTTAGATAGCTGTAATTATATCGTAAATCAAAGGTGACGGATATCCAGGGGTGAGCTAACGACTGCTAAATGTGCACGGATGTCCCTTTAGAGTCATTTGAAGTTGATGAATACTTTGTATTTGACGGAGTTAACAGCAACACCGGGCCGCTTTTCGTTTTTCCGGCAAAAAGCGTAAGGCGTCGAGGCTGCAGCGCGAGCTTGTTTGCCGCGTATTCCATAATGAGCGGACGTCACTTAAGGTCTATTACGACGGCATTTTGAAAAAAAAAAACTCCGTACGGGTCCGATGACGATGGAAGGCTTTGAACGTCTACGACTCTTTGTCGTCGTCAGATCAATGCGCTCTGTGTAAATATCAGCAAAGCTCTTGAAGCCGAGCTACGTCACCTCTTTCTAATGAGTGTAGCGGAGCCGGCCAACCCCGTGCATTTCAAGCGTCGGTCGACCGTAAGGACGTATTAGAAGATATCCAGGGCAGTTACATCAGCCGCCAACCCTCAGCGGTCACAGTCTGCGAGCAAAAGCGTTGCGTGTCTGCGAGTGCGAGTCCAAAGCGTCAGGATCCTCCATTTGGCATTCCTCAGGTGACCTCACTGACCCGGTGCCTCAGCGCACCGACAGACTTTCCCCTGGAAAAAAAAAAAAAACACCGTGTACCACCACGCTGCAGACCCGTCCTCGCCGAGGGCCTCCCACTCCTCCGGCGTTAGGTAATAAAAACCGACGAGGGCCGAGAATCAGGAGCGCTGCGGTCTCCGGTTACGTTTTCTGTACATTCGGAGACTTTGTGCGCTCCGAATGTGGGTCAGTGTTTTCTACGCAGGCCTCGAGGAACGAGCACACTTAATTGGTTTTCTAGACACTGGCGCTGTGCTCCTGTCTCATCCAGCTGAAATCGGTTTCACATGGCAGGGGCTAGAAACATTTCCTGTTGGCAAGGCCCCGGCTAATGGCTAATTTTGTAAAGGCTCAGCATTACATTCAGGCTCAGCGCAGCGGCGGCCTTGCCAGTCGCTCAGAGCCCCGTCGGTAAATGCGTCGCGGCGCATTTACCGCTGTCGGCCGCGTCCCTGACGAAGGCGCGGCTCGCGGGACGACTCTTCACGGCCGTCGGATCGGGGCTCCACAGATACCCTCCGTATTAGCTAGTTTCTCACGCCGCATCACTGATCCGTGACTGTTTCTCCAGGTCGGGAGTTCTTTGTGGGCCTCTCCAAACGGACCAATCAGAGAGGAGCGGAGATCCTAGCTGACGCCTTCAAGGTGAGTTATCTCGCAGGGGATCAAAACCTATTTACGGACCAAAGGGACCTCGCTACAAAACGAGGCCGGCCAGAGCACTCGTGCGATTGGAAAGGTCTTAGTCATGCACACGCTATCCTTCGTGAGGCGTGGAATGTAACTCATGGAGGCGTACACTCGCTCTAGTCCTGGGTCTAAGTAGAATTCACTCGGGCAAATAAATGTATAATTCACTTCTCAGATGCAAATCAGAAGAGCGGTGGGAGAGATGTACCAGATTACCTCTGGGTAGCAACGGGGGCTCGAAGTGGCTACGATCACCTGCGCGGAAACAAAGAAAAAAAAACCTACTTTTGTGTCTCGCAGTCTCCTGAAAGATGCCTCAGCCTGCCGTGAACAATCAGGCTGCTCAGACAAGCGCGGAGGAGATAAACGTGTTATTCATCAGAAAAGCTTTTTGGCCAGGAAGAGAGCTGCATCGTCACTCCATTTATCTCCTGTCTTTTATTCGAAACCTCTTCCACCGACTAAATTCAGTTTATCGCACTCCCTCCGCCACAGTGCGCCTTCTGCGTCCACTAGGTCCATCACCCGCCTTTCCCTCCTCTTCCTGCAGCCCGTGATGCGCCTAACCTAACATGCATTGATACAAATACGCCGTGAACGCAAAGCAGGCTCTCCGATCTGGCGCCATTCGCCAGGCGTGAACGAGGGCCGTGACACCACGGGCAGATCTAGAACGCAAAGGGGGCTTCAATGCATGCATGAATCACATCCAGACGATGACATCACTGCAGGTGAAGGGTTTGACTGTTGCTAGGTGATCTGATCATCCCTCAGCGCCGCACGCTGGCTGAAGGAAGACGCTTGAACTTTAACGAAAACGCAGACGCGGCATGCATCTCGGGCTATTATTTGGAGAACACGGAGGGGATGCGGTCACCGGAACGGTTCGGCTGCAAAGGGCCAGGCAGATGTGGCGGATTCGATTTTCGAATCATTCACCGATGCATACAACCTCAGCCACCCTCCTCACGCCGACCCCTTGTTATACATTATTGATGCTCGACTCTCTGAAGAAAACGAAAAGGGATCGATAGGTATCTCTGGACGCAGTCGAACCTCCTAATTGAAAATGTAATTCTTCAGAACTGGCTCCGGCGAGCTCGGCACCGGAAAGGATCTTTGTGTTTCACCCGCGATTAACTGCAATGATCATGACCCGGTCGTGATTTTCTATGCTCTTACTGAGTTTGCAGGCGGGAGAGTGATGTTTTCGAAGAAGAAATAACCGAAAGAAGGCTTTTATCGAGTCACATTCAGTCGTACGTACAGCACAACATCATCGGCGAAATGTGTGACAACGTAACCGTCTCGTGGTTGAACATTCAGTTACGGGACGTTTTGTCCCTCCACGGGAGCCACGCCGCCCCCAGACAATGATTCAAATGGCCACAAATGATGGAAACTTAGGAGAAGGTACTTTGCTGCGGAGAGTTTTCAGACGGCGCTGCTTTCGATATGCCCGCCGTGACTCTGCTAGGCTCTGCCAAAGCCTCGCCGTCCACCAGGGAATCGGTTGTTCATTTTAAAGACGGCATTGTCACTTTGGAAGCACGATCTCTGCGTGACCGGAGGTCCGGGACCTGTAGGTTACAGGCCCTGGCCTGCATCCATGACACAAGCTTCCTGTTCTTCGACACTTCTGTGGTTCTTACCTTGCTAACGGCCTCCGCCGAGCTCCGCGGAGTATTGGAGTCGTCCCGGTTGGCGGACGCCAGGTTGACTGCGTGTCACACAAACGCAGGCGGATCATGTGTTTGTCATTATTCTAATGCGAGGAGGGTTTCATGCCGGCGGGGACTTATCTTCATCGCTTTTGGCTTTTCCCAGTACACGACAAAAAAACGAAAACCAAAAGGCCGAGCAGTCACACAAGTTCACAGGTGGGTCGAGGCAGCCGGGGTTCAACACATTGGAGCAATCTTTCTGCGTTCCCATCTTCCCATTTATAACCGTTTGAAATTCCTCCACGTGGATTCCTCTCGGCTTTTTCTGTTATCTTTGATAAGAAGAACCTTAATGATGCGTCTCTCCGAAAATGACAACAGGAAAAATCCATTATTGTTTTTTCCACTTTTTATCGGACCGACGCGCTTATCGCTGTTGTTCTTTCCTCTCATTATCAAATTATGGATAATTCCGTTCCCGTGTTTGCTCAACACTCAACAACTGCGCGCAGATGTTGAAGCTCTCTCCTTAATGGTCCTTGTAGAGGTCGGGGTGAAGAGTGCTCGGGGCCGCATCGGTCCACTGTCTAGGGACGGATCCATTTGTCCAGTTGATGGTGCACAGGTGCTGAACTCAACTCCTTGAAGGGAATATTCGGTGGAGCGGTTGGTAGCGCCTCCGCCTCGCAGCCAGGAGGTCCCTCCTTGTTGTCCAGATGTTGGGTAAACGAGAGGGTGATTGGTTGGATGTCGAGTCAAAAACACCCCCCGAAAAAAGCCAAAACGGAACCGCACGTCGAGTGAGGCAAAGATGTCGGCAAACTCGGGTAATTATTTGTCCATATGAGGCGCGGATGAGCGAACCCTGTCCCGTCCAGGACGAACCCCGTCTCTTGCGACCCGGAGTGCAGGGTAATAGGAAGGAATGAATGCCAGACTCCCATCTCTCCGTGCAAAACAAATCACCCTGTTCACGGATAACGAGGAGAAAGGACGGCAAAATCCCGCTTATGTAATCCCCTCGTGAGTCTTCCGAAGTCGAAAGGAAACGGTTGAAGAAAACACAGCGGACGGGGTCAGGTAAGTTTGTGTGATGAACTGCAAACTGCTTCTCAGTCAAAGTAGCTGTTTCCTTGAATCACAGCGCTCCAAGTGTGATAACGCCGCGATGCCAAAAGCGTAGCCGTGTGCTTACAGGCAGGAAGTTGACAGTGGAGTGCAATGGTGGAAAATGTACACAATGCTTCATGGAGTTTTACGAGTTTTATGAAGCTGGGAGCCCATTCATAACATATCGTGTGTTAAAGAAAACACGCGGCAAACCTATTTTCACGGGCGCGAGCCAAAGTTTATACTATGATTCTGTATTTGCATACTTTCAGGATGGAGAGGTCTCGGAAAAAAAACAGCTCGAGAGAGTCTGGAATCCTCTCGTAAATTCAAATCGCGGCTCGATATCCGTCGAAACCAGACGCAACCCCGCGAAGCCCAGGTCTGGCTTGCAGCGTTCCTCAAAAGGGAGATAGTGTATCCAGCTGTCATCAGATCCGGGTCCTCGCACCAAAGGCTCAATCCATCAACTGGAAAGTAGCTCTTAAATCAGCGAATCTGAATCCCGGCGGCGAACACGTTGTTTCTGCACGCGACACTTTAAATCTGCAGAGAAAGACCGCGGGCTTTAATTCTTCGCCGCGATGGCGGTTTGGCAGGCTTTACAAAGTGCTGGTGAATAAAAAGCAGCTGCGGATGCACTAAATGTTTAATGTCACCTCGTTCGAAGGTCACGGCGGGACCCGTCCGGTGACCTTTGACCTCTGTGGAACCAGAACGATGAACCTCCCGTTGAATGGCAGCGTGACGTCAGGCTGAAACACACTCGTAAAATTCAGTCGGGCAATAGCCCGGAATACAAACAGTCGCTGTTCCTGCTGTACTCAATATAGCTGTCACAGGATAAAGACTATCTCGACGCTGCAGTGTGTGTGTGTGTGTGTGTGTCTTTCCTCCATCCTTGTTTGAGTATCAGCTTATAGGTCCCTTGTCTTCTCGTTGAGGATCAACGTCCCGGTAATGTTCCTTTATCTGTGGTTGGGGATAGCAGATTAGTGTTCTCTTTTGGTTGTGTCTCCTGGTTTTTCCTGCCTGGACAAACCTTCCACGCTGCATCGCCAACCTGTTCTCCAAGTGAAAGGACGGCCATGCCCGATAGGGCGGAGCTTTACGGCTCCTGGTCTGAGCTTTGTCCTTCTGCCTGGACAACAGAAATTGTCCTCTGACCAGAAAAATTGTCGCGCTCCGTGTCGGTTTACTTGCTCCTCCATCCTCTTGTGCATTCAAATGTTGCTTGTCCTACCCAAACATCTCTCAGGCCTCCGTCGGCAAATCGGTTAAATCTTTCCCCCGTCTGTCAACACTGACTTCAATCTCAGCCCAGACCCGGCCCGACCTTACTCTTCACCCTTGATTTAACAGCGGAGGCCCACTGAGCACCTCAGCAGATCCATATCCGACCATATCTGCACAACCGGCTCAGCCCGAGATACAGATTGCGCATACATTAGCAGAGGCTTTCCGAGCGGAATGTCCTTGGTTTTATGCAGATGCTCTAATATTTGGTCGGGTAGGATTGAAGCGACGCCAGTACAACGCTGTTTTTGTTTGGTGGTGTATTAATGGTGGCGTTTCTACCTTGCAGGACTACGCCGTGTCCACCGTGCCGGTGTTGGAAGGGCTGCACCTGAAGAGCTTCTGCAGCATGGGAGGACCGGGCCTGATCGTCATCGGCTCCAGCGAACCGGCCCAGAAGGCCCTCAAAGTATGAAACGCGAGTATTTGCGCCGCGCGAAAACGATCGTACTCCCACATTTGTCACGTCGGTGTTAGCGTATTGACACGGCGCATTCCTTCCGCAAATCCCCGGTTGCCTGTTTGCTAAATCCGGCCGGTGCGAGCGACTCTCCCCGCTCTGCGAAGTATCGGGCAGAGCATAACTCTACATGACGGCACGTCACGCGTGTTGATTGGGAGCAGACGCCGCGACTCGCGGCGTGATTGCCGCTTCCCACTGCAAGCACATTGAAACCACCTGCCACCCTAATCTCCCCTCATTAATTCATATTCTTAGCTAATCTGCCACGATTGCCTCTGGCACCGCCGCTCTGGCTGCAATTACCAAGACATTGTCCTCCCGTCGAACAGCTTGATTTCATTACGACATAAAAGGCGTCCGAAGTGATCGATCTCCGTCGCGGACATAATTCCCGGGAGATAAACGCCAGGCTGCGGCGGCGGACGGGTCCTTCTCGCCCGCAGCAGCCAAGCAGCTCAATCACCCTCTTACCATTATCATCAAAGTCCTGAGATCTGAGTCGGTGGTTGTTTGTCAGAACGGACGCTTGTACGTCTCGGTCCAGGGTGAGCGCCGCGGGGGCAAGCTCCAGCCACCCTGACCGCGGTGAATGAATGCCGCACCGTCGACGAGAGCCGAATCGAATAGAGCACCTGGGACCACCGCTTTACGGATTAAACTGTTTCCACGGGGATTGAATTATAAAAACGTCAGTTAATGAATTTTATCTGAATGCAACCATTACACTTTATAGGGAGCGATCAATTTTGCTCCATAATGTCAATTCACCTTAACGCAGTCTGCGACTCTGCAATGGCCTCGTCGTTTGCTCTCCAGCGACTTTTATTTTGGCTTTTTTTTGGGCTAGCTCGTGGTAGCCGATGTGCAAAACGATGCGACAGTAAGGCGAAGGCGGAAACGGTCGTCTTTTGAATGGAAAAACCTATTTGGACCGAGAGAGATTTTCTTTGCGGACTGGTGCTGAATGATCCGCGGATCCACGGAATAGAATATCAAGCCATCACGAACCGACCCGCTGACCCTCTTATATGCAGTCGGTGGTTTCGGATCCTCGGCTCTGGCGTATTCATCCTGTCATCAGGTTGACCGTTTTGGGAACAATCAGGCGATGGCCTATGGCGAAAAGGCTTTGTGCAGCATTGAAGCAGGGGACACATTAAATGCACAAAACAGCATTCCTCCACAGGGAGGATGGGGAGGCACGTCGTGTGACGGATGAAGCCGCGACCCGCCGTCTGCTCGTCGTCCTCTCGGCCCGCCGGTGTGATGTCCCCCCCTGCTGGAGCCGCGGAGGAACCGATTAAAACCAGAACCGTTACGCAAGACGTGAGGACGCGAGGCGCCACACCTTCTCGCGCAGGATCGCGCTTGTGGGCCCGTCGGTGTGCTTACGTGGCCGGCGTGGACACGGTAACCCCGCAGAGCCGTTCGCAAATAGGCGCGCTGATTAATTTTATATTCCGACATCATTAAGATTCCTGGCGGTTTTATCGCTCCGGTAACGGGCTGGCGGAGGAGCGGCCGTTGGCAAGGCTTAATGACAAACCGCTCACTTTCTAATTACGGTTTACGTCACCGCCTCCGCGGCAATTAGCTCTTTTTAGGAGATTTCACGACCCTGGATTTGTAATTAGGGGAATGTTTTTTTTTTTTTTTTTGTGAGGGCATGAAAGGCTTTTGCGTCCAACTGTCGCTCAAACAGCGAAAACAGAGTCTCCGATGTCGAACAAAGGCCGTCTGAGCGAACGTGCGGTCGTCGTGTTTGACGGGCTGAAATTAGCTCACGGGAAGGCGACCCGGCCTATTTTCATTGTTTTACAAGTCGGACCAAAAAAAAATCCTCTTGTTTGAGTCTTTTTTTAGCTCTTTCAGAGCAGCGGAGGCCCTGGCTGTAAATATTTGCGTGTCGGCCAGGTGTTTAACCCTGCCGAGGCTGAGAATGCCCATTTTTTTTTTTGAGCCGGATGGATTCGGTCATCCATCTCCCCGGGTCGCCACAGAGCTTGAAGTCATCGCACCGAAATAACATCCGTGTCAAGCGTCCACTCCCTGCTCTCGGTCGCGCCGCTCCCTCCGAAGCGGGGCGGCCCTCCGCTCGGCCTGACGTAACAACATGGCGGCGAAGGCTACCCTTCCCTGAGCCGACGTATGATCCCAGATCTCCCGTAACCAGACGACGGATCTTGCAGGAGCGCATATTTTAGAATGTTCTCATATTCTGCGACCCATATATGCGTGGGTCAGGTCTCCGGGTCTCGACGACTCCAACTGTTTTCTATTTGCCTCTTCGAGGGGCGGCAGCAAACACGGACTGTACGTTCACGGAGAGTGATGACCGTGACGGGACAGGCGGATTTGTTTTTGTATGTGCCGTTGTCAAACAAACAGCGGTATGAATTTTCCCACGAGGGCCCAAAGCCCTGGTCAGGATGATCACCGTGCGCGGTTTCCTGTTTACTAACTGCGGCCTTCGAATCGTGACGGCCTCGGGGTGTCAGGACGCGTCCTCACCCCGTCTTTGCCTTGCCTGCTGCTGTGTCGACTGGTGCTCGGCCATTTTCTATCAGGAAGTGAGCGGCAGCCGATTTGTAGCTCTCTGCAGGGCTCTCCTGCCGATTTCTCCTTCTCGCTGTCCTTCACCTGCGCACCATGGCGACCCAAACCCAGACTTATAACCGATCGTGGCTACCGGGCCCGTCATCTTCTCCTGGACTTCTAGTACACACACACATTGACACCCACATCTGCGTGTACACTAACTCGCTTCATTTCCTGGAGGCGGAGCCTCACGTCTGGGGTAAATAGACGTTCTCACTCACCTCAACCTGCCTGGTTGAGGAAAATCCCTCGGTGAGCACGTTGACTCACACACACACACACAGAACCACTAATTGTTTGTGTGCCTGCTGACGGGCTCACCGTTTAAAAAAAAAAAAAAAGCCCACCACTAATTCGAGGATTTCAGGCCTTAATCCTGCTCTCAGGCTGTTTGGAAAATCACCTTCCAGTGGAATCCATTATTGCTGTTTTTGATGTTGGTCCTGTAAGTCGACGCGAAGGGTTCATTAATCCCACACTGCCGTTTTCCTTTTAGTTTGCGTCGCACTGATGTGTGCTACCGGCTTCCTCCCGCCAGAGGGCGTGTCACTTCCTGTTCGGCCAAACTTTTTTTTTTTCCTTCCTTCAAATAACGACCCGCAGTCGTCTGGTATCTTCTAAAATAAGATGATTTGTGTCTGCTCTCGAGGGCCCTTCCTGTCCCGACAGCCCCCACCCCGCCATCCCATTGTGTTTGCAGGCCTTTGACGTCTGGCCAAAGATGCCCCTCTCACCCTCCTCGACCACGGGCACCGCGTCCACCAATCAGATCGCTTCGAGGCTGCGGTGCCTTTAAGAGAGCGAAAGGGCAGCTCGATAGACTCGGATGAGATTCTTATCTGTTCAAATCTCCACTTAAAATACCTTCTGTGAACGTCGCCCCCCTTTTCCTCCCAGTCTCCGAGGTATCCGTCCGCAGATGTTGCTCATAAACACCAAGAGGCACCTGCCCCGACTCTGGTCATAACATCCTCCTTTGCACACGCACCTCCATAACATCCACTTGGCGGCCTCGCAGTATTCTCAGCCTTCTCCTCCTCCCGTCCCACCTGTACTTCCCTCGGATTACATAAATAACATGACATCCGCGGGAGAAGAATGTCCGTCTGCTCCTGTGTTCCCCATTAGGGCCGGCTTCGGCCAGCCGGAGGACGAATCGCTGACTCTTCGGTATTGTCCGCAAACTCGAGCGTCGGCTTGTTCTGTCTCCTTGCAAACCTCGTGATCATCCATCCCCAGATCATGCAGCAGATGAGCGACCACCGCTACGACAAGCTGACGGTGCCGGACGACCTGGCCGCCAACTGCATCTACATGAACCTGCCCAGTAAGGGACACGTGCTCTTGCACAGCACGGCGGAGCAGTACCCGGAGAGCGTCAAGGTAACGCCCAGTTTCACACGTAAGACAATCCTGCACGCGTTCGGCTTCGAAGCTGAGGACGTAACCGGCACAGATGCTCCAAAGCATACTCGTCTTTATTTCTTTTCACCGTCACTCAGAAACCCAAGCCGCAGGGAAAGCGTGCGAGTGGCGGTTGTTTTCGTTGGACCGCTTGCACGGTCGACCGCAGCCGCTTTCTTTTTTCTACTTTAACAAAGAAACCTGCAGTTTGACTTCCAGGTAATTTTTTTGTTTGTTTTTTTAGATTCTTTGCGTAATAGCTGGGAACGAACTCTACGAGCCAGAGACACGTTGTCTTCTGAAAGGAACATGATTACATTGCACCTTAAGTGTCTTTTTTTCCTTTTGTGCACGCCTAGCATGCTGCCACACTTAGCTATAGAAAGAGTCTGGATGAGCTAGCAAGGACAGTTTGCAAGGATAATAATGGAAGTGGATTTTCTCCTGCTACACATGTAGCTCAAGTCGAATTAGACTTGTGTCAGAGTGGCTGAAGTAAAGACATTTGCGAGCTAAAGTGTCTCTTGCACACGTTAAGAAGCAGAAGACCGTTCGGTTCTGCTTGCGGCGCAACTTGCCCTCTGCATTGAACCGCCAGAGCGGTTCAGGGTTCAGTGTCTTGCTCCGCACCACCTCGGCAGGCCAGAAGCGCATTGAAATCAGACCGGGAACATTTGGTTCCTAGACGACCATTCCAACCGGCATAGCTCGTCACTGAATTTTGTGAGCGACTGTCATTCTGCTATTCTTCTAAAGTCCCTGTTCTGGGTCCCTACCCAGAATTTGTTCCCTTTCAAGACGGTATCTCTAACAAAAGCCTCTTGTGCCATACAAATGTGTTGAGAATATTCACTCCAAGGTCACCCAAGTGCGTAAAGGAGATCCCCAGAGCACTGAACAAGGACCACAGCACTTTGAAACCATGACTGAAGTTGGCCTTTCCAAGACCTGCGGTACCTCCCAGCATACTCCCCTTGTTTGGGCTGCAAAGACCAACATGAAGGCTCGGGTGACCAAGGCCCGGCGTACATGACAACGCTCTGGAGTGAGAATGCACTCCAACTCTCGTTGGACACAAGAAGGGTGTTTGCAGCGCTTTCCAATGGAACAATATGGGAAAGATCTGAAAATAGAGACAGGCATTCACACAGAGGTCGAGGTCAATCGCCATGCAAGGTTGTGTCAACCATAACAATAATGGTAGACTCCAGACTATTCCAGGGCACTCCAGACTACTCAGGAATAGTTGGACTGGTGGTCTAGTTCCTCTTAAGTTTCCCCTCCTTGTAGTTCAGGGTCCCCAAGCAGTAACTCCACCTCATCTTCGGTCCATATGGATACTCGATCACTGATGTTTACCGTGTTTTAGATGATCACAAAATCACAGTGGCAACTACTGGCTGGGCACGTGTACTACAGCGCCTCTGGTGTTTAGGGTCGGGCATGTTTTCAAAACCGTCTTCATGTGGAGCTGTTTGAGAACGCCGACTGGAAACGTGCCCGCGGACACGCCATGTCGGATGCCCGAACCATCGGCGCACGGCCACAGGAGCTTCTCTAAGGGAAGTAAAAGTGACCTACTTGCAAAAACAATCGGCGCTATGTGTGTTTACGCCGGTGATCAATCGCCAATGTTTTGGGAAGAAGCCCACTGCCAGTGTTGTCATCTCGGTGTCTGTTACTCAGACGCTTCGCGGGTTCACCGCTCGGCAAAGTCGGAGCAACTCTCACAGGATCAAAAATCCGGTACCCTGCAATCTGCGCAGACAGTGCGCCGACCTCAAAATGTACTCTGCGGCTGAAACCCCAACCTCCAGCAGTTATTTTTAGAAGGAAGAATTCACAAAATTATGCGTCTTTGGACTAGCATCCACCGTGGAGGCTAATTTTTTTTTCCAGGAAGATCAACCCGGGGAATTCGAGTTGATCATAATAAAATCTTTTTCTGTACCATGTGCTTCCTGCTTTGGTAGTACCCTCAACGGACCATTTGGAGCAGAATTTAAGCAATGAATATTTGCGCGGTGATCCAGGGATTTTTTTTTTCCCCTTCGTAAACCCGCAGACCTACCAGAAATGAGCCTGCGGAGCCCAGTTTGGGTCTCCAGCCTGTGTTTAAGGAATAGTAGCATAAAGAAAAGTGGAAAAAACATTAATAGCACGAGACATAACAGCAGCGAGGGGGTTGTGGAGGGCGTGCCGTGCAGTCGTCCCAGGTTTTCTGCTCGTTCCCTCCACGGGATGTCCAGATTCAGCACGATTGGAGACACTCGGCGAGGCGTCCTCTGCTCCCCGACCCCAAACGCCATCTGAAGCCATCTCCGGGCTGCGTTTTATTTATCTTCCCGCGATAAATCTGAGATCCTGGGTGATCCATGTGTCGTCGTCCCCCATGAAACATCTGGATGTCGATGAAACGCTATTGTGTTTACTGTTATGTATTCTATTTATATCATTGTAAATATGTTTTTCCTATTTTTGTGAAAATACCAAAGAAAAATAAATAGATTTAAAAATGATGTAAAATATAACAGAAAGACTGTCGGCCTTTTGGGCGGCTCCACGGGGCGACGCACCTCCTCAGTCCCTCCAGAAGATCTCGCTTAGGCCGAGGCGGGAAGCGGTGTTGCCATGGCAACATGTATTCCGAGCATAATACACGGAGTGGATTGTCAGGTGTGCCGTCGGGCTGAAATGCCTTCGGCAAGATGTCCTCAGAATCCACCCGCTCAGGAGTCACTGAGCGTCTTGTCCTCCGCAGGTGTTCGAGAAGCTGAAGGACTACACGCTGTTCCCGCTGTCCAACGCGGAGAAGGTCAAAGTGGACGGCGCCCTGACCTGCTGCTCCGTACTCATCAACAAGAAGGCTAACTGAGCGCGCCCGCCGGGGGCGGGGGGGGGGGAATGGGGGGGGCTCGTTCCCACGGCAACCGCCCGGAGCGTGGGATGGAGGAGAAGATGTGAAGGAAGTACTGATGTTTGTCTGCTTGATGAAAGGTGCCGTCATGGATGAAGGACAGTTTGTAGCTTCTCAGCTGTTAAATGTGCAGATATTTGCATCCACGTGATAAGAGTGACTCTGTGTGGAGTGAGGCTGCGGCGGTCCACGGGGGAGCTGGGTGGGGGTCAGGAACGTATGAAGGTATGAAGGTGACGGGGTGATGCTTGGTCCATGCAGAACTCTCTTAAAAAAAGAGCTAAATCGATCAT
The DNA here is from genome assembly GCF_037954325.1 of Fistularia commersonii. Taxonomy (NCBI): domain Eukaryota; kingdom Metazoa; phylum Chordata; class Actinopteri; order Syngnathiformes; family Fistulariidae; genus Fistularia; species Fistularia commersonii. Next base: position 1,972,824 of record NC_141299.1, on the reverse strand, counting down.
GTCAGGAACAGGTGACCCCGAGGTCCACCTTTGGTCTTCTCAGTCTTCTCATCCCCTCTTAGTTTCGGCTGACACAGTCTTGGACTTCTTCGCCTTCGGGCTGCTCTTTTCAGCAGATCATCTACCTTCTTGTCCTCCTCTCCTCCATCCATGAACCTCCTCTCTGGTCTTCTTCCAGACTTCCTGCCCGGCAGCTCCGACCTCAGCATCCTTCTACCCACAACTTCTCCATCCCTCCTCTGTCCATGTCCAAAACATCTCAGTGTGTCGGACTCCTTCCTGATCTTCTCCATCCTCCTCACTCCTTAAGAGGAACCTTCACATCTTCATCTCCAGCTCTGCCTCCTGTCTTCTCTCCAAACCAGACACCATGGCTGCTCTTCATCTCCCTCTTCTCCTCCCTTCCTCTCTTTCTGGATGATGCTCTTTTCTCCAACTTTCTTGCACATATTCTTGCACCTCTTCTCCACCCTCTGGGTAGCTCTGGACCGTCGACCCCAGGATGAAAATTTTAGGTCATCAGAGATGTCCACCTCAGAACAAATCCCCCGGAGCATTCTCCTGTTGGGTCCATTCATCCCGTCATGAGGATGAAAACGCGAAACCTCACGGTGGTGCATCTTTAATCTTCTAGTATCATTAAACCCTCAAGGTTCTGTTGTACTATTAGCTTATCGCTAATCGTAGCGCGCCTCCACTGCAATGCGTCCACCCTGGTCCAAAGTTCACCGGCCGTCACCCTCTCACCTGCTCCCCACATAGCGCGCTCCTTCTCGACCCAGGAGGAGCCCCCGAGGTGGCCTTCTGGTTTCTTTGGGCGTGGACCGCCTTGGTGGATGGATGTTTGGAAAGATGAATGTTGTAGCATCTACTTAGCCTTTCTGCTGTGATCCGTGTTAGTGTGTGTGACAGGACGTGCCCTCATGTGCTACTGATGTTTTTAATGAACCCTCTGTTTTTTTTTTTCTCCGGAGGCGCCGAGGTCATCCGGAGGTTGGCGTCAAAGCGTCGCTTTTGGCCTTTTGGCTCCGGAAACCCGAGGCGTTCTCCCCCCCCCGTCGCTCTCTAACCCGCCGCCTCTCGTATCGTGAACATTATTTTCCCCCTCGACTTTTTAGAAGCGTCACCAAGCGGACCGGGGTCGCCGCGTTAGTTTTCCGAAACCGTTTGTTCTTATTTCATGCCGCTTTAACGGAAACCCAACTAGCTTGATGTTTTTACGAGGACCACCCCCGGCTCAGATCCGCCGGCCTTATTTCTGTGCAGAGGAAGGCCGGGCTCTGGTTCTCCAAAAGCGGCGGGAGTCAGAGGAAATGATGCGGAGAGGTGACCCCGCCTCTCCGTCACACGTTTGCGTACGGGCCGTGATGGAACACGGAAAGAATTCCAGCCGGGAGGAGAGGCTCGTACGGCAGCGAACGCTAAGCCCCGCCCCCCGGCGTCTCCCGCCCAATCCCATTGCCTCACAGACCGGCCGGGCCCTGTGAATTTACGGCGGTGATATCACGCGCATGGCGCCAATGCCGTGCCTGCAGTGAATGCGTGACGCTCGTAGTAGATCCTGCAGAACATCCGGTCGTGGCGAGAAGGCCTCGGCGGCGTCCGATCCGTCCCTCTCGGAACCGGACAGCTCTCAGTAACACTCGCGCTCATTCGCTGACTTCACCTGGTTCGCCATGACGCCGTGATCACCGACATACCAACTCAGGTCTCTTGTGTTTCATCCAAGCTGTGATTAAACTTTCCTTTGGGCATCTCTGAACCTTCTATACTTTGTGGAATAAAGTAACGTCAAGCATTTGAGCGATTTGTTTTAGGTGTTTTTTTTCCCACGAGTTTTATTTCATGTATGAAGAGGAACAAGGCCTGGTTTATGCAGGTCTGCCACTGCAGGAGCAACGTCAACAAGGGAAGTACTTGACCGCCATCCAGTGGCAAACACACACACACACAGACACGCACACACACACGGTGCAGGCCCAGACTCTATGTTTACATTGGTGGCTGCAGCCAATGACAAAGGTATATTATGGGATGTTTTTTGGATTATCCTGAGTCAGACTTATCTTCGTTTTCAGGGGAAATGGGACTAAATCACAAATTAAGAAAAGAAAGAGCATCTTCTGTGCTGTGGGATCCACATGGGCAGAGTTCTGGTTGCGGCCACCAGGGGGCGCTAGCGGTCACCGCCACCAGTGAGCCGTGCAGTGAATAATAGGCAAGAAAAAGCGCTTCTGTCAAAATGCTGGAGACTCAAAGAAATACCAAAAGGAAAAAAACTTTTAATTTTATTTCCAAAATCATAAAACTCCTGAGGTATTAGGTAAGAAGCTTGATCAACGCACTGTTTTGAAATATTAAGAATAACCTTCACCGCTTCCACGTCCGTCCCGGAAATAGCACCTGATGATAAGGATTATTCCTTTTTTTGTTTTTTTTGTCGTGTGTTATTACCTGGTTACAAAAAAATGGAAAAGTCACAGTCAAATGCAATAAGACGCCGGAGATGTCGGACGGGCTGCAGGTGCGGCAAGACGGCCTGCAGAGGGTCTCCGTATCAGCACCAAAAACTGAAATCAGCAACAGCGTACAATGAACCCGGAAATACTTCTAACCGAGCAGTTTGGCTCCACAGCCGGGGCTACTGATGCAGTAAACACATGTGGTTATTTACAGCGAGCTATTGTTTCAATGTGAAAAGGTGTGTGCTGCACAAGGTGGGCTCCCCGCTGTGTTTAGGTGCGGGGCAGGTTGCTGTAGAGGTTCCCGACCCCCTTCGGCCCGGCCGGCTTCTCCCGGACGGCGTCCGTTGACTCCGCGTGAGGCAGGTAGGAGCGGTTGAGGAAGTCGGCGCCGGCCTTCTCGGACACGTACTTGTTCCCTTTTGGGCATATGATGATGCTGTCTTTGTTCACAGTCACGTAGTTGGGGAAAACCTTGAGTTCGGGCGCGGGACCGCCCTCCCGTGGCTTCCTGAAGCCCTCCAGTGGGGACAACGGCTGGTTGGATTCAACCGGCTCGTCCCCTGACGCCGACGTCTCGTCCCTGGACATCACCTCCACCACCGACGCCGCGGTTTCCTCGGCCAGCTGCTTGGCGGCGAGGGACAGATCCTGTCGTGTGAGTACAGACACGCTTACGGCTCTTCTCCGGGTGGAAAAAAAAAAGACAATATATCCCGACTCGTGCAAAAGTATCGCACAATTTACCCATTTCTGCACATTGAAGTCCATCATGAGGCCTTGCAGGACTTTATCCGGGTTTGGCACCGGCGGCCAGAAGCGCTGCTTGAGTTTTCTGTGAAAAGACGTGACGGCAAATCAGGAAAGTTTTCATTTCATGACGGCGTAAACGACCGAACGGGTTGGGAAAGCGTACAACCTGAAGTATGTGATGAAGAGCGAGATGAGGACGACTGCAGCGATCAGCATGGTGACGGGGATGCTCATCATCACCAGAGTGTCTGAAAGAGAGATTTCTTTTAAATCGTTAGTTCAGCCAGGAGGTCCCCGGTTGGATTCCCAACTGCGTGGGGTTCCTCCCACAGTCCTAACACGGACAGGAGGTTCCTTGGAGACCCTACGTTATCCAGAGAATGTGAGAATAAGATGGAACACATTCCAGCGTTCCTGCGTTCCTGACTCCGAATGGCCAAATGACCAGATAAAAGAAGCTCACCACAGTCAGTTGCTAGAACACTGAATAAATGCATTGTGTAGGCCTTGAACACCAGTGCTCGCCATGTCAACCACACTGCCTTGTTTCCACGGAGAGGAGGCGTACCCAGTCCTGAAGGCGTTTCCCCGGCAAACACGTCGGACCAGTCGCTCCAGTAGCCCGAATATGTCGGCCCTTTGGGTTTGGCCCGGACCCTGGCGCTGTAGTGACTCCCTTTGGGAACTTCCAGACACGTGCTGGTCGCGGGACCTTTCAGGGACGTCACCTGAGAGGAAGAGGAGCCGTGAGTTTGACGATCTGTGTTAATCACGCTCCGTCAACACGGTGTGTTTTCTGGCAATCGTGTTTTGAGCTGTCTGCTGTGGGGGCTGCTGATTGGTCAAAGGAAAATCTGTGATAGCGCCAAAAAGTGTAATGCCCGGCGTGACCTAAGCTGTTGGAGGTGCGGTGAGAATCAGCAAGCTACATTAGTTGTTATGACATGAATGATTCTAATCTGGGTCTCAGCAGGAGGCAGGAGGCCCGGCCCAACGTGGACGACGTCTCACCAGCCACGTTTCGTGTTTTTTGATCTGGTAGCCGACTTCGTACTGCAGGTGAGCGGAGAGGGCCGGCAGGGGAGCCTCCCATGTGAAGCAGAGCTTGTCCTTCTGCATGGCTCCTCTCAGAGAGCCCGGCGGGGACGTTTTGACTGCAAGCAAAGGCAAAGACATCACGACGTCACTGATGAAGGTCACGGGTCCAGCTTTGACCAGCGGGTCGACGCCCACCGGGACGAAGCGTTGCCTCACTACAGGCCTAATATGGCCGCCAGCACAAATTCTTTTAAACCGTCGAGCACAACGACTAACTTGATCGCTGCCGAACTCAACTCACTCATTCTAGTGTTTTGGACCTCCATTCTTCAAAACTCCTACCAGTTTCATGCAAACACGGGACTCCGATTACTTTTTAAAGACCAAAGTCCAAGCAGAGCTTTGTCATCTGATGACTTTCAGACAAAAGATCTTTGGGGTGTTTCACTCGGACCTACGTCACATCTTCTCCTCCATCTAACCCCCTTCCCTGTATCTCCAGACCCCCATCAGCAGGTGCACGAAACCAACGGGAGTTGTGGAGTCGAGCTCGGCGGGGAGAAGAACTGCAATCATCTAACATGAGGTACCGACGGGATCCCAAGAATCTTCTACGTGCACAAAGCATGGGCTGCGGGAGGAAACTACCAGACAGCTCTCCTCCAATGCTCCGAAAACGTAAAGGAGGTTCATTGGAGATCCTGAATCGTCCACACGAGAATGACCCGAATGAGTGATTCCGAGGGTGAACCCTGCCTCTCCCAGGCTGCCGAACACCTTATCGTTGGCAATATTTCCTCATTTGGTATATTCTGCGGTGACAGCTGACCGCCTTGACCCGCGGGCACCTCCGTTCGGAGGTTCAACCCTGCTGAGACACGGCCGCCTCCCACGAAGATGACAGAGACACAAAAATCCACCCACTGCTTTTGTTGAGCGTGAACTCCTGGGAATAGAAGGTCCTGCTGAGTGGCGGCGTGCTGACCAGCTTCACCCGGACCCCTCTGGACTCCCGGCCCTGGAAGCCGCACCAATATCCCCGCTGCCCCGCAGTCACGCACTCCATCCATTCTGTCCAGGCCAGAGCCTCGCTGGAATGCAAGGCAAAGCAAGTTCGGCCGTGAGATGGAAACCCGGAGGAGGACCGGGTGAACGATGGAGGTCTGGAGGTTTGCCTCACCCGAGCTGCATCTTGTGAAACATCCTGTAGGCGTTTGGGCCGCCGTATCTGCTCCCGTTCCAGCGGCAGGTGATGGTTTGCAGGTCAGATGTGGAGCATGTGAGGGAAATATCGTCTGCAAACAGCAGCAATGTCCCGTCATCAGTGACGGAAGACACCGACGGATGTTATTTACTGAAACCACACACACCTGCACTTTGAGGCGCCATGGCTCGAACTGGCTCCGACCAGCCGCTCCAGTGCCCGCCGTTCTTGTTGTTGGCGCACTTGACAGCGACCTGGACCTGGACCTCTTCCCCCGGCACCACGTTCACCACCGTGTTGTTGTGCTTCTCAAATCCCTGTCGAAAAAAAAAAGTTTTTTTAGGGGGGTGTGGCGGATTTTAAATCAATTTGCACAAAGTGCCCTCTGACCTCTTTGGTCCTCTGTCCTAGGCTCCTGGACTGGTACCTGATCTTGTACTGCACCTTCTCCTTCCAGTACTTGGACACTTTGGTGTCCCAGGAGACCTGGAGCAGCCCGGCCTGGCCGTGGTGCCGCAGGGACACGTTGAAGGGGGGGTCCAGGAGGACTGTGGGGGAGATGTGGAGATGTTTATGATGCAGATACTGGACCTCCGAGCCCTCAGAGGGAGGATAGTCTGTAAGCTCGAGCACCTTTGGACGGGATGTCTTGGAAAAGGTAAATAAATCATGGAACTTCACAAATGCGTGACTCAACTAGTTGTGCCGCCCGTGCATCTGAAGAACGGATTCGTGGAAAACTACCATCTCACACCCGCCCACATCCAAAGACCAGATTTTGGAGTTTTTTGTCTCAGCGGAGTCTCAGTTCCAAAGACATGGATCTTACAACCAAAGACTTTGAACAGATTTGGAAAAAGACTCCCGGAAAACTACAACTAGCTTCCCAGTTGACATCATTTCTGGACGATTCATACCATTTGGGACGTTGATCCATACCCATACCGCTGCCAATTGTTTGTCTGCCCGGTTTCGTTTTTCAGTTCATCGATTGGATTTTGATGGTGTCGTGTCATCGTACAGACAGAAAGACCAAGACGGAGCTGCAACTCCTCTGAGATTCTAAGATTACCACCTCGCACTTGGGGACCGGGAATAAGGGAGCATGCATGACTCGGGCAAGACTCCAGCAGCACTCTGAAGATCTCCGCGTTTGAAATCTCATAAAGCTTAACAGAACAAAAACGGTTGATTGAGAAGCTGCTTTCGAATTGATTGTTTGCAGGTTCACAAGTGGGGAAATGTCGCATTTGCATTTTCCTCTTGGACCGACCCGATGGATGGCGTGTTCGTTAGTTCGTTCCACGTAAAAGACGAGTGCCCCTTACTCTGGTCCTCCACGGAGACGACGCGGCTGAAGAGGCTGCCGTTGTTGTCCAGCGCCCCCACCCAGAGATCGATGTCCACGTACATGATCACGTCCACGTGAGGGAAGGAGCAGATGTGCAGGAACGTTCCTCCTTCTGTTCTTTGGACCGTCATGTTACATCTTTTGGGCATCCTATAAAAAGTCGGATGATTCTGATATGAGCGCCAAACTTTATCTTGTGTGTCTTTTTTTCCTCATGTAAGACTTGTGTTGTGCAGCATACTTGTCAAAGCTGTAGAACAGATTATAAGTCCCGTTGTCCTTGACCTCGAAGAAGCAGGTGAAGTCCTCCTCCGTCCGCGAGAAACATTTCGGATACGGGTCGTCTTCTAGGAGCAGAATATCTTTTTTTTCCCCCCAGTAAGGAAACAAAACAAATACGTGAAGGAACGTGGAATAGAGCGGCTGAGCAGAGAGTCACACTCACTGATAAGGCGGCACGCTATCACTCCGCAGTCTTTCCCTCCAGATCGGTCTGGAATTTACCAGTATGATCATTTCGGCACAAATGAACGTCCGATGCAAACACACATTAGAATCATTCAAATCCAGTTCTGCGTGCAAATGCATTTTATTGTGTATTATTCATTTCATGATGATAAAAACAATAAGAATGTCCATGCAAGTTCTTCTTGTTGTGGCAACTGGAATTGAATTTCTTTCTTTCTTTACTAAAAACACAACAGCAATCATTATTATGATTACTGTTGTTATTATTATTGTTGTTGTTTTTTATTTGTTACTATTATCGTTACTATTATTATTAGTATTCTTATCATGATTGTTGTTGTTGTTGTTGTTGTTGTTACTATTATTATTAGTAGTAGTATCAGTAGTAGTAGTAGTAGTAGTAGAAGTAGTATTGTTACTATTATTATTGTTGCTATTATTATTATTATTATTATTATTATTATTATTATTATTATACCTGGACTTGAATTTTTTTCCTCCTGAAGAAGCCTCTGGGATGAGGGCTACAACATCTGAAAGCGAAGAAATTCAAGTCCAGTTGCCACAGTGAGAAGATTTCAACGAGAAAAAAAATGATAATGATAATAATAATAATAATAGTAACAATACTACTACTACAACTACTACTACTACTAATAATAATAATAATAACAATAATAATAGTAACAACAACAACAATAATAATAATAATAATAGTTACAATAGTAATAGTAACAATACTATTACTACTACCACTACTACTAAAATGATAATAGTAATAATAATAGTAACAACAACAACAACAACAACAGCAATAATAACAATAATATTAATAATGATAATAATAATAATGATAGTTGTTGTTGTTGCTTTTAGTATAATAATAACAATAATCCATATTTACATCCTGACAAAATTGAGATTATTTTAAACATGATCCCATCTGAGCTTGAAATTATTTTCCTGTTGTTTGTCTCAATGTAAATTAGAAGTCAAACAGCAAAGCCCTACTTTCTCTTGAAAGGTGATTGCCGTTCTTGCATAACATCCACGGGATGAGGACGGCCGACACCCACAGGTGCAGGGCCGTGTCCCGCTGGTCCAGAAGAATCATATTGTTCGCGCGTACCAGTCCACCATGGTGCTCCGGCTGCTTTAACTGTTGCAGTGTATCCTGTGCGTCCTCTATTTGTGTTCTTAAAGAAGTGTGGGCTGGTCCTTCACGCTGATGCAGGAAGTGTGCACGAGCCTTGTGAAAACACAGGGGGGGCACTTGCGGGCAATGGTGAGTTCTCAGCGTTGTTTGTGGAGGATGGCAACTTAGGAGTGAAAACAGAAGGTGGAAGCCTTCGGTGTTGATGCTCACTGAGCCTCCATCCTGAGGACCTGGCTCAGGCCTCTGGACCATCGCCCTTGTTTTCTCCCATCGCAGCAGTCGCAGGGCAGAACAGCAGAGTCCAATCTCCGGGTCGCTAGCTCCCTTGCTAAATAGGGAAAGAATAGGCCGCTTGTTGCTCTTTTCATTTTCCTGATCATTTAAACGGCCAACTCCTGCAAAGAGTTGGGATTTATACATATTTCTATCATTATAATTATCATCATCATCATCATTCTTTTTCTGCTTCTGCTTCTTCTTCCTCTGATGTGGGTGTGCGAGATGGAGGCAGAGATTGAAAGCATCTTTTTGGGCCATTTTGGCCACTTTTCCACCCACCTTTTTCTGTAGATGTACTTCGCTTTTTTAGTTTTTCTGTTACCATTCGTGACCGTCCGTGCCCATTGGCACCTTAAAAGTGGATTTTGATTTAATTTCTTTTCTGTTCAACAGCTCAGGGGGACTTGATTTCTACTTGGTCGATTGGAGGGGTTTTGTGTCCTGTCAACAACCATGGGCAGGTGATGTTCTCAATACTGAGGATCTTTGCATTACCATTGAATGTATTCCTGTCGAATCCCAGTATTTTAAGACAGGGAAATTTTAATTTCTTACTCTTCTTCCTCTTCTTGTTATTATTATTGTTATTGTTGGCATTATTTTTATTATTGTTGTTGTTGTTGTTGTTGTTGTTACTATTGGTATCCTCTTGAGTATGAGCAACAGTAGTTTTAGTACTATTATCAATATTACAATTATTATTATTATTATTATTATTACTGTTGTTGTTGTTGTAACTGTAACCATTTCTATCATCAGTATGAGCAGTAGTAGTATTAGCAATATTATTAATATTACATGTATTGTTATAATACATGTAATATTAATAATATATTAAGATCTGTCCTGTTCTGTATATTTCCTGTGCATCGTGTATTTGCAAGTGTATTTGCAGTCCCTATGTCCTCTATTGTAAGTCGCTTTGGATAAAAGCGTCTGCCAAATGCAATGTAATGTAATGTAATGTAATGTAATAATTATTATGATTATCATTACTATTATTATTGTCTTTATCATTTTCATTATTATTACTGTTGATGTTAAAATTATTAAGATTATCATTACTATTGTTATTATTATTATTGTTGTTATTGTTGCCATCATCCTTATTATTTTGTTATTATTATTATCATCGATATCATCATCATCATGAGCAGAAGTAGTGTTAGTAGTATTATTCATATTGCAAGTATTATTGTTAATTCTAATAACATTATTGTTATTATTATTATCATTAGTGTTATTATTGTTAATATTATGTTGATATCATTATTATTATTATTATTATTATTATTATTGTAACCATTGGTCTCATGATCATAATAGTACTTGTGCTACTATTACTAGTACTAAAATACTACTAGTATAAGTAATATTACAAGTATTGTTATTATTGTCATTATTATTATTATTATTGGAGAAACCTGGTAGCCACGGTTGGCTCTACGCATCTCGTGCAAGAGGACTAACTATTATTATTATTGTTGTCATAACTGTAACCATTTTCATCATCTTTAGCGTGAGTAGTCGTAGTATTAGTAGTATTAGTAATATTACAGGTATTGTTATGATTATTATTTTCATTCCTATTATTATTATTGTTGTCTTTATTACTGTAACCATTTCTATCATCATTAGTATGAGCAGTAGTAGTATTGGTAGTATTATTTGTCTTACAAGTATTGTTGTTAGTATTATTATTAGCATTGTCATTGTTGTTGCAGTTGTTTACATCATCATTATTGGTCTTGTCATCTTATTCTGATTATTATTAGCATGGTCATTCTTACCGTCACCGTCATCCATCCATCCACCTCCCTCTGCTCATCTGGGTCGGGCTCTTTGGGCATGACCTCATCCCTGAGCCGGTTGTATCTGGCTGAGAACCACATTCTGGGATGTGAAGGTGCAGATCTTCAAACCGGAGATCGGGATCCGATGAAGCCGACAGAACCACATCGTCCTTAATGTTATTATGGGTGGTAGCAGTAGTGTTGTTATTGTTATGTTGAGATATCAAAAATGTTGGCCTTCAACCATCACTTAACATTTAAATATGGTGTTTGGATGTTTTTTCCGACCAAGCATGTGGAGGAATTAGGATGTAGGTCAGTCATCCCTTTGTGTGTAGATGTTGTCTGGATGTCTACGAGACCTTCTGTCAGCTCAGATCTGAGATCGTGCTCAGTCACTCGGGGACTTCTTCTTTTTTTTCTCGTCTGCTCGTATGCGTGAAAGTCATCCAGGAAGAAAACCTCCGAGGTCACGTTTGACGGCCGTTTCCGGGGGCTGCCGTCGGTTTGTGAAGAAAGGAAGCCCAGTTGACAGATCTGCCCAGGGCAGCCGCGGGAGATAAGTATTTCTACTGGCACGCAGGTCAATCATTCCCAGCAGCCTCTCACGCGCACGTCAACAGAAAAGAACACTGGTGTCGGTAAACACAAACATCTCGGGGCAGACATATCCGCTCACCTTTGGTGACTTAAGAAGTGAGAGGGTTGGACGTCTCCGTATGTGTCCCTGCGATTGGTCCAGGGTGAACCAATGGGAGCCTGAGTGCATGCTATGAACCAATGAATATATGAACCCGAGTATTGTTTGAAAAGATTAGTATTAAATGATTGAATGCACGACAACAAGGCATGTTTATACATGGCGCTGAGTCCCGGTTAATGTAAAACTTTATACAGTATATATATATATTCTAAATAGATATATATATATAGCAGGAGGCCTCCCTGCTCCCTGTCACCACTCAGGGATGGAGGAATCCCCAAAAAAACCATCTCCAATTGAGCGGAATCCAATGGAAATCCCGGTTTGCTGACCCTGACAGCCGGAGCTCGCTTTGCTCCATTGATTATTCTTGTGATTAAATTGAACGTCCATCATTTATATCGCTGTAACTATGAAATCGCTATGGTGATTCCGTGCAGAGGGCCCTGCGTTGACCTAAATATCTCAGAGTACATTCAAATATCCATAGGGTCTGATAAATGCAGTGTATATACAATAGGAGATACAATGACATGGCAGTGATAGGCAGTATAGAAGAAGGAGCACGTCATCCGTTCCCGTCCTTTCTTTTTTCTTATGCTAAAATTCACAGAAAGATAAAATAAAGTCTTTGTTGAGCGCCCCACAGACCCTGCGGTGTTTGAGCGCGCCACGCCACGCCACGCCACTCCACGCCGACCGCCTCCCTTTGGCACCTGTGCAGCCCCGGCAGGCCCTTGGTCCTGTGAGTGTTCTGGGGTTGCTTCTGGAACCATCCCCCTCCCCCTGAAGGCCCAGCCTGGATCCCCTCCTCCTGAGTCCACTCAGTGTCCTTTCACTGTCCCGCATCTATAGTCGGGTGGTTCTGGAGGAGCGCCCGGTCCTCCCGTCTCGGCCAGGAGCCCCGGGGAGGCGGCAGTAACGTGGAGACGACCTTCTGGACTTCCTCTTCAGGTGACGTGGCGCGCCAGGGTCTGGGGGGGCGGGTAGTCAGGCCTCCTCCGCCGTGGCGTCGATCCCGGCGTAGGTGAAGTTCTCAAAGAGCGCCATGTTGACGTACGCCTGGAAGAAAGGTGGACGGTTTAGGAGAGCACAGAGGAGTTCGTCCATTATCTAGACCAGCATTTCCCAACCACTGTGCCGCGGCACATCAGGTGTGCTGTGGAAAAATGCCCGCTTTCACCTAATTGGTCCGAAAATAATTTATTCAACGCAAATAATGTGTCTTCCTATGTTTATGTGGGCAGCGTGCCCATTGGATGGCAACGGGTAGTGAATTAACCTGTGCATCTGTGTATCAGAGTGATTAGTGACGCTTTGTGTGATACATTTTTTAAAATAAAAAGTACTTGTATCTGCGTAAACAAACGGGCGGCATTGTTGAAAACTACCAAGACGAGTGAGAAAGCAGTGAAAGCTTGCTATAAAGTTGCTGAACTCATCTCTAAATCCAAACAGCCACACACCGTAGCAAAACATTAATACGACCTGCCGGCAAAATCATTGCAGAAGAAATGCTCGGCTCAGGTGTTGATAAAGAAATAGCCAGAGTTCTCTCAAATAATACCATTTTCAGACATATGGATACATGTCTTCAGACATTGAAAAAAGTGTTCTGGAAAAGTTGCACATCAGTGGGAAATTTGCATTGCAACTTGACGAATCTACAGATTTTAGATATATTAGATTTCACACAAAGTAAATTGAGACTACGGTTTCATTCTAATTCGTTAAAAAATGCTTTTGACATATTTATTTGATGGTGTGCCGTGTGATTTTTCTAATGTAAAATATGTGCCGTGGCTCAAAAAAGGCTGGGAAACACTGATCTAGACCACGTCGCCTGCTCTCGGGGCCGCGGGGGAGCGCGTGGGAAGGCGCTGTTACCTTCCGCGCTTCCTGCATCCTGTTGAGCTGCACGGAGATCTGGGAGAAGGGTGGCCTCTCGTAGGGACGATCCCTCCAGCACTGTCTCATCAGCTCATACCTGAACATGAAGAGGCGTCTCAGTACGGCGATTGGGGGGGAGGGAGAGCATCGAGAGGAAAAAAAAAACGGCCCCTTACACTTCGTCGTCGCAGTTCTTGGGCTTCTCCATCCTGTAGCCCTGCGGCAGCTTCTCGTAGAGCTCGGCGCACGTCATCCCGCAGTACGGCGTGCCACCTGACGCCAGCGCGTTGGTTAGACGAAAGCACCAACCACACAATCCCAGATGTTTGCTCGAGCATGGCTTACTTACCCAGGCTCACGATTTCCCACAGGAGGATGCCGAAGGACCACCTGGAGAGACGGACAGACAGAGGTGTCAGCGCTGATTTTCTGTGTTCCCACAACCGGGTCGAACAACGTGGCCCGGTGTCTACGGAGCTGTCGGTAAGATTGCTCTTCAGTGCTCATTTCGGTTCATCTTGACAAACATCTCCTCACACGGTGCAGCCGTACCTTGACTTAGAGCCGAATGCTCACTCGCTCACTCTGCTTGTATGTCAAATTCAACTTCCCAGTATTGTTTTTAAAGAAGAAAAATTGACTTTATAAATAATAAATAACAAATAAGTATGAGGAGGAGTTTTTCAGTTGGTGCTCTATCCTTAACTACCTGGCAACACACTTTGTGCTATAATGCTATGCTAAATGTGACTTTGCTACGCTTATAGGACTGTCTCAGAAAATTAGAATATTGTGATAAAGTTCTTTATCTTCTGTAATGCAACAAAAATGACTTTTTCATGATATTCTAATATTTTGAGATAGGATTTTTTGAGTTTTCTTAAGATGTAAGCAATAATCAGCAATATCAAAATAATAAAAGGCTTGCAATATTTCAGCTGATTTGTAATGAATCCAGAATATATGACTTTTTTTTTTTTTGCAATTGCATTACAGGAGATAAAGAACTTTATCACAATATTCTAATTTTCTGAGATAGTCCTGTATGTCCAAACTCCATTTTTGGATGGAGTGAAGCCGCTCTTCTTTCTTAAACCATCAAACCGTCCCCAACCGGCTTCAAACGCCTAATCCGTCCACGTTCCCTCCATCCACTGCACCAAATCCCCGTAAATGTCTCCTGCCTTCTCACAGACGTCACCGTATCTTACTCTTCTCCCAGATGAGACGCTAACGCTAACATGCTCGGAGAGACGTCCGGGGACACCCGACGCTGAAATTCAGCGAGGACTTTGAAAGACCTTGTTTTTGAATCAAAATGTGTGTTAACATGCAGGGCGGTGGTTCAATCCTCCCTGATGAACAGGATGGACTCATCCAAAACAGTTGCGTGTTGAGCAATTGTCCTTTTATAGGCCCGATGGTCTCCCGCCCTCACGCGGCGTCCACAGCCTTCACAGTCTTTCTCAGAAGCCCGCCCCCCCCACGGCTTCCGTTAGCTTCCCCACTGTGTATAAATAGGTCCGGCTTTGTCTGCTCACTCCAACCCGAGGCTTCCTGTTTGCCCTTATCAGCCCCCTAGCACGCCGCTATCGCCCCGCCAGAGGCGGCGAGGATGATTTGTCGTCTCGCGTTGGCAGCCGTTTTTTTTGTTTTTTTTCCTCCTTATGTTTTTCTTTTTAATCTTCTCTGCAGGCGTTTGCACGAGTAACTCCCGCGTCTTCGCCTGCGTCCAGAACCAAGACTTTGAGTTTGTCGGTTATGTATGGAGCGAGTGAGAGTGTGTGTGTGTGTGTGCATGTGTGTGCACGTGCCCGCCCCCCCTCCTTTGGATACGTGGATGACTCACACATCACTCTTGCTGGTGTACACGCTGTAGTTCAGGGACTCGATGGCCATCCAGCGGACGGGAAGCCTGCCCTGCAAGCAGAGAGCCCATGTCAGAACCCGTGTGTGTGTGTGTGTGTGTGTGTGTGTGTGTGTGTTCTCCAAACACAGGATGTTGTGACATGTCTAGTGCAATATCACCAAGACTCTTGCCAGGCCTCCTCGTGGCACACATGGTAACTTGGCAAGGGATCTGGGAGTTGTAGTACCGTAGTTATAGTGCGCAGGCCTACCCTAGTGGATACGCCCTGGCACTCACCAACCTCTTCCCCACTGCCTCGTGGGTGAGTCTGGGAGGACAGAAGACTAAGGGAGCACACCCCGACAGAAAAGCATCGTGCTGGAGGCAGACGAAAGGAGGTGCTCCTGAAAACTGGAGGTCCGGCAGCCCCCTGCAACTGCTAAAAGATGCCGGTTGTCTTGAGTCCTCCTTGCCTCTGGATTCTGCCCTTCTGCAGTGAAGAAGTGCTGCCGGCACATGCGCACCCATAGTGGCACTCTAAATCATCTCCCTGCGCAGGTATCCATCTTTGAATAGCAACCAGAAATGGTAGAAGTCCCCTGTGCATCTAAGCAGTCCTTTTTAAGAGCCACACTGCTTACCCAATTTGGGGAAGGGTCTAGAAAAGGTGGCCTAAATCAACACCTTGCCCATCAACCTTTACCATCTCAGACCAGCCCCTTGCAATTACAGAATATTTTAAATACCTCGACTTCCTCTCCAGCAATTGCAGCGTAGAAAGGGAGATGCAAAGCCAGATCAGGCAAGCATCATCTTCTTTTGGGCGACTGAGACACAGGCTCTTTCACAACATGAACCTCAACCACCACAATAAAACATCTGTTTCCCAGGCAGTGGTCCTAACAACAGTCCTCTACACCTGTGAAACATGGACACATAAGGACGCTCGAGGTCTTCCCCATCAGATGCCTACAATGCATCCTGGGTATATCCTGGAGGGACACGGAGATACTCCACAAGACCAACAGCTTCAGTATGGAGGCACCGGCTCCGCTGGGTTGGACGTATGATCAGGATACCAAAGATGCCACGGAAAGTTCCTTACAGCCAATTACATCTTGGCCGGTTAGACGGTTGAAGAAACGCACAAGGAGACATGAAGCCAGCGTTTTATCTCCCCCTCTGGATTCACCTGCCCTGACTGCAGCGTGGATCAAGGATTGGACGCTAAAGTGAGACTCACAAGTAGCAGGTACAGGATTGTCATCATCGGACACAATGGACCGCCAAGAGAGAGAAAGAGGCCTCACACACACACACACACACACACACACACACACACACACACACACACACACACACACACAAACAAACACACCATCCTGTTTGTAGGTCTTAGCAGATGCTGCCTCCTAGAGGCGGAACCACAAAAATGAACCACAGATGGTCAGAAAGGAGCCTCGGGAAGAATTCCATCCATTATGGATGGGAGATTATTTATAATCTACACAGAATATTATGACAGAAAACATCTGGCTGTTGCTTTTGGAGAGAAGCTGTAACTAGTGCTCCGGGGGAACGTTGAGGTTGGTGTGAATGAGATGTACAGGAACAACAGTGGAGGTATTTTCTGGAGTAACATAGCTAACACAGAGCGGGGAATCTTTGCTGGTCTTCTGGAGGTTCTAGAAGCGTGGAGGACCACCAATTTGTTACGAACCTCCATGACTAGCTGGCCTGGACTCCAGGACTCACCATTGTCTTCTTCACGTACACCTCCTCGCCACGGGACAGGCCGAAGTCGGCGATCTTCGCCACGAGGTTGTCGCCCACAAGAACGTTCCTGGCGGCCAAGTCTCTGTGGATGAACTGACAGGAGCGAACGGGAGGTTAGACATCTGGAGACATCTGGAGGCTCCACGCAGAGGAACATCTGCATCACCTCCATCTAACCTTCTCCTCTCACAACCACTTAGCTCTTGTCCTTCTCCCTCTATCCATGAACCTCCTCTCTGGTCTTCCTGCAGACCTCCTGCCCAGACCCTCCAACTTCAGTCTCCTTGCACCGAGATCTTCTCCGTCCCTCCTCTGTCCATGTCCAAACCTTCCCACTGTGACTTTACCTCCCTCTGATAAACTTCTTCCTGACCCCCTCTCCATCCTGACCCTCCACATCTTCATCTGCGCTCCCTCCCGTCTTCTCCTCTGCTCTTCACCTCCATCTCCTCCTCGGCTGTCCCTCTGGCTGACACTCTTTCATCGCCCCTGACGTGTTCCTCCCTCACTTCTCCACCCCATTGTATGAACGGCGTATCACGTCCAGCCTTATCTACAACACCTCCGTAACCAGAACATCTGGCGTCCCACCTGTTTGTCGCTGAGGTAGTGCATGCCCGTGGCCACGTCCATGGCGAACTGCAGCAGCTGCTGGGAGGTGAGCGTGGAGGCGGTGCCGTGCTCCTTGGCGAAGGCCGGGTCCGTCTCCAGAACACGGCTCTTCCTCAAGAAGTCGAGAAGGTTCCCGTAAGGGGCGTATTCGATGGCTATGTACAGGTAACCTGGAGAGAGCGGGAAGGAGGAGGCCATCAAGTCGGAGGAGGTCCCGAGAACCCCCGTTGCTGACGAACGTCATCGCCGGAGTCCTCATCTTCTCCCTCCGGCTCCTGCCCGTGGCCCCCGGGGGCGGAGCGCAGCCGCAGGCCTGGACTATCTCACGCTGGAGATACTCCAGACCTCGACGAGCTGCACCAGATGCTCGGAGAAGATGACGACTTCCAGAGGGAGTTCCTGGAGGTCAGGAGGCACATGTGCGCTTCTCGGACGAGCTCCGTCTCGCCGAGTCGACGGAGGGAGCCAACAAAACATCGCACGGCATGTGCAGAGGGAACGAGGAGCAGGGCAACTCCTGGCCGGAGCTCCCCGCAACAATATTTCTCCAGAAAACCGACGCTGGAGATGAAACCAGAACAGATCTCTGCCTACACAAGAAACCAAGAAACCTCATTCTGGAACAGCCCGGAGGTCCTATTACCTGGAATGACCCCCTCTGTGATTGGACGAGAGGACCGGCCCGCCCGCCGCTGCGAGACCATGTTAACACTCTCATTCTGGACGACGCAGGGTCTCCAGTGAAGCTCCTGCATGTGTTTGGACCGCGGGAGGAACCCGGAGAACCCTAGAGAACATGGAGACTCCGTGCTGGAAGGCCTCCAAGCAGGGACCTTCTGTCATCGAGGAGGCAAATGACCACTCGCTTCGCTTTCTTCCATCCGAATGAAAATGAGAAGGTGCAGGCCTCGTAGTAGGAGAGCCTCTCCTCTCTCAAACACCAGATGTAAACATCTCGGAGTGAAGGTTCTGAGGGTCAAGTGCTACTTAAAACCCGAACCTCCCGGCTCCACGCCGCATTCATTTCATGTTTCTATTTCAGGGCTCATTTGGTTTTGTAATCGTCTCCTCTAATGCGGTGGCCTCGCTGGACCTCCACGCTCACATGTTCTCAATCTTCCATCGCGCACGAGGAATCCGGACGTTCCGCGTAATGAGAGCTCCCGGAGAGCGGAGGCTGTTTGGGTTGGAGATCCTCCGTCGCGTCCGCCCGGATGTCGCCGGAGGATCTCTAATGATGAGGGTGTTTGTAAGGAGAGCTTTCACCTGCTTGTCGGGAGACGTGATGGGAACCAGAAACCAGCTACTCCAACGTTTTCCAACACGGTGGGATGCAGGATGGTTGGAGATGATTCGGGACACATCCATACTTGAGATTTGGCCTATCTTTGTTGCCATGATGGCATCCGGGGGGGAGACCTCGCACAGACACTGAAGGCTGGGATGGATCTCCGTCGCCCAATCACAGCAGGAATAGGCTCCAGAATCATTCTCACCTTTCCTTGGTTTGCTCTCTTTGTTTGCTTTAAACCGCAGTCTCTGTCTCACCCTTGTGTCTCCTTCGCTTTCCTAGGATTTCATTCTGACATTTGTCTGACATTTGTTGGTTTGGCATTTGCGGATTCTTTTCTCTTGTTTCAGCTTCTACGACAGATATTCTATTTGATTCTCATTTTGACACTATCCCACCGTCCTCCTGGTGCACTCCACTTGCATCCACTCACATGCTAACGGCGTAAAACTCAGACACGTGGTCAAACAAATCTGCCGACGCCGGAATGGATCGTTTCAATGTCTCCCACTAGGTGTCGCCGGCTCACCTCTGTTCTCGCAGGCGCCGATCAGGTTGATGATGTTGGGATGCTGGCCCAGTTTGCACAGCACTTCCAGCTCCCCGGCAAAGTCCCTGTGGTCGTTCTCGGACGCAAACTCTGCGGGGACGCATGGCGTTGTTAAGGCACCTTCCAAACGGCAGGACGACACTGTGTGGCTCTGTGGGACTGACCTTTCAGCATCTTTATGGCAGCGCTCATCTTGTTCCCGTCCTTTTTGATCATGGCTTTGATGACCTGGATGTGGAGGCGTATGTTAGCCTGGCCTCGCCTTGCAATTCAGTAGCCGGGCCACAAGGAGCTTCTCACGCCGTCGTACGTACGCACCTGGCCAAAGTTGCCCTCTCCGATGACGTCCTCAAACTTGATGTCCTCCCATTCCAAGATGGGATAGGTGAGGGGCTCCGGGGTGGGCTTGGGCCTCCTGGTCAGCGTCAGGGTTCCCGAGTTAAACTGCAGAATGGTCTCCTCACCCTGTTGGACACACGGATGATGCGACGTTTAGCAAATCCGCCGCCTTATTTCTTTCAACAGACGTTTCGCGTCCTTACCGATCCCGACTGGTAGGTGAAGGTGCGCCGGCGGTTGAGCAACGTCTTGCGGATGAAGAACAGCGCGAGCAGGGCCAGAAGGATGGTCACACAGGTGACCGTGACGGAGCCCACCACCGCCACGAGTAGCTGGTAGCTCTCCCCGGAGGGCCTCCCGGCCACACCCTGGGTGGTCGGAGCCAAACTCTGAGGACCTTTGTGGAGGTGGAGAGCAACAGAGAGAACGTGGCGAGGGTTAAGATGGTGTCAAATGTCATCTGGCTGCAGAAAACTGAGATTTTTTTTCTTTAGCTTGACGGGGACGAGGAAACGGCAGACGCCTTTGGGACCAAAACATCATCTGAGAAACACTTCCTTCTCCCGGTTGTCCACGGCGAGCCCGACTTACCGTCACCCTGCGTCATCGCCTGGACAAACTTGCTCCACTCCCCCGGCACTTTGGAGAACGCCCTCACCCTGAACTGGTAGAGGGTGCTGCCGTTGAGCGCCACCACGTCCTTGGTGGTCTTGTTGCCATCGTCGGTGTCCACCCAGGGGTGGGGGCTCCCCTGGCCCACGGGCTGGTATTCGATGACGTACTTCACGATGCCGCCGTTGGGGTCCACCGGAGGCTGCCATTTAACCTGGACGGCCGAGACGGACAGCGGCAGGGCCTGGACGTCACGTGGGGACGAGGGGCCTGAGGCGCAGAAGGCATTTCTACCGTTAGAACCGCGGCAGAGGCGGCGGGCCTCTGCGCGTCTGACGGCTCGTCACGAAGGAGCACGTCTTCCCCGCAGCCTGCGGCGAGATGCTATTGACTCCGAAGACCCGTCTGTTTGCGCGGGGGGAAGAGAGGCTTCTTTATTTTTGTTTTGCCGATATTTCCAAATGCTTCATGCGGTGCTAGCGGTGTTGACCTCCGCTACGATAATAACAATTAGCTTGCGGGCAAAGAGTTATCTAAGCCGCCTCTTTGTGCAAAGCTCTTGTCAGTGTTTGAGAGCGAAGCTGCATTCCTTTCGGAAGCGTCTGGGAGACCCGGCGTTGAACCCGAGCCCGTGTTCCTCTCATCTCGAGACCGCGGGGTGAACTAAACTCCCCCTCGGGCTGGGGAGAGGATCCCCGAGTCCGCAAAGATTTCATCTTCGTCTGACACTCCTTTACCGTATGATAGGCCAACGGCGTGAACGTTCTCAGGTTGTCTGGCGCCGGGTGACAAAAACAAGGGCTGAAGCTTTTTAAACGTTTTTTTTCATTTGAATTCCTCTGCTGCGCTCGATAAAATCCCGATGTTGGAAAGCGAGACGTCTGAAGTTTGGCATGGAAGAGCACAAGGCTTCCGCTG
The DNA here is from genome assembly GCF_037954325.1 of Fistularia commersonii. Lineage (NCBI taxonomy): Eukaryota > Metazoa > Chordata > Actinopteri > Syngnathiformes > Fistulariidae > Fistularia > Fistularia commersonii. The sequence goes on along the minus strand of NC_141299.1, from coordinate 1,951,780 downwards.
ACAAAGCGCGCAACGGACAAACGTTAGCATCGTCACGCATCCCGAACTGTTGAGTGAGTTTTCCCGTCACATCGTTCAGGGTATTTAGATCCGTCTGTGCCTTCACGATACACGTGTGAATGCGGTACGACGGTTCAGATCCGTCTTCTAACCTAGCCGGAAGTTGTAGTTACCCTGGCTGTTGATGCGGAAGTGGTAGGGCTTGGAGGGAGGCCCCTTGCTGCCGCAGTTGACGAGGTGCACCACCACCGTGTAGTCTTGTTGATACTCCAAGTTGTGGAACTTGGTGGAGAGCACATTAAGCAGAGTGTCGTCCTCCCGCAGTTTCTCATTGGACGGCGGCGGCCCGAAGAGCTGCACTAAGAAGCCGCTCGCGGCGGCCGGGTTAATCGCGTGGTTGCCGGGCAGCCGCCAGCGCACGGTGACATTGCGGCCGTCCACCGAGCTGATGTCAATCACGGGTTGAACTGTGGGCTCTGCGGCGACAGAGAACACAGATCCTCAGGGATCTCATACTCAAACTAACCTTTCCGCTGTCATTCGGAATATCCCACCCGCTTTCGTCAAGGATACGGTCGCGAAGTAGCAGACCTCAACTTTGCTATCATTTTCTTCCGCTAACATGAGCTTCCAGAAGGCGCCCCGCTTTGCCTCCCGCAACCCAAAGACCGCCTGGCAAAAGCAAAGCATGAATATGTCTCATCTGGGGCGCGTTTTATGCCACAGGCCGTGCTTTTCTACGTTTCTGGACTGTATTCACTGGTTTCAGCTCTGTTATTAAGCTCTGACATTAAAACAGCAGAGCTACTCTGATCCAATGATGCCCATGATGATTGCAGGATGGGCAGAAGATAATAATAATAAGCATCAATATTATTCATATAATGAGCTTAATAATAGTAATATTTTAAAGATTCAATAGTATTGTTATTATTGATGCCGTTATTGTGAGTATTATTAGCATCTTTTACTCTTGTTATTATCATTATTATTATTATTATTGTGACTGCATCTTGAGCCCTTCTCATCAAAGTGCTGTGGAAACTGATCTCACTGCAGGCCTTCCAGCCTCCGGTCTGAAAGGCCACTCTTTCTCTCGAGATCGCGCAAAAAAACACGTTCCGCTTCTGCAAAATATCAACGGCCGCTTGTTCGAAGCGCTTTAAACACTTGCGGGCCAGGACAGGCGCCGCCGAAGAGCCAAACCTCGTTGAACTATGCACCGCTGGACCTCCACATCTGGGAGCTTTTCCATTCCCTACAAATATGAAATGCCTCCTCATTCTGCAGCACGACCAATGAGCGATGAAGACTGTTTGTTTTTATCTAACGCTTTTGTGATTTTTAGCGATGCGATGACAAAAAAAGGATTCTTCGCCAATTCAGATTTAACGCAACATGCGATCTTCTTTGAACAAAGAGGCAGTCTCAGATATTCAACTTCCCCGGGGCGTCTGATTATTTGACCTCGCAGAAGAGTACTATTAAAATAAAGCAACGGTTAATTTGCATTTCTGTCACTGTGTGCGTGTGTGTGTGTGTGTGTGTGTTCCCATCAATTCGACAGCTCAGATCTTACCGGGACAGTCGGTTTCCATGATGATCTCCGGACCCATGGCCCCCTCGCCTCCTTCCCCGGGGCGGATCAGCTGAGCCCGGACCAGGTAGCGCGTGGAGGGCTCCAGGTTCATCAGGGTGATGGGCACCTTCTCGCTGTTGACTGAAGGAAGGCAGAACTCTAAGAACTAATTCCTCAGCCTCGCCGTGGAAACTGTTGCCGATTGCCTGGATCAGGCCGGGCTTCAGTTGTTAATATGATTCTGTCACGTTTTCCCACATTCACATTTTCCACATTAGTCGGATGATGAATTTGAATTTGACAAACAGTGCATCGCTCCCTGCGAATCATAAATCTTAACCTCGGCTGTTATCCGGCCGCAGTGGAACAGTGACAAGCTATCGCAAGTACGAGCGCCGCTCCTTCCTCGTACCTACCGATAATGGATGATGAAGAACCTGCGTTATCCGCCGGCGTGTAGATGAGCCTGGTCGAGATGATGGGTCCGTCTCCTTTGAAACTGTCCACTGGTATCACGAGGAGCTGCTTGCTCCTCTTCTCTAGCAGTCGCGGAGCACTCGTGGGCACCGGGGGTTCTGGAAAAGGGGCAAGGGTACAATCTCCACAACGGGTTTTGTACTATCTGACAAAATCAGAGACTAAACATCGGATGTTTTTCCGCGGTCTGGAAAAACACACCAATAGCACCGCGTCAGAATGACTTGTAGCTCCAGATTCACGCTAAAAACATCACGGTCCAATGGAGATGTTCACCTGATAAACTTACAAGGAGCCGACACGAAATACAAACATTAGGGTACCTATGGCGGGAATATTGCAGACATCATCGCCATAAATAATGGGGAAAATGCCATATATATGAAATGTCAAGTGCAGGGGTGGGCAATTACTTTTTCCAAGGGGCCACATGAGAAACTGACAATATTGTGGAGGGCCGGGCCAAAAGACTGAACTCAATTCTGTATAATATCAATTGTATTTCTTTATAAAAAGCAGTAAACAGCATTGTTTTGACAAGCTGGTAAGAGTATATGTCATAGTTAAGCAATGAAAAAGGGAGTTTGCCTTACAAAAAATGTCATCTATTAAATCAAATTTCCCGCAACAATGGTAACGTCAGGGTTCACACCTGATCCCAATTGTAATCGGCGCCAGCTGCAGCAGATGCCGCTAATCGAGATCCCTATAAAGGGCAGCGGCACGCTCTGCCTGACACCGGGGGATTGTGGCTCGCAGCGCCCCGCCACGTCCGGACCCCAGGTGTGACCTCTGTCCCCTCCCTCGTTACGACCGGAACCAGTCGGCTGGTGTAACCTCTGACCCCGTCTGCAACCCGTCCAGTCTGCCACCCTGCCTGGGGCCCGTCCCGTCTGCAACCCGTCCTGGTGAGACCCAGCCTCTGCAGTCCCGCCTGCAACCCGTCCCGCCTGCAACCCGTCCCGGTGAGACCCAGCCTCTGCAGTCCCGCCTGCAACCCGTCCTGTCTGCAACCCGTCCCGGTGAGACCCAGCCTCTGCAGTCCCGCCTGCAACCCGTCCTGTCTGCAACCCGTCCTGGTGAGACCCAGCCTCTGCGGTCCCGCCTGCAACCCGTCCCGTCTGCAAGCCGTCCCGGTGAGACCCAGCCTCTGCAGTCCCGCCTGCAACCCGTCCTGTCTGCAACCCGTCCTGGTGAGACCCAGCCTCTGCAGTCCCGCCTGCAACCCGTCCCGCCTGCAACCCGTCCCGCCTGCAACCCGTCCCAGTGAGACCCAGCCTCTGCAGTCCCGCCTGCAACCCGTCCCGCCTGCAACCCGTCCCGCCTGCAACCCGTCCCGCCTGCAACCCGTACCGGTGAGACCCAGCCTCTGCAGTCCCGCCTGCAACCCGTCCTGTCTGCAACCCGTCCTGGTGAGACCCAGCCTCTGCAGTCCCGCCTGCAACCCGTCCCGCCTGCAACCCGTCCCAGTGAGACCCAGCCTCTGCAGTCCCGCCTGCAACCCGTCCCGCCTGCAACCCGTCCCGCCTGCAACCCGTCCCGCCTGCAACCCGTCCCGCCGAGACCCAGCCTCTGCAGTCCCGCCTGCAACCCGTCCTGTCTGCAACCCGTCCTGGTGAGACCCAGCCTCTGCAGTCCCGCCTGCAACCCGTCCCGTCTGCAAGCCGTCCCGGTGAGACCCAGCCTCTGCAGTCCCGCCTGCAACCCGTCCCGCCTGCAACCCGTCCCGCCTGCAACCCGTCCCGGTGAGACCCAGCCTCTGCAGTCCCGCCTGCAACCCGTCCCGCCTGCAACCCGTCCCGGTGAGACCCAGCCTCTGCAGTCCCGCCTGCAACCCGTCCCGTCTGCAACCCGTCCCGGTGAGACCCAGCCTCTGCAGTCCCGCCTGCAACCCGTCCCGTCTGCAAGCCGTCCCGGTGAGACCCAGCCTCTGCAGTCCCGCCTGCAACCCGTCCCGCCTGCAACCCGTCCCGCCTGCAACCCGTCCCGGTGAGACCCAGCCTCTGCAGTCCCGCCTGCAACCCGTCCCGCCTGCAACCCGTCCCGGTGAGACCCAGCCTCTGCAGTCCCGCCTGCAACCCGTCCCGCCTGCAACCCGTCCCGGTGAGACCCAGCCTCTGCAGTCCCGCCTGCAACCCGTCCCGGTGAGACCCAGCCTCTGCAGTCCCGCCTGCAACCCGTCCCATCTGCAACCCGTCCCGGTGAGACCCAGCCTCTGCAGTCCCGCCTGCAACCCGTCCCGCCTGCAACCCGTCCCGGTGAGACCCAGCCTCTGCAGTCCCGCCTGCAACCCGTCCCGCCTGCAACCCGTCCCGGTGAGACCCAGCCTCTGCAGTCCCGCCTGCAACCCGTCCCATCTGCAACCCGTCCCGGTGAGACCCAGCCTCTGCAGTCCCGCCTGCAACCCGTCCCGCCTGCAACCCGCCCCGGTGAGACCCAGCCTCTGCAGTCCTGCCTGCAACCCGTCCCGCCTGCAACCCGTCCCGGTGAGACCCAGCCTCTGCAGTCCCGCCTGCAACCCGTCCCGCCTGCAACCCGTCCCGGTGAGACCCAGCCTCTGCAGTCCCGCCTGCAACCCGTCCCGTCTGCAAGCCGTCCCGGTGAGACCCAGCCTCTGCAGTCCCGCCTGCAACCCGTCCCGTCTGCAAGCCGTCCCGGTGAGACCCAGCCTCTGCAGTCCCGCCTGCAACCCGTCCCGCCTGCAACCCGTCCCGCCTGCAACCCGTCCCGCCTGCAACCCGTCCCGCCTGCAACCCGTCCCGGTGAGACCCAGCCTCTGCAGTCCCGCCTGCAACCCGTCCCGCCTGCAACCCGTCCCGGTGAGACCCAGCCTCTGCAGTCCCGCCTGCAACCCGTCCCGCCTGCAACCCGTCCCGGTGAGACCCAGCCTCTGCAGTCCCGCCTGCAACCCGTCCCGGTGAGACCCAGCCTCTGCAGTCCCGCCTGCAACCCGTCCCATCTGCAACCCGTCCCGGTGAGACCCAGCCTCTGCAGTCCCGCCTGCAACCCGCCCCGGTGAGACCCAGCCTCTGCAGTCCCGCCTGCAACCCGTCCCGCCTGCAACCCGTCCCGGTGAGACCCAGCCTCTGCAGTCCCGCCTGCAACCCGTCCCGCCTGCAACCCGTCCCGGTGAGACCCAGCCTCTGCAGTCCCGCCTGCAACCCGTCCCATCTGCAACCCGTCCCGGTGAGACCCAGCCTCTGCAGTCCTGCCTGCAACCCGTCCCGGTGAGACCCAGCCTCTGCAGTCCCGCCTGCAACCCGTCCCGGTGAGACCCAGCCTCTGCAGTCCCGCCTGCAACCCGTCCCGGTGAGACCCAGCCTCTGCAGTCCCGCCTGCAACCCGTCCCGGTGAGACCCAGCCTCTGCAGTCCCGCCTGCAACCCGTCCCGGTGAGACCCAGCCTCTGCAGTCCCGCCTGCAACCCGTCCCGGTGAGACCCAGCCTCTGCAGTCCCGCCTGCAACCCGTCCCGGTGAGACCCAGCCTCTGCCGTCCCGCCTGCATCCCGTCCCGCCTGCATCCCGTCCCGCCTGCAACCCGTCCCAGTGAGACCCAGCCTCTGCAGTCCCGCCTGCAACCCGTCCCGCCTGCAACCCGTCCTGGTGAGACCCAGCCTCTGCAGTCCCGCCTGCATCCCGTCCCGCCTGCAACCCGTCCCGCCTGCAACCCGTCCCGGTGAGACCCAGCCTCTGCCGTCCCGCCTGCAACCCGTCCCGGTGAGACCCAGCCTCTGCCGTCCCGCCTGCAACCCGTCCCGGTGAGACCCAGCCTCTGCAGTCCCGCCTGCAACCCGTCCCGCCTGCAACCCGCCCCGGTGAGACCCAGCCTCTGCAGTCCCGCCTGCAACCCGTCCTGGTGAGACCCAGCCTCTGCAGTCCCGCCTGCATCCCGTCCCGCCTGCAACCCGTCCCGCCTGCAACCCAGCCTCTGCAGTCCCGCCTGCAACCCGTCCTGGTGAGACCCAGCCTCTGCAGTCCCGCCTGCAACCCGTCCCGCCTGCAACCCGCCCCGGTGAGACCCAGCCTCTGCAGTCCCGCCTGCATCCCGTCCCGCCTGCAACCCGTCCCGCCTGCAACCCGTCCTGGTGAGACCCCGCCTGCAACCCGTCCCGCCTGCAACCCGTCCCGCCTGCAACCCGTCCCGCCTGCAACCCGTCCCGGTGAGACCCAGCCTCTGCAGTCTCGCCTGCAACCCGTCCCGCCTGCAACCCGTCCCGGTGAGACCCAGCCTCTGCAGTCCCGCCTGCAACCCGTCCCGGTGAGACCCAGCCTCTGCAGTCCTGCCTGCAACCCGTCCTGCCATTTCAACGCAATAAAAGCACTTTCAACCCATCCCTGCTCTGAAGTGTGGTTCCCTGCTCGAGTTTGCCCCAGCTCCTCGTGACAGGTAAACAACTGCAAATTATCTGCAACTCTACTCTAGTTCTAGATAATTTGCAATTTTTTCCTGGCATCTTAAATTTCACAGTAAAGCAACATGTTCATTTCAACACGGTACAGAAATATAATGCCTGGCTGTGTGTATACCTTTTCCCAAGATGAGATCAAATACGATAGACTTTATTGATCCATGATGTGGAAATTCAATTGTCACAGCAGCATTACCGGGTAAAAAAAAAACTTTGGTCACAAAAATATTAGAAACAATATGCAAATTAAGGATATAGATACACATAAAGACAAAACCTCAAAAGAAATAAAAGGGAACGCGGGGAATGGTAATAGAAATATAGAAATGCCAGGTGGGTAGTAAGGGATGTCAAGCAAGTGATAAGATAGCACTTTACAGGGGAAATTCGTTGTCACAGCAGCTCAAATCTAAATACATGCATGGATGAGAGTGGTAACTAAAGATGGAGGCAATGAGGTAGTGTGCAAAATCTATTTGGCTGACGCCTGTCAGCAGCAGCGTAAATGTTTGTTTGGTTGTAGGTTCAGACATTCCCAGTCCATCATCCAAACAAGATCAGGGCTTCTGAGGCGTTTTGGACACTAGGTGGGGCTGTTGATTCGAGCGCTCTGGAGGGAGGGAGGTTACCTCCGGCTTTTGTGGCCGGACTGAGCCACTACCTGCCACATTTTGTCTTAAATTGTATGTCAGTACTCTCATATCTGGTATAATATTACATAACAAGGGCCCCCCCCCCCCCCCCCCCCCCGAAAAGAAAAACACAACTATGTGTTGATATTTTTGGGACTAGTTTAATTTAAGCACCGAAGCTTTGACCTGTCGCTGAAGAATCGTTAGCGCCTCGGGCTAATGTTAGCATGCTATGGCCACATTTTACTATTGTCATTTGAAAAAGTCGTTCCTTTGGATTTAACTGCGTTTGGAGATGCGTTGTTAAATGTACTAAGTTAAGGGAGGATTTTGGCGAATCTCTGTGAAAGGAAATACTTTGGTGCGTTTACGATTGATATTTTCGAATTGATTTGGGTTCGCGTTTGCTGTCTCTGCCCACCTTGGCACATTCCGTCATGTTTTGTTTTGCCATATTTATTGTGACAAAGCATGAACCTTATTGTTCTCGTGTTACATTGTTTTCCTTTACTTATTTCAAACACATTCCTTATTATGGGCCAGAGTCAAACCACATGGCTGTTCCTTGTATGGTTTCTGCCTTTAGTAGACTTTATAAAGTTTCAGACTTAGAAAGTTAATTTCCACAGGCGGTGGATATCTTCAAGTTTTATCGTGAAACAAATGTGATTCTCCGCAACTCAAAATGTAGACCTTTACAATTCAGCACGTTCTGGAATCAAGATTTAGGGATTAGGGAATTCATATGTATGACTATTGTGATTAGAAAGCCACAAAACAAGTATACACGTCTGGAACTACAGACGGCAGTTTGAGGACCAGTGATGTGACAAGCTTTGGCGTAGCCTGAGTCAAAGACGTGTAAAAAAAAAAAAAAAAAAAAAAAAAACCTTTGGTCTAAACATTAAAGAATACTGTTGCATTTATCAGAACACAAAGCTACAATCCTCAGTGGATCCTCAAGATATGGATTTATAACTGCTGTCAGCGACTACTTGAATGTCCATCAAACAAGGTCAACCAACAACAGCGCTGTAAACTGGGATGATATAGCAAAAACAAAGGCTTTGAGTAAACCAACAACTCAATAGACGTTGGGATACTAACTCTGATATCATTAGAAGTGAGCTGCTGAAAGCCAGTGATTACCCTGCTGTTGTCATGGGACCGTCATTCGATCAACTGACCGATGTGTCAAAAGATGAAATGAGACTGTCCGAGTAATCCGGAGTACTTCGAAACCAAATCAACTTTTTGCCCACGTGGACATGCTGGGGAGAATGAATTAGCTGGCTGCCCATTAGCGAGCGCACTATTACTTGAAATACACTACTTTGTCCTGATTGCATCCAACTTGATAGTGGATTTGAATTAATGCCTTGACCTCTATTCCATGTGTGCTCTCAACGCCGCTGAGAGATGACCTTCCGGCATCTCTCCCCATAAAAAGGCGAATCGGTGTACGTGCTACTGCAAATCTGACCTTTTTAATTTCGATCTAAGGTTTTGACGCCCTGCTGTCATTAAGAGTCTTGAACAAGATGTAAATCTGTCAGGTTTAGTCATAAAACAGGAAACTAAAACCAAGCAAGGACAACCATGCAGAAATCTATTCTTTTAAGCAACGTTCTTCTTTTCAAGTTTTGAGAAGATGCTTTAGCTCAGGTGTGTGTTGATTACCGTATTTACACGACTATAAGGCGCACATAGAAGTCTTAGATTTTCTTCAAAATGTGCAGCGCGCCTTATAGTACAGTGCGCCCTGTGTGTGTTGTTGTAAGGCGGACGTAGTAGAGAACACCATCAGAACGTTAAAGGGGGAAGTGTGGTTTTATATAAAAGAACGGGTATGTGCGTTATGCAGAACATCGTTGTTTTAACAACCCTGAAAACATCGGCGACAAACACATCCAGGCCAGCCACGTCACTAATATGGACGAGGTGCCGCTCACTTTCGACATCCCGGTGAGTCATACTGTGCAGAAGAAGGGGACCAGCACGGTAACGATACGCACAACGGGGTACAAAAAGTCTTCTTGGAGACCACGCTTTTGCTAAGAGTGGAAGGCGATTTACGCCACAATTTGCGAATGGATTATAGACGCTCGGGCTAACGGGTCTGCCGGCACTGTTGTTTGAGCTTTCGCAAAAGCCGGCATAATTTCCGAGGAGCCGCGCGGCACGGAAAGTGACTCTGACAGTGAAGAAAGTGAACCTGGCATGTTTGGAGATTTAGCGCAGCTGTTCAAATCAGAAACAGAGGATGAGGACTTTGATGGGTTTGATGACGATAAGCAGTGAAAAAAAAATGTGAATATCAAACTGAGTTTTGCTCCCACTCTATTTTTAGGTATGCAAACTTGTATGCTTGTGTGTGTGTGATGTTGTATGGCAGACATAGAAGAGGACACCATGAAAACATAAAAGGGGGAAGTGTGGATTGTATATAAAACCCGCGCCCATTAATCAGGTGCGCCTTTTGTGGTTGTTAAATACTGTAATGCCACACATAACTGAGACTGCGCCTTTTTGTGCTGTGCGCCTAATGGTCGTGAAAATACGGGAGCCCTTGAAACCTCACGTATGCCTTGCATGCTGCATCGTATCTAATCGACTGGGAGCGTTTCACTGGTAGAGACCAAATCTTCAAAGTAATTTCATCCAAAGCGTATAAAAAGGGTCACCTTATACTTCCGTGGCGCCATACACAGAATATATATATGTATATATTCATTCCTCTCACATACCTTTAATGGTGAGGTTGAATTTGCAGGAATCCTGGCCTCCGTTGGTGGAAACTCTGCACTCCCACAAGCCTTCGTGCTGAGCATTTAGGCGGGGGATCTGAAACAGGGCCGTGCTTTTGCGTGCGTCAATAATGGTGCGCAAGGGCTGAATGAGAAACACACAAAAGACAGAAGCTTTGTCACTTTTTACTCTGCTGCCAAGATTCGGTCTTGGAAAAATCCAAGAAATGTTTGCCCGTGGAAAGCGTCGCCGCTTTTAGTCTGTTCTATTCCATTATTCTATTGTGAAGAAAGTCGGTAACTTCTGCGGTGCCGAGTGATGCGGCCTTATCTGGCGCCGGCATTGTTTGGCGGACTTCCTCTGACTCACGCCGCCATCATCTCTTCAACGGTCAAAGAAGCAGGAGGCCGTATTCGTGGAGGTCCGAGTTCTTCCGTTTGAGTTCCGAGCGGCGTCCCAGTTTAAGGGACCGACTTATTGCGACTCTTGACACTAACCAACGCGTCTTTATTTTCATTTTACAGTAAATTGAACGGATGCACGGCGGGTCGGGAAAAAGCAAAACATTCGCGTCGCCCGGCGATTATTTCCGCTGGATTCGTTTGGCCGGCTCAACGCGGCCGTCGTCCTTCCTACCTTGAGCACGGTGCCGTCCGTCTTGCGTAACTCGATGCTGTTGTGGTTGGGCAGGGGGTTGCCTGTGGCGGAACAGGAGATCTTGGGACTCGAGTTGAGATTCCACTCCAAGTGTCTTTCCAAGTCCAATATCTGGGGAGCCCGGTCTGGTGCGGGGAATAGGTGAGACACGGGGCTGATAAACAACGGCGGGAGGGAAACATAACAATCTGTCTCCGGACAGATCCGGATATTTGAAGTGTCGGGTCGTGGGAACCTGTACGTCCTTCGTCCTAAGTGTTTGCCATTCGCCCGGTAGAATGTGAAAATGCACGTAATAACGTCTACTTTTGTATCGAGACGTGGATTCGTTTCAGCTGTTATTGATAAAGAAGTGGCGAAATGTTTCATAGCAAAGTCCTGGGCAGGAAGACCTTTAAGCCGCTTGTTAACTGGGATTGTTTTAATAAGTGCAATGAACCGGGGGTTTAATGAGGCATTAATGAATTGTAAAAAAAAATGAGAACGTTCGCGAAAAGTGGGTCACGGAGTGGTTCTGGGATGTCGCTCGGTGCTTCGTACCCAGGAGATACAAGTATAAACGTGCATCCGGGTGATGAAGAAGTCACAAATCAAATGCATCCAAAGTGAGCCGCGGATCGGCGTGACCGTTTCGGCACCTACCGGGTTTATCGCAGCTCTGGCCTCTCCACCCTGTCGGACACTGGCAGCCGCTGAAGCGGTCGCAGACGCCTCCGTTCTGACAGTTGCAGCTCAGCCCGCAGTCCGGACCGTACGTGTTCTCGCCGCAGGCTGTAACGGGAGATGGACCTCGTACCGTGACGCATTCTCAGGTTCCGCCCGGATACGATACGACTCGTTTCAAAAGGCTTAATGTGGCGGTCCGAAGAAATCCGTGTTTGTTTTCACCGCTTTCGGTTTCCGTGTTATCCTCCGGAACTTGCCGTGGAATCTCGATCCGTGTTTTTAAAACCCTCCGCATTTTCTCGTGACTTTTGTTTTGTCATTTACTCCGTGAACAGGATAACTTTCAACCCTTCGTGCCCTCTCTCCTCCCCTCCTACGCTGGAAAGTTCATCCATTTTCACGGTTTATGTTCATACGATCCATCCCGAGAAAGGAAACCCATCCTCCGAAGCGTCACGGGACGTTTCCGTGACTTTTTTTCCGCCGTCCGACCGGACTCACCCTCCTCGCAGTATCTCCCAAACCAACCGCTGGCGCAGGAGCAGCCGTAGGGATCTGGTAGGCAGAAACGGAGGCCCTTGCAGTTCGTCTCCGAGCCGCAGGACTCCTGGCAGTTTCTTCCAAACATTCCTTCACTGCAGGCTGCGGGACCATCAGAGAAAGACAAATTTACAAAGGTGTTTGTTTAAATTCTTTGGAGATTTTTTTTGTTTCGGGCCCCAACCTGCCATGTAAAACAACCCGAAGGTGAGCGTGACCGGGCCGACGCCGGCGCTGATCCCGAACGGCCGTGTTTGCCCAGGTTTTAGTTATTTGTGTTCGGAATGACGTCATCCGGCGCGCTACGGTTCATTGCGAATGCGCGACGTCGCCTTCTTTGTGAGGCCGCGATTTCAAACCAAGACGAGGAGAAGCCTCTCCGACCGCGATGAAAGCGTGACGATGTTCCCGAATCGCGCGGCTCCTAGTTTTAATGAGAACCACATCGCTTGCGTGACCGGGTTTGGAAAATCTTTTCCCCTTTGAAAACCGCCTTGATCGTCTTTGCGGGTGGATGAACTTCCATTTGCTGTCCGTGGTGCTGAATATCACCGAATTTTAACGCCACGTGCCAGTTGCTTACCCGCTTTTAAACATAAACCATGTAAGCCTTTACATTTTGAGATGAACAAAGCATTATATTTATTTCGATGTAAGAAATATGATTGTTTTGTTTTTAAAAGCCTCCGGCTGGTCATTATTTATTCGCTCTATTGCAGAATGTTGCGTCATTAGACCAAAAAGCACATTGTAATGATTTTATCAACTGGCCAATTTCCAAGGTTCAAAATAGGAAACAAGAAAATCATAATCACATTTCACTTTTAGTATCTTGAGGAACTGGCCGAGCAGAAAAACGAATCCTGGAGCCTTTTAGTTCCCGTTGGAGTTCGTTAAAGCGCCGAAACATTCGGGATATGAAGTAAGCCGTGCTGCTCTACTTATGACAACAATGTATGATGTATAATGTCGCCAGTGATTCAGACGGACGACCGGTGGGAGTTTGAACCCGGCGGTATATGTTGGCGTGCACAAGCCGGCTGCTTCCTCTCAAACATCCACGCGACCTTGTTTGCCGGAGACTTCTGTGACAGGTTGTTGCTCTGGAGCTGCAGAGGAAAAGCGCCGTTGCCGCTCAAGTTATTTGAGTCGTAAACATCTGGGCTTTTTGGAACTAGCTTCAAGCTACAGCTGTTTAATTAATTGGCGATCTTGTCGCCGCGGTAAAAAAAACGACGAGGTGAAAAGCGCGACAAATTGAAAGGTTCGTCCCGAGGCAGAACGAGGCGACGAATCCGACGAATGCCCACACGTGCGTTTTTTTCCTGCCGCATGCGGTCGTGGCGTGTGGAGCACGAACCCGTCTCACAGTGCGTCCCCATGAAGCCGGGGGGGCAGACGCAGTCCCCGTCCGCTTCCTGGCACATCCCGCCGTTCAGACACTCGGGACACTCCTGGTCACAGAACGGACCCCATCTCTTCCCTGGACAGTCTGCACACAAAACGGCTGTGAGCGTTGGGACGGCAAGGTCAAAGGTCACCATTGAAACATAACTAATGATGCGTCACGTTTTCACGGACGACAGGTTTTTTTACGGCGTACCAACATGCTAAGGTGTCGCGTTTAAAGAACGAGGCGGTTTTATACTCAAACGGTACTCGTCGGTGTCCTGTAGACAGTTCAGATTTCAATCTGTGAGCTGAATTAGATTTTTTTTTCAAAAGCGCAGCTGAGTTTCACAGCGATCAACCCTCAGGGCGTCCACGTTCTAGAATTTGCCGCCCACATTTCTGAGGCATTATTAAAAGAGAATTCATTTTCTCCCGAGCAGCTAAAGGGGAACCCCACACCAAGCGGTGGGTTATTGAAGAAAAGCTGGCGTCGTCGGTCCGTACCGCATACAGGAGGTGCAGAGGGACTTCAGCGCGCTTATATCCGTGTTGCTTTTTGATTAAATTAACCTTAAGGCGGAAATACAGCACGCAATCTTTCATAAAGCGAGGAGGAAATAAGACCCCCGGGTGGCTACCTCGGACGATGAGCCTCATCCAGGCGCCCTGGAGGGGGCTGTCCCCCATGTAGCTGGCGCTGTAGATGCCGTTGTTAGCCACGGTGGCGTCCTCGATGGTGAGCACGGCGGTGTGGTTGATCATGTCGTTCCAGTGAGTCATGTAGAAGTAATTTCCTGCGTGAGGGACGAGAGGTATGTGATGACACGACTCGCTCCCTTCTGCCGTTATCCACTGGTTATCCGCACGTCGTTTATGGAAAATGTCCGCCCGGCCCGACAGAGCCCTCTTACCGTTGTACTTCCAGGTCACGTCCCTCTTCTCGGACATCAGGAGCCGCATGCTGAGGTGGACCGTCTCCCCTTTGTTGGCCGTCACCGTCAGGTGAGTCGGGACAAAGTTTGCTGCGGATCGGATGCAAAGATTCAGGTTGGGGAAAGCGGCCGGGGGTCAAAACCCGAGGAGGAGGGGTCACCTTTGACAAAGTTGTTGATCATCGTGACCGTCTGCGGTAGCGGCGACTGCTGAGAGGATCTGCAGTAGAAGATCCCGATGTTGTCCAGTTCCTTGAACTCGTTGGCCAGCACCTCGTTGCTCCTGGTCTTCACCACCTTGAAGGTGGGCGTCCTGGGGAACCTGAGGATCTCGTTGTCCCTTTTGATGTCGAGCTCCACGTGGGCGGCGCCGCGCTCGCCGTTGATGCACGAGATGGTGAACTGGCTGACCGGGGTGACCTCCGCCGTGGAGATCATGGTCAGGTCCATCACGGCTTCTGCAAGACAGGAAGCGCTCATGAGAAGGTAAGTGCCTTCACACTGCTGCTGCTGCTCCATCCTCTGCGTGTGTGTGCGTGTGTGTGCGTGCGTGTGCGTGCGTGCGTGTGCGTGCGTGTGCGTGCGTGTGCGTGTGTGTGTGTGTGTGAGCTAGCAGTTGTTTATGTTCTGCTGAATAATAACAGGGGCCACAATTTGCAGTTCCTTAAAAGATGCCCTCCACTTTGAATATTGAGTAATTCCACCTTAACTAACTAACTTCACTATATTTACCAATCGATGAAATTCCATTTAAGGAACTCAAGCTTAATACAACTGCCTGCCACCACTATACATGGCATTGGCCTGCAGTGTATATAAATCTTCACTGCTTACTTTATGAGGCTCAGGCCACACGCGCACACACACACACACTGCTTAAGATCAGATGGTTCACTTTTCTATTAACCCCGGACGGATCAGACAAAGTAGCTGAAGAAAGAGAGCTCGACCTTACAGAATGGACACACACACACACACACACACACACACACACAGAGGCAGGGGTGGTGTGGATGCAGTTCAAACCCCTGCGAGGAGTGTTTGAGCTGTTTGGTCACACATCTAAAAGTCAATAATGTCCGGCGTTCCTCCTCTTCGCTGGTATTTGAGCCCCAGATCCACAGAACAATGGCAGGAAGCGTGGATGAGCTCGCAGGAGCCGCTGCACTGACATGGCGAACCTCAGCAGAAGGATCAACACCTCACACAGACTCCTGTGAAACACTTTTAGGGGGTCTCCATCACGCTCATAGACAGGGGACAAGTGTTTGAAGGTGGATCCGCGTCTGGGGTGTTCCTCGGCACGGGGAAGTTGTTGCGTGTCCGGGACGAAGTGAGTCCTTACCTGAAAAATCCACGAAGCAAACCACGCACACCCAGAGCACCCGCATGCTGTCCCGAATCCGCATCGGGGAAACGGAGAAGTCCCCGGAGGTCTCGTCGGTCCGGTGGAGGAGGAGGTTCATCCAGCGCGGTGACGCAGCGTCACGGCGAGCCCGGCGCGCCTTTACGCATCACCCGGGGCTCCCCGCGGGGGCCCACGGTCCGCGGCGTGGGGGCGGGGGCGGGGGCAGCCTCGGTCCGCGGCGTGGGAGGGGGCAACCTCGGTCCGTGGCGGCGGAGAACAACCTCGGTCCGATCCGGGAGAACCGCGGCCCGCTCCGGGACAACCTCGGGCCGCTCCGGACTCCTTTCCTCTGGCCGGGAGAGGAAGGAAGAGCGTCACCAGACAGCGGAGGTCTGCTGGCGCTGCAGACCTCCCTGGTCCCACCTCTGCTGCGTCCCCGTCTCCAAACTGAAAACTGATGTTTCACAGACGATCGTGCAGATGTCCCTTTAAGGACGATGCGAATACTAATATTGTTTTACTGCACATTTTGGCCCGGAAGAGTGGCTTATGGTGCTGAAGATCCGCCCCCTCCTTCTCCTGCGTGAGTTGGAGATCTGCACACCGCGTCCCCCTCAGGTTCTAGTGGTCTTCACCCACAGCAGCAAACGCAAGAGTTTTGTGGGTCCCTCCCTCGGTTGAGCCGTTCCAGTCCCGGGCCGGGGCTCGGTCCGCCCGGGGGGAACCGCCGATTCCGGGCTCCTCACTTGACCACTTTCCGCCGCGGTTCTGTTCGAAGTTGTGCCCCAGCCAGAGTGAACGGCTGGACTGAAGCCGCGGGGCTGATCTGATGTTTGCTCTCCACTTCCTCACCGCCTCAGACAACTCCAACTCCACCGCACTCCTTATTGTTCCAGATTTCCTGTTTTCGATGTCGCCGGCCCATATAGCTTTTCTTCAGCCCGGCAAGGGATAGTCATTAGTTTCCCCAAAACAAAGGCCGAAATGATGGAGGCCTTTTTCTGTGTCTTTCCACCGATGCCCGATATCACGGCCTACCTGAGTGAGTCCAATCAGGAAAACACAAAGGGCGTGACGCGGAGACGTGGTGGGAGACGCTTTTCATCTGCGCTCCAAAGAGACTTGATTTCGTCTCCCGGCAAACAAAGGGCTCCCGGCGCCGGCCGATGGTTATCTCGCTGCCGACCTGTCGGCGTGACCCCCGCGTGTGTTTCAAGAAGGGAAATAAAGCCGGCGAAGTGTTACATGAACACACTGCTGACCGTGCACCTTCTGCCGCTGTCCGTCCGGCGCAGACTTTGTCATATTCGATCACAACCGCAACTCTTTTCGTAGGGGCCCCGCTTGCACGTGTGTAGAGCCGAGGCCGGCGATCCCACATACGTTGCGTGCAAACTGTTTTATCCGTGCCGTCTGTGATCTCTGGCTATGTGTGTGTGTGTGTGTGTGTGTGTGTGTGCACAATCACTGTCATATTTATCTGGAACATTTAATTAATGCTTTGCAGTCACGTTGTAAAAAAGTAAAACAATGCTTCTAACAAATGTGTGAAGGCTTTTCACAATTCACACACACACACACACACACACACAAGCTGAACACATTTTAGCCTGAAAATCAGTTCACATGCGTTTCAGTTTTATTCCTGATGACACAAAAACACTGAAAATGGATCGCAGCCTCGGCTGATGAAGGTTTCACTGTGCTTAATCCAAACAGGATACATTCAGTTTATTTACGTTCATAAATTGCCACCTTTGTAAACAAATGATTGTCTTTTTGCTTAAATCAACACCTCATTCATCTCATTCCTTTTTTTGTTTTCTGACAAACTTGAAAAGAATAACGACTCCATTATTTCAAGAAGGCAAGAATATTTGTCTATTTATGTATATATGTATGTATGTGTGTGTATGTGTATATATATATATAGGTGTATGTGTATGCCTATGTGTGTGTATATGTATATATATGTGTATGTATGTATATGTAAATATGTATGTATATGTATATATATTTATATTTATACGTATATATGTGTATGTCTGTATATGTGTATAAATATATGTATATGTAGAGTATATAATTATGATCTTTATTCTCTCTACATGATGTGGTTTATTGAGCTGTTTTGCTATGTTTTCTCTATCATTCCCTTTGTTTACTCTGGCCTGCGGTTTTCAGCTGTTTGGTTTGTCGCTACGGTGGAAAAAAAATACTCTCGAACCTACTTTTCTGTTTACAAACGGCACTGAGAAAGGCGAGCGCCCCCCCGGCCGGAGGGCAGCGGGAAACGGCGCCTAATCTGTGCCGGGCAGGAAGCCGGCGGAGCGCGTCGATGGGCATGTTCCAGTGATTTCTGACATTTTGTTGTGGCCGATGCAGAGGAGGTGGTGACGGCGAGGCCGGGGGGGGGGGGAGGGAGGGGGAAGCGGCACCATAGGTGGGAGGTCTGGGAGACTTTGTGAGAAAGTTTGTATTAAATTCCCATTTCCCCTCATTGTGTGGCGAGCTGGCCGGGCTCCACACGCACTGATCCTGCAGGGGCCCCGAGAGCCCGGGAGTAAGGGTGTCGCTCACACCTCCCAGGACCCCGACAATCACCCCCCGCATTTTTCCCCCAAACTGCAGCTACAGAGCCCTGACCCGCACCACATCGCGGCGCGGGCAGTCCGATAAAGGATGCCGGGGGGGGTCGGAGAAAGATGTAAACCATATGTGAACGTGCGATGTGTCCGAGAGGAACCTTTGCATTTTAGAAGATAGAAAACGGGTGAAAGAATGCAGGAAAATGTGCAGGAAACGTGCGGAGGTGCTCTGCTCTGGTGAAGGGCAGCTATAAGCCTTTCTGAAGCGACCAGAACACTGGGACGGACGGACGGGTCCGACGCTCCTAGCTACGTTTCGGCCGACGGCCTTAACGCCGCAGCCGAGGAGGGTTTTTTAAAAAATAATAAACCTTCGCAGTGCGTGCGCGCATTGTGTCAACATTTCTTAGGTCTGTGGTGTGTAGTTGCTTTGTCCTCTCACGTGCAAGTGAGCAGGGCTGCCGTTCTTTAAGTTGAAACCGCGCCGGTACCAATGGGGACCCGACACTATTTTAAATGATCCAACAGTGAGTTCTGAGCACAGCAGTTTAGACCCTTTTCACGTGTCACTTCCCCCTCGCTCCCCTGTTTCCTGTCACTTCTTGCACTCCGTCCACCGGTTCTCACGAAGCAGAGCGTCCAAGTGGACTTGAAGGGTGGATGAATTCCTGCAGCAGATGGGCCGAGGGGGTCAGGGGAAATCGCGCCAACAGGGAGGCGGACACGACCGGGGCCAGAACGTTCATCGCTTTTAGCCGTCAGAAAATAAGGATGATGATTTATTACCCTCCCGGAGCAGCGCTATTGTGGAGAAACGGTGTTAAAAGGCTGCCGGGCTTTTATCAAGCAGGAGTTCCTCTAACATGGACGGAGGCGCTACGGATGATGTTCTCCAAGCAGAGCGACCAGATCTGTAGCCATTTAGGGCTCATTTGAATAATGGGTGCGTCCGGTCGGCTTTTTAAAAAGAGAAGGAAAAGAAGAGCTTGTCCTACTTTACCGGAAATCGACAATTAGATCATTCGATTTATCGACCTCAGTGGGTAAAGTGGGACGCCATCCTTTTTTTAAAAGTATTTCCAGTGCATTAAACGTATATATAATTGTTTTGAAGTAAAGCACTTTGAGCCGCCTGTCATTTGTGATAGGTCTTATTTGGATAAAATTTATCACGACTACGCTGGTAATGATAGATGTGATTTGTTTCATCTAGGCGCATAGGAGACGACCGGAAATGGAGCTGTGACTCTCACCGGTAGCCGGAGATGACCTTTGACCTTTGTCAGAGATTTACCTCCGTTATCAGTGGACGTTCGTCGGCCTTTCTGAGATACAGGAGCTCCACTGTGATTCATGTTTCCAAGCAACAGTTTGGTAAATATCACTTTCCATTCCCCATGGAGGGACCTCGACCCTCCGCGCCACCGCTTATCTCGCCGCCTTCCTCCCGCAAAGATGGCGGCCGGCGGGGGCAATCGGGGTCCGCCGCCAGAGCAGAAAGCCACCGCGTGGCCAGGATGCCCCCGGCGACCTCACACAGGTAAGCGCGGATCGCAACAGGAAGTCCTAATCACAACAGCGTTTGGCGACCTCGGGGCCGCAAGTGTTGCAGCGACCGCAGGACACAAAGGGGATCGTTTTAAACTGTTTATGGAGGATGTAGACTAGTTTTGCATATCGAGACCTCCGTTTCCTTCATCGGTGCAAGCTGTGAAAGTCAGCGGGTTGCTACTTTCGTGTTCAAAAAGTTGACTCGTTTTAGCAGAGCCACGGAAAATGTGTCCGATTTTTCTTTGCCGCAAGAGCCAAGGGTTCAACTTCAAATCACGGATATGGAGGATTGGTCCCGCTAGGAATGAAGATGAGGGGAAACGGCGGAAAGGGAGCGGTGTCCAATCCAGCAGACGTGTTTCAGCCCTGTTATGGACCTTTTTTTCTGAACCCGAGGAAGTTGAATCACGCCCTGAGAGCGCGGCGCTGAAAGCCAGGGAACCGGCGCAGATGCAGACGGAGGCTAATCACCCATCTGCTGGAGGAGAACAACGGCTAGGAGGTTTGCGACGAGGAGGACCGGAGAGGGATGGGGCTTTGCGGTGAGCAAGTTGTCTGGAGAACTGGAGCCAGATCCAGGAAGAGGTGCTGCTGCTGCTGGAGGCTGATATGTGTGTGAAGGAAATGGAGGGCAGGAATCAGGCCGCAGGCAGGAAAGGCCCTGTGGTGGTGCTGCTGGGGGAGGAGGACGAGGAGGACGAGGAGGACGAGGATCTTCTGCGTGGCTGTTTGCTCACATGGAGGGGAGACGTGTGGTCTTGTCTCCGTTGGCCGGCGAGGAGGAGGAGGAGGAGGAGGGACGCGGCTGGAGGAGACGGACGTCTGTGTGTGTCCGCCTTGACAGGAGGTCGTATCTTCTCACCTGAAACCCAATCCATGCATCCACACTGCCTTCCTGTCTCCTTCATGATTTAGAGAAGGTGCTTCTGCGCTACGGGAGGTATGCGGGGAGGCACCTGGAGTTTACTGCTGTGAGGAACGTTATTATAGACACTTCAAAATAAATCATGAGGTAAAAAAATAAATACCTGAAATTGGAGGAACCTCAGAAAAAATACCGGCCCAATAATTCCAACTATTTGGTTCGAAAAATTATGTTGACGTGAAGCAATGAGGTTACATCAGATATTACAAATGGACCAATATTGCCTTTATATAATTTTAAATTTTAAAATCTTTGGATGATGATTTTTTACTTGTTGCTCCCTTCAGGTCTCCACAGCCTCCATCTAACCCTCTCCTCTGCATCCTCTTCCCCTCCATTCCTGAACCTCCTCTCTGGTCTTCCTCCAGACCTCCTCCAACCTCAGCATCCTTCCACCCAGATCTTCTCCATCCCTCCTCTGTCCGTGTCTGAACCATCTCAGGGTGACTTTATCTCCAGACGCCTCTGATGGACTCCTTCTCAACCCTCTCCATTCTCCTCGCTCCCAAAGAGATGGTCCTTTGGAGCATTCACAGGCCGGCAAGAAGGTCCCTGGTTGGAACCCCACTGGAGGGTTTTGTTCTCCATGTTCTCCCCGTGTCTGTGTGGGGTTCCTCCAGGTTCTCCGGTTCCTCCCGCAGTCCAAACACATGCAGGAGGTTCGGCGGAGACCCCGCATTGTCAGATTTGTGAACAGTTGGATGTCTCTGCATGTGGCCCTGGTCCAGGGTGACAGCTGGGGAAGTGTAGGATTAGCAATCTAGACAATGAATGAGTGAAAGAACGTCCAGTCACAGAAGAAAACCAGCTCACTCCATTTGGCACGACGTAAACGGCGGACTCCCGTGGAGGTGTCGGTAAGCTGACCTTCTCCTGGGCGTCAGGCCTGCGTCGATTTCAGTCGAGTGTCTGCGAAAGCGCTCGGGTTCTTTACACCCCGAGGAACATCTCGCACACATTTTACTCCCCGAAGCAACGCCGACTCCTGCAGGAGGCTCATCTTTCACATGTACTTTCGAACAGCTTCCCCGGAGGGATTAGAGAGCCAGGTCGGATTCATGTGCCGAAGAATTCCAGGTGGAGGTCAGAACATAATGAACCGCTGACATTTTTATGTCCGTCTGTGTGAGTTTCAGTGTCACCTCCAATCCTGGTGAAGGTGCCGGAGGCCCCGATGGCAAGGCGGTGGCCACAAATCCGGCCTTCGACCCGGAGGGAGTTGAGCAGTGAGTAACTCTCCTCCTTCAAGAGGTGAGAAAATACAACTCTGCCTGGGCTCGGAGAGAACGACGGCTTTTCAGGGCTGAAGGCTTTCAGGAGAAGTTCACCTCAGCGCGGCGGTAGGACACGCCTCCGGCAGAAACCAGCAGCGTGTTTCAGAAAGCAGACACGTATGAGCTACGAGACGGACGGCCGTCACACATGGAAACAATCCGTATGATCGGTCTGTGAATGCAACACGAAACTGCTGCATCCACGCTGCCATGAGGAACGCCCCCGCAGGTCCTTCGTTCACTCCACTGTCAGACTGCAAGACACCACAAACACACACCCGCCCACCATGTTGATGCTTCTCCCAGGCATTGCAAAAATATCCTTTGTCTCTTTATACGTCCTCCACCTACACCTCACCTCTCCTCCTTTCACTTCTTACTCCCCACATCATGTCCACTAGTGACCTGCTCTTCAGGGGTCTCCACGGCCTCCTCCATCGAATCCTCTTCTGTCCTGCCCTTTCACTCCATCCATAGATCTCCTCTCTGGTCTTGCTCTCGGACTCCAAACCTGGCATTTTCAACCTCAGCTTCCGTCTTTCGATTTATTCACAATCCCTCCTTTTGTCTCTCTGACCTTATCTCCAAAAACATCTAACATGTTTTTTTTTTCCTCTGATGGACTCTTCCCATATAACACAAAGAGATCCTCCTCATCTTCATCTCTGCTGTGTCTCCATCCATAAAGCATGGCTGGTCTTGCCAGCTTTCCTTTCATTCTGGCTGATACTCTTTTATCACCCCTGACACTTTTCTCCAGCCGTTCCAACATCCTTGAACCCCTTTTCTTCACCTCTTCCCCAAGCATGTCAACTCCTCCACCTTCGTCATCTCTCTGTAGCCTCACCGTTCCACTTGGGTTCCTCTCATTCATACACATGTATTCTGTCCTGCTGCAGCTGACCTTCCAGCTCATACCTCCACCTCATCATGCTCCCTGCTCTTACTACAGATCAGTGTCATCTACAAACACCGTTGTCTGTCAAGATTCCTGCCTTACCTCATCTGTCAGCCCTCGTAGATCAGAGCTGACCCCCAATGTAGTCCCACATCCACCTTGAACTCATCTGTCACACATACAGCACTACTCTCACAGCTAGCATACATGTCTTGCACCAGTCTACTTCTCTACTACTCCGACCTTCCTCGTACAATACCAGAGTTCCTCGCTGCACCCGATCGTATGCTTTTTCTAGGTCTACTGAGGCACAACGCAGCTCCCTATACGTTCTCTGACTTATCTACCAGCAACTACTGCATCTGTAGTACTCTTCCTTTGTATGAGCCCATACCGTTGCTCACAAATGCTGACTTTTCAGCGGAGTTTCAACGACTGTTTCCCATAACTTATTTGCATATTCTTCTATTTGCACATTTTTCTTGCCTGTATTGCTGCTGACATTTGGATTTCCCCATCCTGTGACCAGCAGTCTATCTCACCTTATCTTGTCTCGCTAAAAAACACCCGGCGGTCAGACTGTGTGAGGTTTCACATGCACTCTGACCGTTTCTATCATGGCAGACCCACTTGCGGCGAGTCGTGCCCCGGTGAAGTTTTCCGTCATCCGTCGTCACGGCAGCGACGGCGGATGACGGAAAACAATGTGACAGGTTTGGTCCACGCCCGCCGTTTGCGGGGGATCGGTTCGAACCTTCCATGTTTTGGGGCGAAGGGAATAGGGCCGTAGCGGAGGCTCAGTTCGGGGATCGAACTCTTTGAATCGAGTTCACGGGAAACACATTGCCGAATCACGTCGCCTTGCAGAGCGGAAGGAGATGTCGGATCGTATGAGGATCCAGTTCTGAGTGAGAGGCAGGACTGCCAAATCCCTCCTGCTGGACGCGTTTGTATCCTGGTCGGCCCAACCCTTCGCTGCACAATGAAGGTCAAACCTCCGACGAGGAAAAAAAAAAAAAAACATGAGATAAAAAGCCCGTTTGTGACAGGGAGCGGAGAGAGTTCCACCTGGAGAGCAGGCGGAGCTCCTGCCAAACACGTTCAGCCGCCAGAGAGGTGTGTAACATTACACTCAGGGTTCGATTAGACCAAAACTGCAACTACTGGGCCGTCACCCCGGCAGAGCCTTTTCGTTAAAGAGTTTCAAGTTTCACATCGAATATCTAGGTCACCTCGCTCAACTGTGACGAGTTGTTGCAGGTGAAACGTGCAACCGCAGCCCAGAGAGCAAAGGTGGAAGATCAGACATAGTGACCAGGACACTCTCTGGACCCATCAGGGCCCTTCAGAGCGCCGCTCCTCCCCAAAGAGTCCAGCTGGCCATTGTTACGCGGAGCATGACACGTGTTGTTATTTCCCCTTCTGCTTCAAACACTTGGGGAAGGCGTCGCATCTTCTCCGAAGAGGCCACCGTGGCCTCGGACCTCGACCGCTCCTTCGCAAGGACAAACAGGCAACGGGGAAATCCCCGGCCGACGTCCTGCACTTACAGTATGTAAACTGTATACAGGCGTGCGCACACAGTGGAGCCTTGATTTAGGAGTTGAATTGGTCCGCGGCCGAGCTGGTAACTCGATTTGCTCTTGTATCAAATTAAATTTCCCCGTTAAAATGAATCGCCTTCGAACGAACCTCAAGGCAACTCACTGAGGCCCGCTAACGCCGCGGCTTGTTATTATCATTTAAATCCAAAACTGTGCTGTGAGGAAGCACGGACTACAGGGGAGTTTCATGTGTCTTTGGTCAATTTTATTTTATTTGACAGTATTTGGTTATACTCGTAGCATATCGCTGTATTTCATTTATCTAAATATTTCTAGCGTTTGTCTTTCAGTAAAGTCTGTTCTGTTGTGGGCTTGGCCCTTTATCGCTCCTCCGCGTGGGGGAAAATTCATTATTATACGACATATTCAGTCCCT
Source organism: Fistularia commersonii (assembly GCF_037954325.1). Classification (NCBI taxonomy): domain Eukaryota; kingdom Metazoa; phylum Chordata; class Actinopteri; order Syngnathiformes; family Fistulariidae; genus Fistularia; species Fistularia commersonii. Next base: position 1,927,185 of record NC_141299.1, on the reverse strand, counting down.
AGTTATTCATCATCAGGGTTTTTACCAGTATGTTAAAGTTAACAAGCTTAAAAAGAAATAAGAAAAAAAGCTTGGACAGCTATCTGGAAACTTTCAGCCATTTTGTCAAAATGAACGTTTTTCTTTTTTTGTTTTAAGGTGAAATCGACCCTTCATTGAGCCCATATAAGGAAAAGATCACCTGACACACTCAAGATAAGATAAACTTTATTGGGGAAATTCCTTTGTCACAGCAGTGTAACAGCTATAATGTCAAAAAAGGAAATAAATATGAATGTAAATAGGAGTATAAATATCAATAGAAAGGTAGAAGACAGGATATAGCGAGACAAAAAAAAGAAATAAATATGAATAGAAATATGAGTATAATATCAATAGAAAGGTAGAAGACAGGATATAGCAAGACAAAAAAATCCACGAATAAATAGACAGCAACGATAGTAGACAGACAACATCAACAACAACAACAACAACAGAGATGACAATTGGAAAAAAAATACACCACTAGACCTCAACAACAATATAAAGTCTTTAAGCCATGTGATCCTCAGCACCCTGACCAATGTAGCCTGTCGGCTAACCAGTATCTTTTGGGAACGTCCTCTTTCTGTTCGTGTGAATGCTGAGTTTGGCCTTTGCCGCCCCGGCCTCTCCTCGTCCCCGTCATTTGTCCCGAGACCTGCGGCCGAGGCGGTGTGGAATGCAGGGAGAGGAAGAACGAGGGAGGGAGAAGGAGAGAGAGAGAGAGAGACAGCCAGCCAGCGCCAAGTGTCCAGGAAGTGGCCCTATTGTTTTCAGGGCCACCTCGCTTTTCCTCTCCGAGCCACCAGGGACGCCCCCCTCCTCCGAGCCTGGACGTCTTACACAAACACGGCTCCTCTTCGCCACGAGCCCTATCTTGTCTGTTTTCCTGTCTCATCGGTGTGGAGCTAAGCAGCGGGCGAAGGGCGTGGTCACACACACACACACACACACACATGCAAACACACGCACCCGTGCACGAAAACCAAACCGCCTGCAAAAATACACAGCGGGGAATCCTATCCGAGATGATCAATATTGACTCGGCTGCAGTGGGGCCGGTTGTGCGCGGCCTGCACGTAAAACGGCACATTTTACTTGCAAATCAAGGGAGGCCGCTTCCCGATGCGGCGCCGACCCGTCGCGCTCGGCCAATGGGGCGCGAGGACGAGCGGCAGGTGGGCGGGAGCGCACCTTGGCAACCAGGTTGCACATTAACTTGCCCCCATTCTGAGTCCTCCTGACCTTTGCTCAACTCCGCTCCATTTTACAGGTGGAAGGGAAAACGGAGTCAACGTCGGCGTGACAGACGGAGCGCGGAGGCAGCGGCGCCGGCCCGAGACAGGTATGACTGCAAATGTATCCTTGACGGGCGCCGAGTCGGCAGGACGAGGCTATTATTTCAGCTCCACGGAACGGCCGGGAACCACCGGTAAAGGCATGCAATGATGTAACACTCCTTTGCAGCCTTGTTTTTTGGACAAACTACTTTTTATATCTACCGTGTCCATTTTAAGGCTTGGTTATTAACATGCAAAATATGTCAAATACTAATGCAAAATACCAAATGTCTCATGATCCAGTAGATTCACTGATAGAAGCACCCAGTGGTTTTACTTCTAACTCGTGTCCAGCTACTTCTACTCGAGTATTTCAATACTCCTTTGTACTTTTACTGCAAGACCGTTTCATCTCCACTACATTTTGGAGGTAGATTACATTAAATGCATTTCTTGATATTTCTGTGTGCATTAGCCTGGTGACAAAAGTGTGAAAAAGGTGTGAAGTAATAATGCGTAAGTAATAATGTCATCGTTACTTTTACTAGAGTATCACTCCAGTACTACTTTTAGATGGCAGTATTGGTCCCTCTGGAACAGATCTCTGCTCTTCAGTCACACCTGAATGGTAGTATAAATAATAACAAGATTAAATAAGGATGTACATTTCCTGGAGTATCTATTAGGTGTTCCTCTGGTTCCTCTGGTTCCTCTGCCAGCGCTGACCCACATGTTTCCACTGCAAACAGGTGGGTTTATTATTCACACCCAGCCTCGCCCTGTCGCTCACGGATCCTCCTGAGCGCCAACATCCCCCTCTCGCTCACAACGGAGCCTCTGTTGACTCGTCGTCATCAATCCCGGGCCGAAAGGCACAAACCAAATGGCGTTGCGCTCCTTATATTACATTACATAATATAAATTAGCAGATACTTTTAACCAAAGCGACTTACAAGAAGTACAATTCAGTCACCGAACATCCGAAGTACGAGTAGTCGGAAATCAGAAGTGCCCACTCAACCAAATAGCCAAGTCAGAACTATATACATACAAACCGTTACACTCATTTTTTTTTCTTTTTTTGGGGTGGCTAAGTGCGATTAGTAGGGTAGTGCTTGGTGAAGAGGTATGTTTTCCGCTCACTGCGAAAGATGGGCAGCGATCCCGCTGTTCTGACCTTTTTCGGGAGTTCGTTCCACCCCTGAGGAGCCGAGACCGAGAAGAGCCGAGGCCGGTTCGATCGGCAGCCGGGGGCTCGGAGTGACGGGGCGGACGGTCGCCCAGAGGTGGCAGATCGGAGGGGACGGGTAGGGACATGTGGCTTGACCATCCTCTGCTGCGCTTTTTGTAAGGGCATAAGAAGGGGAGTTGTAAGGGAGAAGGAGCAAAGTTGTGAGGAGTCCCGCTCTGGCCGCTGTGAGCTCGATCCAATCAGCAGCTCTGATCAGAGGGCCGGCGTCTATTTACCGCCGCCTCTCCTGGCTCTAGGCCCGCCGCTACTTCACACCGGTAAACAAGATCGAGGTTTTTTTTTCCACGCTGCTCTTCTCTCGGACAAACACTGGAGCGGTGGGACTCCTCAGAACTCACACCAGATAAAAATACTGAGCTTGGCAGCGGGATGACAGGGGAAGAGGGAGTCGTGCACACTCCTCCTCAGTGATTGCTTTTTTGTTTTGGAGGGCCGGGGGTCATCCCAAGGTCTGGACAGGGAGAGTCCTGCCCGTGCCAGTCACGTTTAAGTTCAGATTAAGACCCTCATCTACTCTTTGGATGTTTGAGGACCATCTTAAACTCTTCACTCTTGCAGGCGCACGTTCACGCCACTGATGCACGCCTTGTAGTCGCGAAGCGTCCCAGCGAAGAGCCCCGCCCTCGGGCCCCGAGGCTGCAGAGGGCCAGGGGACCGTGTTTTGTCCAGCTCTGCATTTGTGGGAACAGAACAGGAAGAGATAAAGGCGGCCGGATGGTTTGTTTACAGCGGCGGTGTTGAGGAGGACGGCTGCGGGAGGAGGGGGGGCTAATGGCTAATGGACGCTGCAGGGGGCGATTAAGGTCCTGCTTGCTTTAAATAAATTACAACCTATCTTGCTGCCTTCACGTGAAGAAACACAAATACTGTGGCCCAAAGAGCAGCCGAAGAGATAGAGGATTCAATCCGCAGTCATCTGGCATCCCGCAAAGCCGCTCCCTCAAAAGGCTGATATTGATTTTTTTTTATTTCTTAAACCCGCCAAACGTCTGATGGTCCTCTGGTCCGGAGAAAGCTAAATAGAAGCTTCACCAAACACACCTGCAGAGGCCGAGTGGATGTTTGTCTCTGTGTGTCCACGGGACAATGGACCATCCTGGAGCTCAGGGTCATGGACGCCCCCGTGGGTTGGAGGCCTTAAACGGTGGAAAGCGATCGTTTCACTCAAGCGGCAAAGAAGGACCCCATTCTGGGTTTTTTTTGTGCCGGGTTTTCTTTAAATAACGGGCCGAAACTGAAAAGTGAAAATACGCAAACAGCTGTTTGGACGTGAAGCAGATATTGATAGATGTGGAGCGGCTAATCAATGGAACGTGTGGTCAAGAACCTCCGTTGGCAGCGGCGGAGGAGCACGTCTCACGTGCACGGATCTGGCAGGTCCGCGCTCCCGGCGTTCTGCTTTCAACCAAGGCTGATTGAGGGCGACGGCTTCGGGCCTCGGCGGGAAAATCAGCAACACTTTGACGGGAACTCTGAGAGACCCCGGAGCCTGGCGGACGGGGGCGGAGAGCTGAGGAGATGCTGAGGAGATGAGTAAACACATGAAGGTCACAATCGCCCGGAGCGAGAATTTTTTAATATTCCTCACATTTTCATAAAACTAAAAACATGAAACTAAAAGGAGCAAGGTTTCGACACAGCGGTCGTTTTCTGCAGCTCCTAGAACCTGCTCAGTAACGAGTTCCTCGGTGCATCGGGACAGCAGAGGAAGCTACATTTTGAGCAGAATCATTTCTGAGTTAGCTAGTTGCTAACGGGGATCTTCGCACGACGAGGCAGTGCAGGGAGAAAATAGAAATCTGCGGCTGCTCTTCCATGAACGCTGCAGCAGCTTCCGCCGCCGTCCGTGGTGTCCGTGTCGTCGTCTTCTTTGTTTTGGAGCGTGGAGCTGAAAGTGCACGCCGACTGGGGTCCTTTAGCGTCTGCCGGAGTGCACCGCTAAGGTTCCCCTGGTGCAGGCTACTTCCTGGAACGGCATTCAAGCCGGTCTGAGAAGCTCTTTGTCCTGCAGAGGCTCGTGATGAGCACTTCATTCCCGGAGTTCTCCGAAAAGTAGGAGCCGAATAATGAAAAAACTTTTCTGTCGCTCCTCTTCAGTTCGGAGATCGTTTATTTCCCATTGATTTCTTTTAAATGATTCCCGGAAAGTTTTCCGGTGATTGATCGCTCTTTTCAACCTTGTTTTTCTTCCCATTTTTTGTTCCTCTTGTTGATTTCAGGTCATTAACTTGCATGAAATGACTGTTTCAAACCTGCAACCAAAGCTGTTATTCCACAGCCAATGAGGCCGCCGATCACGTGGTCACGTTTGTTTACTCAAAACGATGCAAATCGGCCGGCGCTCAAAATCAGCGGTGAGCGCTCCTTGGCGCCCCAGCCCTTCGTCCTCTGACACACCGTGAACTCTCAGCTATGTTTGACACCCCTCTCTCACACACACGCACACACACACACACACACACACACACACACACACACACACACACACACAATATTGGTTATTGAGCCAGTGCTTGTTGTCGCCCAGGCCTGCGGAGGAGGGTCCTAAGTTGTGCTGAAGTTCCTGTTTACAGCGGTCTCTTCCTGCTTGTGGGGTCGAATCCCCCTGAGCTCCTTGACGGAGCCGCATGGTCCCGGATCTCTGGGCCATCACCGCGACAGAGCCCGGGTGTGCACGGGGTTAGAAAACCATGATGCATTCAGGGTGCAAATGAAAATTTGACGGGAATTTGATTTCCCGCTCTTCGTTTGGCAGGATCAGCGGCGCCAACCCTGCTCAGCCCCACCATCTAGTGGTGCTCTGAGGGTGCAGCTGAGAGAAGGTCTGGGTGTCTGCTGCTGAAGGAGAGGAGATCCAGAGCAGAGGCGTTCAGCTCCCCGGGCTCACGGTTCCACCCCGGCGTTGATGGTGCTGGAAGGCCTCCGGCAAGCGGCGACCCAAGTCCAGCAGGAGGAGACCCTCCCCACCGCCGGGCCGGATGGAACCGGCGGCTAACAGCTCCTTCTCAGTCGCCGCTCAAAATGGTACGGTACCGATGGCGTCGGCAACTGGTGAATTTCTGGAAAAGTCACAAACCAAAACTACCCATCTCCAAAAGATGTTTTCTTTCTTGGTATTGGAGCATTAATGCAGGACAGAGCAGATGTTTGATTTCCAAACGGCTGATCTGGGCTTTTCGGATCAGCTCCTCCAGTAATTCGACAGGTCCTGTCCCGACTTTGGGTCGGTCCCGGGCGCCTGGGCGAATATAATATTAATAATGATAATAATAATACATTTTATTCAAGGCGCCTTACTCGACACTCAAGGATATATAGGTATAGAAAAACATACCGATTCAGCAGCAGGGGTGTCAAAGTCATTTTGGTCCGGGGGCCAATTTGATGTCAAGGGGGCCGGACCAGTAAAATCATTACCTAGAAGTAACACTAAGTCCAAATTTTTCCTTTGTTTTGGTATAAAGGAGGTAAACAGGTAAATTATGAAAATGTAAAGAACTGTTCCTCCCAAAAATACATGAAAAATTTATATTAAAAATGAATATTAAACAAAAGAGTAGATGAAATTACACCTTAAAAAGAGTGTTGAGTTAAAAGAGAAAATCTCGTCACTGTGAGAAAATATGCCACTAGAATTTATAAGAAAATTGATTGGTTCCATGTGTAAGAGGAGGTAATGGTGGCTATTCTGGTTATTAAATCTCTTAATCTAATCTTTTTAATTTTGCGAGTTTGTTTTTTTTTGCTATCGTTTTTGAGGTTTTTATAGAAATAAGAAAAGATTGATTTTACAATGTGACTCAACGTTTTTCTCATCCAAAAATCATTTTGTTTTCAAATTTTGAAGCAAAAAATACATTTCGAAATTACTTTTTTATTTTTTCCTTGCCCATTTTTTTTTTAAAACACACTGTGTAAAACCCCCAAATGCATTGGAGAAGATTTCAGGCAGGGGGCCACAAACTATTGTCTGATACCCCTGTTTAACAGAATTTGTCAAAGATTCAAAGCAGTGAAACGGTAAAGGAAGAATACAGAGTCATAAATTAATTAAAAAATGAAAATCAAAGAGACAGAGCAGTTGGTGTCAGATGGAGTGGGTCACATGTGTGTTTTGAGTTGACGTGAATCGTGGGAGCAAACTCGGGGTGCAGAATCAAGTCCCGGATGGCCTCGGCCGCTCCGTCGGACCATCTGAGCCCCGGTTCTTGTCGTCCCTCAGACACATTGACGAACGCCGGCAAATCCGTCTCTCACAACTGGGCGTTCCTGGTGGGCGTGCTCGCCACGGCCATCTCCGTCTCCCTCCTCCTCGCCCTCCTCGCCAAGTGCCACGTGGTCCGACGCTACCTGGAGAGCTACAGGCACACCCGTCTGCGGGACACGGACGCTCACAGCCACTGTGACCTCTCAGGTTCCTTTCACCCATCAGACAATCCACTGCGGTGATGTTGAAGTGTGTCGTTCCACCCGTTTGGCCTCCTCGGCCAATCGCATACCTCCATCTAATCTCCTCTCACACCGACTTCCTGTCGTCTCCCCCTCCATCCATGAAGCTCCTCTCTGGTCTTCTTCTAGACCTCCTTCCAACCTCGGCGTCCTTCTCCATCCCTCGTCTGTCTGTATCTAAATATCTCATCTCGCATGCGCTGTCCCTCTCCATCTTCTTCACTCCCAAAGAGGAACCTCCAGCTCTGCTTCCTGTTTCTCCTCAATGTTTCCAAACCGGACTCCGCCGTCTCCACCTTTCCTTCCCTGCTCTTTTCTCTCCCCCCCTGAATCTTCTCTCCTCCTGTTCCCAGCGGTGGACGTGGAGTTCGCCATGCAGGGCCGACAGGGGATGGACCGTCACCGCTCCCCTGTGAGCGAGGACGACGACGACGACGACGGCTTCATCGAGGACAACTACATCCCAGCAAGCGAGCGGGCCAGGGCCGAGAGAGCCGCCGAGAACATCGCGGACACGGAGGAGGAGATGGAAGACATTGAGTTCACCATCGCGTAGGACGGACGGTGAGCCCAGAGTCCACTCCAACCGTCACGGCATGGCTCATTTGAGGACAAACGTCAGTCAAAGTTCCAATGTCGAAAGCTAATCTATCACCCAGAGGAGGAACCGTGTACAGATTTTCTATTTGAAGGTGCTGATGTCCCGTCAAAAGCAGGTGGTCTTCACTCCATGTTCCGTCAAGTGGCTAGAACCAAAAGCCTAGAACCATAGATGGAGTATCAGAGAGATACTAGATCAGGGTTGGGCAAACTGCGGCCCGCGGGCCACATCCGGTCCGCTGGTCTTTTTAATCCGGCCGGCTAAAGATCGGTACAGAATTCATACTTGATGTGAATGAATGAATGAATGGTTGGATCAATGAATGTGGGAGCTCAAAGAGGAGATGATTTCATTTTTGGAGCTACTTGAGAATTTTCCTGAGCTGAATGAGAGTTCGTTGAGTGTCACGTCAATGTTAGCGTTAGTGCTGCGCGACAGTGGCAGTTTGGGATCACAGCAAGATGAGTGAGTGACAGTGATGGAGATGGACAAAAGAAAAAAAGAAAAGACGGTGAGCTTGAGGCAATACAGCGAAAGCTATCTTTCATTTGGATTCACTTTCACCGGGGATGCGATGACACAGACTCCTGTGCTTGGTGTGTGGTGAGAAGCTATCCAATAGCGCCATGGTGCCAAGCAAGCTTGAACGCCATCTCCAAACGAAACTCCCTTCCGTTCAAAATAAGCCGATGGACCATTTTGTGCGCTTACGTACCCACAATGAGAAACGAGCAATTTTTTGGGAGAAAAACCACAAAGGTAAACGAGAGAGCCCTCAAAGCTAGTTACCTTGTTGCTGAACTCGTAGCTAAATCAAAAAGTCCCGCACTGTGGCAGAAACATTAAGCAAGAGATTCGTGTGTGTCTTTCTACCATGACTGCCTGGATATCTATTGTCACAGTAAATGAGTATGAATACATTAAAAACTATATTATTAACTATATGTATGATATGTGCTGTGTTAGAGTATCATTTTGGTTAGTGGTGTGCCCCAGGATTTTGTAAATGTAAAAACTGTGCTGTGGCATAAAAAAGGCTGAAAATCACTGATTTAGCCTTTACTGTAAACATACTGACACATGAATGAGCTGGACGTGAAGCTACAAGGGAAAAACTGGTTTGTCCACGAAATGCGAGCAAACGCCAGAGCTTTCCAAACCAAGCTGGTTTTCTTTTCAAAGCAATTGTCCGATGAGTCTGATATGTACCGTTTACAAATGCGTTTTTTGTAAAAAAAAAATTTTATGTGTCGTATCTTGTGGTGACCCGGCCCGTTTGTCAAATTTTAAAAGTAAACATGGCCCCTGAGCCAAAAAGTTTGCCCACCCCTGCACTAGATCTTCAGATGAACGGTCCAGGATGACTGGAACCAAAAGATGGAAATTCAAAGATGGATGAGAAGTGTAGCTGGAGCTTCAGAGCGTGAAGGTCTTCTGGTGTTTGCTGTGCGTCAGATGGCGGTGGGACGCCCGCTGATGTTGTGATTCAGTTCAAGTCCTGGTTCATTAAACTCAAGGCTGCAAAGCCTGCTTTCATTTCGGCATCGTACCGACCTCTTGGTGTTTTGGCAGAAGACATTTCTAGTCTTCTGAAGCTCAGCTGAACACGCAGGTCCACCCACGTGGACGCCGGGACCGGTCGGCGTTGCAGCAATGTCCTTCAATCTCCACGTCCGGCGGCGCAGCTGACATTTCATCCAAGCTCACTGGCCAACTTTAGTTTCAGTTAAATCAAAACACGGGCTGAAGTTTGCCTTCTGGGTCGTCCTAACATCTGCGGCTGATTCCTCGCTGGATGCAACCGGCGATGATCCCACACACAGCTTTCCTTTGGAATCTGGGAACAACGTGAAGACCGGTGATCGAGCCGGACGTCGGAGTCCTGCAGAAACAGCAGGCCGGCCAGGGGGACCCGAATAGGCCGGCAGCTCCAGGAGGCGCCCTGAAAACACCGCAGTCAAGCTGATGGCCATCTGCTGCGGCGGGGCGGACAGGAAAACGGAAAATCCTTCAAAATAAAACCCCGAGCAGCGGGTCCAAGGGTCTGCTGAGGCCTGGGGAAAACCTTGTTTGGCCCAAAGACTCAAGTACAGGTGTGCCAAATATGTCGACTGCGATCTACCGGCCGATCGCAAAGGTAGTGTGGGTAGATCGCATGGCGTTAAAACCTTGACGTCAGCCTGTCCTCCTCACTATGAAGTTTGTCACTTCACTGACTGTCGATTTGTCCAATCTGACCTTTTCTGACACAGGCGTCACTACGCATGTGCACATAACGGCACATTCTAGCGAGTTAGCCTCCAATTAATGTCCTCTAAACTTATGGGTATAGAAATGAGTGGGGGAGCTGGACCGAGTAAAAAGACTAAAACATATCACTTCTATACGGAATGGGAGGTGGACTTTTTTTTTTTATTATGTCACTTTTAAAGTGTGTTTGCCTCATCTGCCAGTCTGCCATTGCTATAGCAAAGAAGGGAAATGTGGAGCGGCATTTTCAGACCGTTTATAAAAAACTATGACCCCGATTTCCCTCCGAAAAGTCAGCTGAGAAGGAGAAAAGTGTAGGAACTAAAATCCCAGCTGTCAGGAGAGCAGTCATTTTTCTCACAGCTAACTTCAACTATGCTGCTGACTCCATTCAAGTCATCAGAATAAGGTATTTACCAAAAAAGTACTGTGTTGTAGTGTGAAATGGGTTCATGCAGTTATGCAAGATCCACAAACATTTATTAAGTTAAGTATACTCACTAAATGTATTGATATATAGTCAGCATTTTTAGTGGAGGTAGATCATTTTCACATGGTCATTTGAAAAGTAGCTCACGAGGCGAAAAAGTGTGGGCACCCCTGCTCAAGTACAAGGCTGACGATTCTAAGAAAGGAATGTGAAATCAATGCTTCGCTCAATTTGAATCAAAATTAATCAGCAATTTCCACCAAACACCGCTACAACTTCACTTTGCACATCAGCCAGGAGAAGTTCTTCTTTGGGCCGTCGCTCTTGAGACAAAGAAGGCCTCAGACATATTTGATTCAAGGAAAGGATCTTTCACAGCTTGTGATTGGAAAATTTGTGACATGCACAGCCACATGAATGTTTCATTAAATATCACCAAAAACCTGTAAAAAAAAAAAAAAACGTTGTTTTACCCGTTCAATTTCCCATCTTAGTTCCAGCCGCCGCCCCTCTGCAAGCACTTGGAAGTGATCACAACGGAGCAAACATCCAATGTTTTCTAATCAAGAAAACAAAAGATCTGGATATGGTTTCATAAGGATTCTGATCTTTACCCTCAGAAAATTATCTCGCAAAATAAAATCATCTTAGTTTAATACTCTTTTTTTCCATCAGAAATGAAGAAAAACATGTCAATCATTGATCTGTTTCAATTATGTGTTAAAGTATCACGTCGGCTACACTTAGACCGGAGTCATTGCTATAATCTGAAGCCTTTTCACAAATTTAATGGCAAGAAAATGACATTCAGTGGATACGAGGCTACAAAAGAGGACGGTGGGAGAAGCCGGAGGTCACTGGACTCTGATCGCTTTGCCTCAAGCACTAGTCCGTACTATATCGCTAAATAGAGGTTGTGTTTTGATTAATTTATTAAGGGCAACGGAATATTCTTCATGCTCGAAAAAAAAATTACATTTGTAAATAAATGGACTGGAAAAACTGTTTTCATTTGCAGGACTGAACTCCCAGTTTTCTATGTGAAGAAGTCATTTATTCAAACAGTTGACATTTAATATCATAATATGAACATTTAAAAGGTATCGTCATAAAGGTGTGCACGTCGGGATGTCTAAGGATGAATGCTGCTGTCAGCAAAGACATTTTGAAACTGGATTTAAGGCAAATAAAAACTAAGGCACAACAGAAAGATCAGGAGTGTCAAACTAGAAAAACAACCCGCAGCGAAGCTCCGTGTCCGCCCACACCGGAAGTGGTACGTGCTCACCCCGCCCAGCTTGACGCTCCGCTCGGGGGGAGCCAGCGGCGAGTCTCCGAGGAGGAAGAGGAGGAAGAAGAGCGGGATGGCAGCTCGTATCATCCCGCATAACTGACCCCTTTACCCAGCTGGAGATCCAGACAGCACCCGGCCGAGCCCGGGGCTGGCCCGCCGGTCCGGAGGATGTCTGCGTCCGCGGTCTTCATCCTGGACGTGAAGGGGAAGGTGAGCGTTCGGACCTGTTGGAGCCCGGAGGGGGGAAAGGGGGGTCCCGAACTCCTGAGGACCGGAGGGAGGGATGGACGGTCGATTCATCGATCGATCACACGGGCTTTTACTGTCTATATACCCGCGGTTTGTCCCGGGCGGGCCGGGTAACCTTCCCCGGCATGAGCTCCTCCCGTCCGGCTCAACTTGTCAAACTCGCCCGGCTGGCTGCGGGCGAACCGGGGCTCCGGTCCCCCGCCAGCCGGGGCTCCGGTCCCCCACCAGCCGGGGCTCCCGTCACCGCCGCCCGTCCCCACCAGCCCAACGTACGGACACTTTTATCCATATTAATAATTTAAGACCAACCGAACCGGCCTTATCGACGGAGTTTCCCCGTTTTGGGGCGTTTCCGGGCGTTGCTCCGTGCCGGCTAGCTAAAGGTGGGACAGCGGCTAATGGACCGAAACATTTGGGGGAACTTTGCCCGGAGTGTGTGTGTGTGTGTGTGTGTGTGTGTGTGTGTGTGTGTGTGTGTGTGTGAGAGAGTGTAAGTGGAGGCACACACACGTGGATGAGTCCACCCGATGGAGAGCTTTGGGGTCCGACCAGTTGGTGTATTAGTCAACACACATGGAGCAGCTAGAAGATCCATGTCCATTCTGGACCAGATCTTGTTTAGTCTGGACCAGAACACTTGTCCGTCCTGGACCAGAACATTTGTCCACTCCACAGTGTGGACAGACGTCCATACGGTGTCAGGTGTTGGTGAAGAGCAGCAGTGTGAGACCGGATGTTAAGTTGGTGAAAGATCACCAGAACCTCCTTGGGGTCAATGATCAAACTATTGATCTGTAAAGTCCTAGATGTTTGATAGCTCACGCTGAAGGTCCCGTGTGGACTGGTGTTGAGTACCAGCGTGAACTTCGTCATCACATCGGTGAAGAAGGTGTCCATCTGAAGGAGAGCTCTGGAGCCCAACGTGACTCTTCCAGGCCCGTACCAGATGCATCACACAGGGCTGGAGTCCGACAGGAAATGTTAAACTCTTCATTTTACCACCTGTTTTGAATTTAACGATACTTTTTGTATTAAAAAAAGGGGGAAATTAGCGTGAAATAACCAAAACGCAAGAGCTCAGCGCTTCAGATGATAGGTCACCATGAAGGTACCTGAGCTGGGACTGCTTTATTGGGATTTGAACCTCCACCCTGTGTGAGCAGACTCACTCCATTTCTGCGTTTTTCTTCAATTTCAATTTCAATTTAAACCCCGGAGTATAATATTTGTAAATGGACCTCTGGGATGTTTATGGTGCTGCTCAGAGGGTCCGCTTCAGGGCGTAGATGTTGGAGATGGTAGACCACCTTCATCTGGACCTAAGGGTCGCAATTGTTAATCATTCATGATCCTCCTCACACACACACACACACACACACACACACACAGCTGGTACTTTGACCTGTCGCTGCAGGGTAAAGATGGCTAATGTTAATTAGCTCCCTCGTTGGCCGGAGAACCCCGAGCAACAGTGGGGCTCCAGTGCGCCCAACAACACGCCCTGTGAGCCCACGCACAATGGAAAGCAGCTGCGGCCGAAGCCGGTCCACCAAATAAACGTGCCATTATTCCAGCTGCCGTTAAGTAAGTGGTGCCCGGCGGTGGATTTGCGCTCGGAGCTGGAGGCCGCAGATGGCGGACACAAAGGGGCATTGGCTTTGTCTTGTTTGTTTTTCCTGCCGCCCTTTGCCTCGGGGTTTGTCCTCGGAGGTCGGTTCCCGTTTGAGCCCAAACTGTAGTTAAACTGCGACCGGGATGTTTCTGTGTCCGTGCAGGTCCTCAATCATATCGCAGAGGAGATGAACACTGGGTGCGGAGGAAAAAAGTCCGAAAAAAACCATCTATTCTCGAGCCTAGCCTTTTTAAAAGTTGTTCCTATCTTGTTTTTCTTCAAATGTTTTCCTGCCAGGTTTTAGTCGTGTGATGTTCTGCCCTGCTCTGCGGCATGCATAGGGAGAGGAAGAAGAAACTAATATCCATATTTCTCTGGTTATCTGAGGAAAACATGGCTCATACGTTATACGTGGTTGCAGAGGTGCTTTCCAAATCTCTCACTTTCTATATATATATATCCATCTAGTGTGTATAGCTGGGTGAATGTTTAACAATTTTGATCTCCAGAAATGTAACATGGAACAAGTGTGTCCGCAGTACTTTTATAGAAAATATCAGTATTTCACTCCAGACCCCCAAAAAAACACGGTTTGTAACTAAAACAGAGCTGATGAGGTGGACGGACGGACAGACGGATGTTCTTGGACGTGTGTCCATCAGGGACGTCTGATGCGTTTCTTCTCAAAGAAGACGAGGGATGAACCAGATCGCGCTCAGTTTCACGTCTTTCTTCATTTATTCATTGGTCTTTGTTTCTCATCGTCGCCTCCCTGAGCTGGCAGCAGACTGACACGGTTTTTAACGGCGGAGGAAAGCCCCCCAGTGGGGGCTGGAAATAGCACGGCATCCAATAATACGCTGTTATTGTGACAACTAGTTTGACGTTCTCCATGACAGCGAGTGGAAGAGCACAGCTACTGATGACTGATTTAAGGTGGAATTACCGGCGTGTCTGATGAAAAGAGCCGGTGTGTTTACCCTGAGCTGCACACACACACACACACACACACACACACACACACACACACACGTAATGTCATTGACTCGATATGGGCTTTTCATGCATCACTCGTGCTTTACATACGTAAATATTTAGATATATGTTGCTTGTAAAAACCCGATGGCGCCGTTTGTCGATTCTCATCAGGTTGCTTTGGATTTGAAGTTGATTAGATATGGATTGAACTTCAAATCCAGTGGTCTGGGACTGAAAACCAGCAACTACTAACTTTGAGAAGGTTTTTCTTTGAAGGTCGCTGTGTAAGTCCAAGGTCGGATTTCTTTTTTTTTTTTTTTTTTTTTTAATTTTCTTACGACTTTCCAACGGGTAATGGATATTTTTTATGGGAATGAATGAAATCACTTACCTTTGTAAGTGACCTTTACTGCAGTGACAGTTTAATCTGAAAGTTATTTCATGCTTTATCTGAAAAACAGAAGTCCAGTTTGTGTTTAGCGTCACTCAGTGGTGTGTCTCTGGCAGACACTAAATTTGAGCAGAGAGTGTCTGAATAATTCTGAAAACGCAATCAAGAAAGTTGTGCAAATATATCCCATTTTTTAGAATACTTGCCTATGACAAAAATTCTGCATTTCTTTGTTTAAAACCCTTTTTAATAACCTTGGAAGTCTCATTTCCTGGAAATAAAATCGATACAAATGTGCGTCCGCAGTGCTGGTCCTTGACATGTTGCTGTGATGTGTCGCTCCGTGAACAACACGCCTGGTATCTGGGTGAAAAAGAATAATTGTATTAAATCTAAGGCCGCGTTGGCCATTAGCGTCCAGAGGGAAGGTCTCCGCTTCCGGTCTGGGTGGCAGACGTCCGGTGCAGGACTTCCTCCTCCGTCTGCAGCTGCATGGCTTTCTGGTCCAGCCTGAATGGGGGAGCGGAGATCCGGCGTATCGATGAAACGCGATGTCTTGGATGCTTCTCTCTCTGGCTGACCGTCTGACCGCAGGCATTCCTCAGTGATCTGTATCCTGCAGGTTCTGTTCACGGAAAAGGTCTTGCATGGATTACGTTCACTGCTGCCTTGCTCTCTAGCTATTTAACACCCCCCCGTGCAATCGATTTCAGGCTTCTCTCGCTTAAATCACTAAACCTCTCTGTGAGATATTCAATTCGGTTTGATCGGCGTGGTCTTCCGTCTGCAGCGCTTACTGTCAGCGGTCATCCTAGCGAGGCTCTGCTGTCTGTCCCCCCTCCCGCAGATTGTAAAGGCGGGCTTTATCAGAGTTTCAGACTGTTGAGAAAGCTGTGTTTTGGACAGAAGCCGTTCATCCATTTTCAAGCGTGATGCATGTCAATGCAATATCTTCTGTGAGGTGAATTTTCTTTGTTTCCACGCATTGAGTGTGAGCGTCCTCCTCATGGGGAAAGCCACTGAGCTGTTTGACCAAGCATACTCGCTGTTGTTGGTATCAAAGCACCTGCCATTCGTTACAAAGAAAGTTTAAGGAGACGCTTAGCGACTCAGCATCGGGTTTCTTCATCTTTGAAGAAGATACCCAACATCTGTGTGGTAAATAATTCACTGGTGTCCTCCTGCGGCTGCGGCCCGCGGCCCCGGACGGCTGAGTCAGCAGGTTTGTGCTCAGCCTGCAGCCGGGAAGCGGCTTTGTGCATTAAAAAAATTAAAAAAAGCAGCAGAAGCGGCTTCCTTGGCAACTTGCGGCTGCTCACCCAGGTTTTGTGCTGGAAGTAAAAGGGCGGCTTCCGTGTCTCGGCCCAGGGAAGCGCATCAGCGCGCTAGTCTTTGGCGCGATACCTCCTCATTGTCTTCATCCGGTGATCTCTGACCCCCACGCCCCTCTGACTGAAGCCGAGCACCGGCCTGTTCTCATTGATTCCTGCTCCTCAGATGGTTGGGCTTCCCAGAAAGGCCCTTTCTCCACGTGCGTTTCCTCCTACCTTTGGAGCCGCTGACCCCTGGGTGACCCCTCTGTCTCCGTCTGAAGGACAGGAAGCTCTTTGTGGATCTGTGATGTTGATCCCTGAAGCGTAGGAGCTTTCATCCCTGTCTCCACCTCATTCTGGGTCCAGACTGCAGCAGGACCGCTTTGTGTGTGTGTGTGTGTGTGTGTGTGTGTGTGTGTGTGTGTCCTCACACTGAGAAGTGCCTACAGTCTCTATCTTTGTAAGCTAATTTAAAATCGCAACAGTGACATTTCATCGCAAAAACTGCTCTGTTGTGGAGCTATAAGCTTTGATGGAATTCGGGAGATGTTTACCTGACCATTTGGATCAACGTACCGCAACATCCCACAAAATTAGCATGAATTTTTCATGCTAATTAGCATGAAATTACCATCAAATTTGATTAAAAATTAGCAAAAAATGTCCCTAAATTGAACCAGAAGTGACTAAAAAGGATGAGAAATATATTTTCCTCACAGCCCGAAAACACCCCCGGGAGCAGTGCTTAGCTCGGGGAACACGGGTATTAAAAGAAATAAAATTCAACTAAATGTAACTCCATAAACAACTCATAGTAGGCAATTCATTAGGGAAAAAAAAAAAAAAACATGTATTTTTTTTTTCTCGATGCAAATTACATTTTGAAATGTGTATTAGTGACAAAACCATAAGATGGAATTAAACTGCTCCCCATTTTGCTTCTGCTCATATTTCTTGACGTGATCTTCGATGCAGATCCTTTCTTATTTAGTGAAAATGTCATTCAAATGGTTTCCTCTAAGAAAAGGGTGGCTGTTAGCTGTCAGACGAGGGTTTGCGCCTTGATCCTGTAGGTCCAAGCAGCTGTTTGGACCTGCAGGACCTTGAAGCTTCAGAGCTCAGAGTCAAACCAGGAAATGCACGGTAACCACGGGTTTACTTCTCTTTTCCAACCCAGGTGCTGATCTGTCGGAACTACATGGGGAACATGGACATGAACGAGATCGACCACTTCATGCCCATCCTGGTGAAGAGGGAGGAAGACGCCGAGATGACGCCGGTGGTCGCCCACGGCTCCTCCCACTTCCTGTGGATCAAACATAGCAACCTCTACTGTATCCTCCAAGCAGGAAAGCATGAAGACTGCTTTCTTTCCACTGCATTGTACTGCGCAACGTGTGGTGCACGCTCCGGCCCCTCATCTCCACCCCGGGTGTTCCGTAAGACACGTGATTCTTTCGGCTTCATACTTGACTCCTTGCTTATTGCTTTTCCTAACGCTCTGCTTGAGACGGCTGGACCTGCCTGGGGCCTTGTTCTCCTACCATTCCCAACACACCCCAGGAGCTTAGATCAATGCGTGCACCCCGTAACCGGTCACAGGTCATCAATTCATTCTTTGTTCCGCTGATCCCGTGGTCACGGTCGCCTTGCTCAGATGCAAGCAAGCTCTAGCTGCAATGCACAGGTGGACGTACTCGGTTAACGATGACTCTGAGTTGTGACAGGCTTTACGCCAAAATTCAAATACGCGCTGAATACACTGGCACTATTGGCCAATATTCATGCAGCGACTAACCTTAACGGACTAAGAGGCTCCGCGCTGATCCCTGGTGGAGTCCCACCTCCACCTTCAACTTTTCTGCTACCCCAACAGCACACCTCACCACTGTCTCACAGCGAGCATACATGTCCTGCACCAGTCCAACATACTTCTTTGCGTCTCCAGACTTGCTCATACAATACCAGAGTTCCTCTCTTGGCACCTGTCACTGCACGGTCTATATGTCTGCAAATACAGGATGTAAAGCACTGGATAAACATTGTATTGACCACACAAATTGACGGCCAAGTTGTCCGTCATCAGGGCGGTGTTTAGCTTACCGTCGAAATCGCTCAAAGACCTTGATCTGCACTGTGCAGACCACTGCGCTTGTTGCCGATGAACATTCCCCCTTAACAGTCCTCCTGCCAGTGGTGGCGATGACCAGGAAGAATGCCAACGCCGCTCTGGTCTACTCCTTCCTGTACAAGATCGTCCAGGTACCTCCACCTCGTGCTGTCCTCAGCCTGTCTTGAACCTCATGTGACCTTTTTAATCATTGATGTCAAATGTTGCACTGTTGCTCAAAGATGTAATTCAATTATATTACATAAATTCATTTATGACACAAGGATTATGACACGCTAATTTTATCGTGAATATAAGTCACAATCTTATCTTAAATCCAAGAGGAATAAAGGACTAACGGGTCACATTTCTTATTTAATTTTTTATGCGTGGGACAACTAGGTATCATGTAAGTTGAACAAAATGAAAATTGAAATTTAAATATTTCAATTTTTGAGTATTTTATTTCAACTTCTAAATCATTAATGATCATATAAATGTACCGACATTACTGTGAGTGTAATCATCCACACACAATAAAACAAAAGGAAAAAAAAAAAGGAGTTTCTAAATTCAATATTGATCGAAAATGCTTATTAAACTATTCGAAGAAAATAGTTAAAAAAGTAAAACGGGCCGGACGTGTCCCGCGGGCCGCAAAATGCCCAGGTGAGTTCTAAAGTGTCTTCCAGGGTCGTGATGTCTTCGCACAGATTTAAGGTGGAAAATGACACCAGAACCTTCTTTCTTGGACAGCGCTGTGCTTTTCCTCCAAACATATTGTCCGTCCTCTGTGTGTCTGCAGGTATTCAAGGAGTACTTCAAGGAGCTGGAGGAGGAGAGTATCCGAGACAACTTTGTGACCGTGTATGAACTCCTGGACGAAGTGAT
The DNA here is from genome assembly GCF_037954325.1 of Fistularia commersonii. Classification (NCBI taxonomy): domain Eukaryota; kingdom Metazoa; phylum Chordata; class Actinopteri; order Syngnathiformes; family Fistulariidae; genus Fistularia; species Fistularia commersonii. Next base: position 1,908,064 of record NC_141299.1, on the reverse strand, counting down.
GGACTTCGGGTTCCCTCAGACCACCGACAGCAAGATCCTTCAGGAGTAAGTCGCCAAAGTCGTGCAAAGGGAAATGCCCACTTGTGAGAAGACAAAGGAGTTGTTCTGGGAAATTGCGTGACATGTTTCAAGTATTTTTCCATTACCATCCTGCAACCCCAGCTGCTTCCTTTGTACATGAAGCTGTGCTGGACAGCCCAGCCTCTCACGGTGCTCCACGGGCCCCAAACCCATCTGGAGGGATGGAGTGAAATGGAGAAACTGCTCCTCTCAGGACCCGTTGGCTTGTTGAGATTTTCCTCCTTTTGGAGACATTAGTTTCTAAGGACTAATTCAGCAGTCTCACTGGAGCTGGTGTGCAGGTCCTCAGCAGGTCCTCAGCAGGTCCTCAGCAGTGTGGTCTCTGCCCCTCTGCAGCATTTATTCTCCCATGTTCTTCAGCCCCTTCATGGCTCCAATGGAGATGGATGTTCTCCAGGAACATGAATTCCATGAGTGCATATTTGAGAATTAAGGTTCAGCTGTGCGTGTGTACGCGCGTACATGTGCGTGTGTGTGTGTGTTGTTTGCAGTCTGAAGGGAATTGATAATTGCAAGGCTGTTGTTCACATTCGGACATGACGACAATGGACAGACTACACACACACACACACACACACACACACACACACACACACACACACACATTCTATTCTCACCAGTACTTTTTTGTACAGTTTGGGGTGTAAAGGTCAAAGAACTGGAGCAGCCTGAAGGCAGGAGGGTGTGTGCGCGTGTGTGTGTGTGTGTGTGTTAGGTGAATTCAAGCGGTCATTGAGTTGTGTGTATTCACATGAACGCAATGGTTGTGATGGTGTGTGTGTTATGACAGCCGTTGTGATGCTAATGTGCTGGTTTGCTGCCAGCTCCCCTCCATTAGCATTTGTGAGGAGAATCGGGGCAAACACAGCAAACCGCCGAGCCCGAGCCCACCCGTCACCGCCTGTCGTCTCCTACCACCTTCAGTCTCGGCTCTATGTCGACATGAAGGCTTCTAGGTTGGAGGAAGTGGGGCAGAAAACACAAGAGGAGGTGTTTGCATCCATCCATCCATCCATCCATCCATCCATCCATCCATGGCATCTTAACTCAGAAGGTACTGCTGATACAGAAGCACCTGTTGACTCCGATCTGGACAGGAAAAAGGACAAAAGGTTGGCGAGGATGAGATGGATGTTAAGCTGAAGCAAGTCAGAGAGGTCACACAGATGGAGGTCCACGTGACCTCCTGGCATGCAGTGGCCGTCTCTTGTGGCAGATGCAAAGGGGGGATTCATGTGGAGTCCTTGCATTGGCGACACAGCGCTCCATCAGCTTCAAAATTTGGATTCGAGGGGCATTTTTCCCCAGTTCTTTCACAGCCGTGGACACAATGGGGGCCCCGGGCTGCCCCAGACGCTGGTGAACAAGCTGTCGCGGAGAATGCAGCCATGAGATCTGCAGATGGAACCTCAGCTGGGTGAACATCCAACCTCCAAACTGACCCGGTGCAAAGGGCTTGGAATTCTGAGCAGCTGCATCAGAAACATGTGTACATCAGAGCAGCAGCAACGAAGTAGGGCTTTCTATCGCTGCACGTGTGGAGCAGCAGTTACCGCGTTCCTCAAAAACAAGCATTCACCCCCCAATTTAAGTAAATGATCAATGTTTGCTTTACAATTTGTTTGTAAAAGGTGGAATTAATATCTAACATCCTTCCTTCATTGAACCTCCAAACAAATTTCACGTCAGAAGTTGAAGGAGTGGCTCCAACTAGGCTACAGGAGTGTGTGTGTGTGTGATTACAGATGAAGCCTGTTGTGTTTCTGTGTGACGGCAGGACTATGAGGACCGCTGCATTGGGGCTGGTGCATTCACAACCCACTGGTCTGCATTAATATACTCATGCAGATGATATGAAATCGTGCTACATTAAATATTCTGAACGATGATGACGCACGTGTAGAAGTAGGTCCGTGTTCGAGGACGGTTTCGCGCAGAACCCCCCGATGCAGGCCTCTGGTTCACAAAGTCATCCTAAATGGCCCAGAATATATGCAAACAGTGCGTAGAAGTTACAGAATTATCTGCAGCCGCCGTCACGGTAGATTTACGTTGGTCTCGGTTTTCCAATTACACACACGAGTAATCCTGATACAACACAAATACCCAGCTCGTCGGGCGTGTTAGTGCGCCGGGGACGGTATAAATCATGGGATGTGAGTAACATAAAGGGAACATGAGGGATGGGATCCAGGCTGGGAAAGGAGACACTTGCGTGTTTTACATCTCAGCCTGTCAGGGCTGGGCAATGGAGAAATACACGGTTAAAACATTTTAACACATCAAATAGCCCAACTTTTAACCCACAGATGCAACCTCAAATCACCAGTTGCACCAGATTTTATGAAGAAATTTGATTAAGATTTTTTTATTCTCAAAATCAAGAAGTGACCTGAACATCAAATCCAAACAAAATAATGATTATTAGAAAAATAAATAAAAAGAGCTGAAAGTGTTTTTTGGAGTCCTGAAATAATATTATGAATGAGAAATATTTCATTAAAAATGCCCATTTTGAACAGGCTTCCAGATGGAAACTTTGTTCCACTGTTGTGTCTTTTTTGAATTTTAAATAAATCTATAATTGTTTAATTTCAGCTCTTAGCGTGTAGCTGTTTGTGCTCCCGACCCTCATGCCCCCCCGTCTATACCTCCCAGGTACATCACCCAGCAGGGCCATAAGCTGGAGACCGGGGCCGTCCGACCTCCCGCCACCGTCACCAACGCCGTGTCGTGGCGCTCTGAGGGCATCAAGTACAGGAAGAACGAAGTCTTCATGGACGTGATTGAATCGGTGAATCTTCTGGTGAGGAAATATTCTCTTTGGCACCACCTTGAGCTCTCAGGAAGTGCATCGGATGTCTCTGCGTGACAAAACGAACATCCAGGACAATTGAGGATTCAAAACTCAAAGTGTTTGTTATCGGATGGTGTTTTCCCACGTAATAAAACGTTGCTGTCCGCCATGAAGCCACAGAGGTAGCAAGAAAGAGTAGTGAGCAAATTATTGCAGTGAGATTTAAACAGTGCAGAGAAATGTAAACAGCACCAGCAGGGCGTGCACGCTGAAAGGGAGAATGCAAAGTGGATTGTAAACAGTTGTGTGCGAGTTGAGAAAGTGCAGATGGACACGGGAGGAGTTGGCTGCAGCTTTAGGCGAAAACTCACAAAGTGAAGGTTGGATGCAGACCGTTACACAAGATAATGGTTAAAATAGGAGGTTACAATTGTTTTTTTGTTCCAGTAAATTTGGCTCGGTATACTTGACTATTTCCCACTCAGAAAATACATGACTGTGTGTGTGTGTGTGTGTGTGTGTGTGTGTGTGTGTGTGTGTGTGTGTGTGTGTGTGTGTGTGTGTGTGTGTGTGTGTGTGTGTGTGTGTGTGTGTGTGTGTGTGTGTACACTTGAACTTGAACTTCTTTTCCTTAGGGCTTTTCCCTTCAGGGGTCTCCACAGCGAAGCCACTTTCTCTATCTAACCCTATTCTCTGGATCCTCCTCTCAATACATCCATCAATCTTCTCTTGGTCTTCATCTAGACCTCCAATTCCAGCATCCATCTACCAAAATATTCACTATCGCTCCTCCCAACCATCTCAGTCTGGCCATCTCAGTCTGGAGCATACATGTCCTGCACCAGTCTAACATACATTCTGTACACTTAAACACATGAGTGGATGAGACAGTAGACAGAAATGCATTGCAAGTATACAGCCATTTTTATCCCCCTTTTACATTTTGGAACTGTACACACACACACACACACACACAGACTAACTGAGTGGGCCATGTTGCTGGTAGTAAAGCAGAGGTCTGTGAAGGAGTTCCTAAGGGAGAGGGTGGGTCCACGTTGTCAGCCAACAGGAATCTGATGTCTTGTCGTTCTTGGTTGTCAGCTATTTTGGCATTTTCTCTATTACGCGGGTCCTCGCAGAGTTCGTTGAAATGACCACAATGCGCTGACTCTGGTTGTGGGTGTGATTCCCCACCTGTCCGTAGGTTAGCGCCAGCGGCAGCGTCCTGCGGAGCGAGATTGTGGGCAGCATCAAGCTCAGGGTGGTCCTCTCAGGGATGCCCGAGCTCCGCCTTGGCCTCAACGACAAAGTGCTGTTTGAAATCACTGGCAGTGAGTACTGACATTTCATAATCTGTTCACTCTTTCACTAGACTCACTACAAAGGGTGCGTGGAGCTTCTTCTGACTTTCACGTGAACATCACTTTCAGGCACATGATGAAGGTTCAGTATTTGTCAAAGCTCAACATAGGATGGGAGGACAAAAGTCAAGTCCAATATTGTCCATGTTATGGTCGTGATGCAATACAAGCATGACAAGTCAGCTGGACACACACACACACACACACACACACACACACACATACACACATACAGAGCGTGTCTCTGTCTTCAGGCCATTCCAGTCATTTGACCTTTACACCACTCCACTCGGGAACTTAATGTTAAGGGTGTCTGTGTGTGTGTGTGTGTGTGTGTGTGTGTGTGTGTGTGTGTGTGTGTGTGTGTGTGTGTGTGTGTGTGTGTGTGTGTGTGTGTGTGTGTGTGTGTGTGTGTGTTCGCTGAATAGAGAAGCTTTATTATCATTGGATCGTGCAAATACAACATTAAGTGTGTGGATGTGTCTGTATGTCTGTGTGTGTTTGCAGAATAGAGAGGCTTTATTATCATTGGATCGTGCAAATACAACATTAAGTGTGTGTGTGTGTGTTTATGTGTGAGTTGTGTATTGAGGCAGCGATCTCTTTAATTGCCTCTGTAGTAGAAAAGCTCCAAAATAATAATTCAAGTGAACATCTGTCATCCTTGTTCTATATGCGTCCGTCTCCAGGATACTTCCTGTTGTTCTCTCCATATCATATTCTGTAAAACTGAATTGTAAATGATAGTGAGTCAAATATGTTTCTTATCCTCCCTCACCGCCTTCACCGTCCTCTTCCATCGAATCCACCCGTTCCTCGCCCCTTTTCATGCGTTCCCTGTCTCGCCTCTGAGTTCCTCCTCAGAGATGGAGGCTTAGGGTTTGAGGATCCATTCTCAGTCCAGTCCAGTCACCTGATGATGACATTACCTGATCAACCCACATGCAGGTGAAAAGACTGCTTTTCTCCTCTGATGATCCTCTTTGTAGGATCTGCAGCTTTTTTCATTTTTCATCTGGGTGCAGCCTTGATGAGAGCCTGGATAAACGGTGAGGCACTGCCCTCTGCTGGCCTCCACCCAGAAGCCCAGAATACCAGATGACTGTCATTGGACTCTGTTTACGCGGCCAGTCCTGGCCAAGGCGTCCTCGGCTCACGCCGTTTCATGGTTACATCGACATTTCCCACAAATATATTAAGAAAGCATGCCTCCATCACTCTGGCGTATGGCTTCTGTGATGTTAAAAGACAGAACAAGTGTAGGAATTAGTTGTACGAGTATGAGTGCGCTGTCACACAGCGAGTGCTACATGAGGAAAACCGATGGCGTGTGGTAAGGTACACGGCCGGTGAGGCACCTTTGGAACGATATTTGAATCGAAAGAGTTTCTTATTCCCAATAATTTCATCTCATTTTTTTTTTAAACTGAAAACAATTTGTGGTCTTTTCTTTAATTATAGTCCAGGCACATATACTTCTCCACCAAAAGCTCTGGTACTTTGTCGTAAAAGTCCACCTTGTTTTTCTATTTATTTTACCCTACGTTGCTTTTCGAGGGACTCGCATACGCCCCCTGCAGGTGAGGCACAGTATTGCCTGCCTCACCTCATGACTTTTCTCGACGGTTTATTTTCCGATCAGCGATAATATTTGTATCACACACTTACGCTTAATACTTTACACAGCTTGCAGAAGGTGGTGGTGGAAAGAATAACATAATCAATCTTTCTACTAGCATTCTACAGGCGACATACTGGGAAACGCAACCCAATTTGTGACAGATTGCGTGTGCAGAAATTACTTACATTTGATCAGGAAATACAAAAATGCAGCGATTTGCTCTTGAGAATATTTGAAACATGATTGAAATCAGACAGAAAATACATTTATAAATCAGATCAGTGGAAAAATGGTTATCACTGTTTTTTCATAATGTGGGTGAGGCAGAGTCTCACCTGCCACCCCTGACCGCACATCCCTGAGGAAGACGTTTACATTGTTTACATTCGTCGGCTGTACCCCACATGGGGTCGGGAGACATTTGCTTTCTTTTGTTTGCATTGTTTTTTGGGGAACGCTTTGCCCTTCGTTCTGGCTCCCAGACGGAAGTCACTCTTCTGATGGCAGTGCTCAGAAAAGGAAAAGAAAGCATCTGCAGGGAAGTGAAATTAGAACACGGCCACATGTCCTGATTAAACAGATGATTACTAGAAATATAATTTGAATTAATCTCACAAAAATTGCAATCTTGAGGTTCTTTTTCCCCGCTTAAGATGACAGTGCCGTTGTTTGTCGGTTGTCCCGGCGCCGGCTGCTGTTGTTGTCTTAATGGATGTGTGAGGGCAGGTGGTGAACCTCAGGGGACCCACATCTCCCCCGACACACACACACACACGGGTACACACCTTAGTGTGTGTGACAGCTGGTCCTGGATGACCTTTAGGATGACAGAGGGTGGTCTCCAGGGGTAAGATCTGCTCTGCTCAGGCGTGCTTTAGGAAAACACACAAAAACCAGGCAATAAGTGAGCAGGAGAGCTCTGTGAACACACACACACACACACACACACACACACACACACACACACACACACACACACACACACTAACACAGATGGGAGGGGGGGCAGGAAAAAATGCATCCACATCTTCTGATGTTCATTCATACGTTCCTTGAGATGTGCTTGCAGGGCTGAGGAGCTACATGGAGGATTTAGGCCCTCCACTGTCAGCTTAGCTGGGAGGAGGAGAACATCAGGCTTCCAGCAGCTTGCAGATGCTTTCAGAGAAGACGATGCACCTGGAGCTGCACTCCTGAGGCTTTGTCTGAGGCTCAGGGGGAAGCAGACAGCGAAAACCCTATTTCTTCTTCCTTAGCCTTTGAAGAAGCACCAAGTAGATGAACAAACCGCATCATGGCTAAGCGATTACACGACACACGTGTTTGTTGGATTCATCAGTTCTCCGATCAGATTCCACAAACTATGATTTGCATTCACTCCACTCCTGTTTTTAGTTTTTAGCTTGGCGTTGAAGAAGGACTGGTTCCAGGTGAACCGCATGGCCACTGTGTTCATCCCACTGGTGAAGAACCCACGTCTCACTGTGGTCTGAACGTGCTGGACGAAACGCACACTGGTCTTGGTTCTATTCCAGAAGGTTTGAACTCCACGATGGGTTTGTGAAATAAGAAGACACAAAGACGCAGACATTTGTAGATGCCGAGTGCAGAGGTGGCCGCGGAGCAAGGAGCCAGGGGTCATGGCAGAACAGGGAACTGTTCCTGTGGTCCTCTGCAGACTGGAGGAAGCTGCCGTGGACAGAGATGAAGACGGCGATGATGATGATGATGATAATGGTGGTGGGGGTCTAAGGAGGCTGCAGATATGACAAGGTTGGATGACAATGTCCAAATTCGTGAGCTGAGTAAATACTTTGATAAAGTAGTGGAAGCGTCCCTGGAGCTCAGGGTCTGCAGCAGCATCTGATGCTTGGAGATGCAGTGTGACGCCGGAGGTCTTCTGGACTCCAGGTCAACCGTCTCTCTGCACTCGGCATGTTGGAAAGGGTTGGATATGGATCAGCCGGGAGCTGCTCTGACACTCGGACGTCGTGTGAGAGCAGAAAGTAACCTTGACAAGTCCACATCCAGTGTGTGTGTGTGTGTGTGTTATGGTGGAGATGAAGATGAAGAAGCTGAACGGGGACCAGCAGGGGGAGAAGATGACGGTAGCAGTTTGGGAAGCACGCTGAGAGTGTGTGGAGATGGAGACACTGTACAGCAGGGAGGAAGAGGATGGCAGATGGATTCAGAAGCATCGTGTGTGTGTGTGTGTGTGTGTTTGTGTGTGTGTGTGTGTGTGTTTGTGTGTGTGTGTGTGTGTCGTGTCACCTGTTAGACTGACAACTCGGTTTAAGGTTAATGTGAAGTGAAATGTTGAGTCGCTACATATCCAATCTCAGTCAGGAGGCATCTTCAAGAGATTGAAATATGACTGTGTGTGTGTGTGTGTGTGTGTGTGTGTGTGTGTGTGTGTGTGTGTGTGTGTGTGTGTGTGTGTGTGTGTGTGTGTGTGTGTGTGTGTGTGTGTGTGTGTGTGTGCGTGCGTGCGTGCGTGCGTGTGTGTGTGTGTTAGGCAGGGGGCTGTAATCATCACCTTGACCTTGGGTGGAAAACGCTCACTCACGCCAGATGTGTGTGTGTGAATGTGTGTCAGGAGAGAAGAGTAAGGCGGTGGAGCTGGAGGACGTGAAGTTCCACCAGTGCGTTCGTCTGTCGAGATTTGAGAATGACCGCACCATCTCCTTCATCCCCCCGGATGGCGAGAGCGAGCTCATGTCCTACCGCCTCAACACGACAGTAAGGGCCTGCACACACACACACACACACACACACACACACACACACACACACACACACACACACACACACACACACACACGCGCAGAGTTCGTGTGCTCCTCATACGAAACTCTCTGAATGTTGATTTGAACCAAACCAGTAGATTCACAGCCAAAAATCAGCCCTTTTTTTGTTGCAGTTTTTATTTTTACACTGGGGTTAAAACACCCAGACACACCTGTCTGGTGTTTGTTTTCCTCTCAGTTCATCTGGAGGAAAAAAGAGAAGCCCTCCCACGCTAAAGAGGCTTTTAATAAAAATGATCACTTTTGTATCTAAAATGTGATTTATTGAGGAAAACTGTTTGAGCAGAAAGAAGGACCTATGAGAGAGAGTGAAAGCAGACATATCCTCAGCACTGTCTCCTCAAGTCACCAACAACAACATATTCTGCATGGGAAAAAAACCCAAAACAAAACAGGAAGTAGTTTTCTCTCATCATTTAGAGATGAACCCTTCCTTCCCCCGGGGTCTGATGTTTGTCCAATGAATGATCCGCTTAAATCTACTCAAATTCACACACACACACACACACGCGCGCGCACACACACACACACACACACACACACACACTCTGGGTATAAGTTCCCCTAAATGTTTCGGTCCGTTAGCCGCTGTCCCGCCTTTAGCCAGCAGGCACGGAGCAAGGCAAAGCAGGGGGTTATCGTTGCATGAAGATCAACAACCACCTGACAACTAAACACACTGTGTGTGTGTGTGTGTGTGTGTGTGTGTGTGTGTGTGTGTGTGTGTGCGTGTGTGTGCGTGTGTGTGTGTGCGTGTGTGTGCGTGTGCGTGTGTATCACCTCACTGCTCTTCCTGGATGATGTGCGTTCTGCGTTCGCTCCGTTTGTTTATTATGGCTCAGTTTTCCATCCCTGGTGTCAGAATGAGGTGTGAAGCAGGCAAGGTCAGCGTTGGCTGAGGAGCTCACTGGGGAAACACACACACACACACACACACACACACACAAACACTCCCCTCCGGGTCCCGGCGGAGTGTGTGTCTCTGACATTGTCCTCCCCTCCTCTCGCTCTGACAGGTGAAGCCTCTCATATGGATCGAGAGCGTGATTGAGAAGTTCTCCCACAGCCGCGTGGAGATCAAGGTGAAGGTAATGATGGATAACACACACACACACACACACACACAGGTTCGTTATCAACTTGCCAGCAGAAGTTATTTAGTATTTATGCTGCATCCATCACTGCCGAAGTGACCGGAAGCAGCTGCTGGGTGTGGTGACTGATGTCCAGAGTTTCTCTAAGATTCAGACGTGTTGAGCTGATGTTCAGTGTTTTCCGTTCTGACTCCGTCCTGCAGGCGCGGAGTCACTTTAAGAGCCGCTCCACGGCCAATAACGTGTCCATCCTGGTGCCGGTGCCCGGCGACGCCGACTCGCCCAGGTTCAAGACCGGCACAGGCAGCGCCAAGTGGCTGCCAGAGAAGAGCGCCGTGCAGTGGAACATCAAGTCTTTCCCCGTGAGTGTGGAACCGCCGCTAGAAAGCGCTGTCTCCGCTGATTGGCGGCTCCGTCACCGTGGAAACCGCAGATGCCGCCGTCCGCTGAAGACCCTCGCCCGCTTCTCCTGGAATGGCACGGGTCATTCACATTTCCCCGCAGATCAGTGTTTTCCCCTCCGCTTCTTCAATTTTTCCTTTTCCTCATTATGCGACTGTGAGCGTTATCGAGCGCTCAAGGAGACGTCCTGCATCTCCTGACACGTGCTCAGTTAGGTCACTTTTCTCTTCTGCCGGTGCAGGGAGGGAAGGAGTACGTGATGAGGGCCCACTTCGGGTTGCCCAGCGTGGAGAGCGACGAGCTGGAGGCCCGGAGGCCCATCACCGTCAACTTCGAGATCCCCTATTTCACCATATCTGGGATTCAGGTAGGAGGAGTTTTTCAATTCTAACACTGTCCTCTCACTTTCATCACTTGTGTGTGTGTGTGAATGTGTGCTGACATATTTGTATTAAGCCCGTCTATGTCCGCCAGGTTCGCTACCTGAAGATCATCGAGAAGAGCGGCTACCAGGCGTTGCCGTGGGTACGCTACATCACACAGAGTGGAGGTGAGAACGTTCACACATTCGCTCTTGGTTGAAGATGGCTTCTTCACGGAGAAGCACAAACCCATCTAGAAGCACCTCCGGTTCCAGAACGTAGTTCTGCAGTTTTATACGGAGCGTGGTGCTGTCTGGTACCAAGCGCACACTGGAGGGATGCCCTCTGAGAACCAGTGGAAATTCTCTGTCCAGATTTGAATGTGGCTCAATTTAACACACACACACACATGGTCCAGAGTCATCGAAGTGGTTGCGTGCCCCCAGGAGGAACCTGCAGCCTCACATCTGTCCAAAGCAAAGAAAAGGCAGTGAGACATCAGCATCCGGCTGCCTCTCATAGCTCCCCCTGGACCGGCAGCTTCTGATGAGGCGCGAATGGAGATGATGTGGAGATGGAAGCCCATCCATCATCTCATTATCCATCCACGGCCGTTTAGCTGTTAGCTTTAGCCTCCCGGGGTCAAATGAGACCAGACTGACTCTGCAACAACGAGCTAACAGATCATAGTGGAGCAGAACAAAGGACACACACACACACACACACACACACACACACACACACACACACACACACACACACACATACACACATACTTTTGCCCGTGTCCCCTTCGCTGACCCCCTGGATTGATGACTGGGCATTTGTTTCCTCCTGTGAACATTGAACATCACAACCGGAAGCAGTTGCTGCACCGACAGCAGGTCTGGGTCCACTGGCCTGAGGTGCAGGACCACCAGGTGGCGCTGCAGTCTGGAGGAACAGCAAAGTTCTGCTGTTTCGGGACTTAATTCAGTGAAAGTCCCAGTTAAATGAATGGAGGGATGAATATCTGTCCTGTATCTGTTCTGGGTCCACATCCCCTTCCATGGGGAAGGTATCTTCCTCCAGGCTATCCGTGATACATGGTGATCATGAACACTGGTCCAAAACGGCTTCATTGGATCCGGATCAGCATCTGTTTTACTTCTAAGATCTAGAGGAAGGAGTCTCAGGTCATCTGCTCTGCTGAGGGTCTCGGCTGGAAGTCAGCGCGCCTGAGTGGACGAATCCCCTTAGATGGATATGATTGACAGCTGACGAGCGGTGCCGAGGCTAATGCTAATGCTAATGTGGTTTGGTTGAGGGGAGGAGAGCGGTGCGCTAACGCTTCGCTGTTGTGTCTCTGCAGATTACCAGCTCCGGACTAACTAGAGGACGCCGCTGCTGCCGGTCGGGTCGATCTGCTCCTCCTGCGGAGGGAAGACGCAGCAGCGCGCAGGAAATGCCGATCCGGACGCCGTCCCGTCGGCGAGGACAGGAAGTTCTCCTCAGTACTCACACCAGCGCTCCATTTAACCTGGAGGAAAACATCTCCATGTGACCTTTGCTTTGACTTCCATCAGCGCTCCGACCCAGCCGCGCCTGTAGGACACCTTTGCTCACGTCCGTCCAGCTTTAGCACCGTGAGCGCCGTCCAGTCCCGGTCGACCATTTGTAAGGCGCGGTATTGCCCAAGGCACCGGCCATGGAAGCTGCACCGTCCCTCTGCGTGAAAAGCGTCAGTCCTCTGACACCCCTGAAGGCTGCACGTCCGCTTTTTATCATTTATTAATCAGTGTTTGGTCGTCTGAAGAATTTGTTTGAGGATTTCACCGACGTGGTCTCCTAGCTCATTGCTTTGTCTGCTGGGCATGGGGCTGCAGCAGGAGTCAAATAACACATTAAATATTCCTCATGTGACTCCACAGAGGTCATGAATGGTGAGACTTCACCTGAACCTAAGAGGCGCTCCCCCTCCTTGGAGGAGAGGTTCGTGCAGATCACTTTTGAGGCGCATTCTGACTGAAGTGCGTTGGAGAACATGAAGTGCAAACCCACCTCCTGTGTGCGCAGGACATCCAGCATCAGGACACTAATCCCCGAAAAGCTTCCGCAGAAGAAAATCTGCCACGTTCCCTCTGACGGAGGGGGGACAAACAACCCGACCCTGCAGGTCAGGAGGCGGGCGCTTCTCGGGGAGGACTGCAGGACTCCTGTGAGTGATGTCTTTTTTTCTTCCCTTCTTCTTTTTTGTCCTGCTCCCTGCCCGAGAGGGAGCCGTGCTTGGCAACGACATCCCCTTTGGTCCGCCGCCTCGTGCATGGCGCCTCCAGCTTGCTGTCCGTCATTCCGCCAACAATGGCTAACTGTGTGACCCCCCTTTTGTCTCCAGGCCATTTATGTGCTGCCCGAATTAAAAATAAATAAATAAATAAAATAAAATATTGAAAGACACACACACACATACACACACCTATAAGTGTGACTGAAAATGTTCCAAGGAGAAAACCCTGCTTTATCTGCCGCCGAGCACGAGGATCCGTCCACCTTCCTGCGGTGGAGCCTCTGACACAAAGGGCCCTTTTCTCAGAAACCCAATTCATAGGAGTGTGTGTGTGTGTGTGTGTGCGTGTGTGTGCGCGCGTGCGCTGTGGTTCCATCCCCAGTGGCTATGAACCATTTTGACAGTTTGTTTTCTGAGCCTTGGGTCGTAGCGGTTTACTTTTATATCTTTTACCTGAAATAAACACGATAAAAGTTCCTTGCAGTGTTTGTGTGCTGAAACACGCCGAGGTTCTGGCCTTCGGGTCGGCCATTGATTTTTAACATCGCAATAGTTTTAATGTTCTAGTCCTGGGATCCAGATTCTCCGCCGCCGCCGTCGTCACGGAGACGGAGCACTTGTGACAGCAAGATAACATCTGGCCTCGGAGGAGGCGGAGCTCCTCCTGCTTTATGAAACGTGTTATTTGTTTATTTTTTACAGCAGTCAGGTGTTTGTGTTCCATCAGGTGCACCTCGGTAACGTGCACACCTCTCAGGCGGCTTTTATGGACCCTCAACGTGACCTCCTTCTTGTGGAACGCCTTCATAACGCCGGCCTTTATGGCCCTGTTTACTCCCGTCGGCTACTCCGAGCTCTTCGGGGAACGCGTCTTATCTCCAGGATACTCGCGCATTCCCGTACAAAGTCGTGTGTGTGTCGAAGTCCTCAGAGATATCTGCGCTATTCTGGGATATCTTCCACGCTCAGGTCAGCTGGAACACAAAGCGTAGATTTAAAGCGCTGAGATGACTCCAGAAGGATGGAGACGTCCCTCTAAGCGCCTTCTCGTCCTCATCATTGTGAGAAGAGTGAAGGAGAACATCTAGAGCCAAAGATCTATCGGTGGTTCGCCACCCAAGAATCTCTTCACCAGCTTCTCACCGACCCTCCTATATGGTGCGGAGGAGCGGTTGGGACGAGCACCTGGGGAGGGGATTCTGTCCGTCAGCGGTTGTTTGCTGAGGTGCAGATTTTCCCAGAGAAACTCACCGAGCGACCTTCCCTGCGGGATTTATGAGGACACGCAGAGGGCGTGGATGAAGGGTGACGTGATGAACGTCTGCCTGGAGCCGAGGGGAGGCCGGAGCTCCGTCCCCCATCGTCCAGCTCCGTTCAGGGAATGATCAGCGTTACCGTGCCTTTGCACGCATCCGCCGGGTTTATTGACGACAGGAAGCAGACAGATGACCAAGGGTGGCTTTGGGTTCCTCCCGACGCGCGGGAGCTTCATCGGAGACCCCGAATAGCCCGGATGTTCGAATGGTCGTATGTCTGTATGAGGCCCTGTGATTGGTCCAAGGTGAACCCCGCCTCCCAGCCAATCACAACAGGGATAGGCTGCAACCCCGAGTGCAGGACAGGCGAACGAATGACTGCAAAGAGCCCTGTTCTGTCCTCAGAAGCCCAGGACGGAGTCACTTCTCAGGTTGTTGCAGAACGTTCGGCGTTTGTGAGAGGAGAGTTTTAAAAGAGACTCGTCGTTCGGGATTCTGGAATAGGGCAGATTAAAAGCTCTGGGTTGTTCTTTCGCTGTTGGATGAAGTCCAGCCAGAACCATCATCAGCCGCACGTTAGCACTTTCCCCTGTGGAAAACATCGGACGTACAGTTTTATTGAGAAAGACAAACAAGCGCGTACCTGATTGGACCATTCTTTCCCTCAAGTTTACAACGTCTCCAAGATGGATTAGAGGAGGTTTCCCCCAAAAGTACAGAAAGGAAGAACCTCCGCCTCCCGCTCATGTCCGTCGTTCAGATGAGGTTGGCCAGACTGGAGGTGGTCTCTCTGCGAGCCTGGCGGTCGATATGTCCGGAGACCGTGAAGACGTTCAAAACCCTGTCCGTCAGCCTTCGTCCGTGCCTCGTCCTCTCCAGCAGGACCACCGCCATCGAGTAGACCCCGATCCCCGACACCGCCGCGCCTCCGCCCGCCAGCAGCACCACTCCGGCGATGTACATGTCGTTGAGCGCCCGGCCCGGCTTGGGCATGTGGTTGGCGAGCGCCAAGTGGAGAAGAACCCCCCCGCAAATCAACAGCGCCAGCCCGGTGACCAGGACCACCAGGAAGTCGGACGACCCGCCGCTTTTGAGCAGATCTATCCGCCGGCGGCTGCGGACGCAGTTCATGTCCTGCACGGCCGAGCTGAGCAGCTGTTTGAGGAGCACCCCCAGGGCCAGCAGGCACAGGGCCGTGCCGGCGCCGAGCCGCCACTCGCTGGAAATGCTGGTGGTCGTGGAGAGCAGCCCCACGCCGCCCAGCCCGCAGCCCAGGATGAGGAACACGGCGACGCTGTAGCAGAGCACGGACTTCCCGGGATCCCTGAACCACCACAGCTCCACCTGCTCCTCCAGGATGTTGTGCTGAATCTGCGCCGGGTCGGCGGGGCCTTCGGAGTTCGGGCCCCTCAGCGGGGAAAAGCTGTCCGGCTCAGGCATCCCGCCGCCTCCGCCGGCCGGATGGAAAAGACCCCCTCCGCTGCAGATGAAGAACGGTCCGCCCGGGAACGGACGGCATCCGCTGCCGCTTCCCCTTCCTGGAGTACGAGAGGACTCTTCCAGAAGAATCGGATCCGGTCGCCGGGAAGTTCTACCATAAAAATTCCACCCCCCGGTTGAGATTTTTGAAACTCAAACCCAAAAAAGGACGAAATGGGTGAAAATATCCCCGGCCGACAGAGCCGAGGGGGTCGGAGTCACTCCGGAGTCCGCCGCAAACCGTCGGAGCAAACGTTCTCCTCCTGATGCCGGCGTCCAGAGACAGAGCTGATGTTCTGTGACCCCTGAAAGAAGAGGACACGGGTCAGAAGATCCGGACCTCCTGGTCCTCCCAGGCCTGCTGGATTCACAAAGAAGCCGTCAAAACTCTGATAGATTCAAAACGCACAGTCAGTTCCCTAGTTTCTCTAAACTTGCTATTTTGACTGCACACACACACACACACACACGCACAGAAAATAAGCCGGGTGTGTGTTGTGTGCTGACACTTGCAACCTTTTCCATTTCTCATTATCGCTATGCTAATGAGCAGCCACTACTGAGGCAGCTGTATAAAACAAGCATCAGCTGTAAATAGCATTAACAATAACCTCCCGCACACAGAAAACATGCACACACACACACACACACACACACACACACACACACACACACACACACACACACACACACACACACACACACACACTTCTGATGTGGTTTCCTGGAGACCAAACTCGACCATGTGGACCCCCAAAACCAAGAGCTCCTCCCCCTGAAGCTCCCGTCCCGGGAGGTGTGTGTGTGTGTGGATATCACACACACACACACACACACGCACACACACACACACACACATTCCTTTCCCTTCTGCACGTCAGCGATCACATGATCTCGGCCTTCACGTGGTCCTAAATGTCTGCATGGCGTCTGCAGATATCGGGTGCGAATCCAGCCAGTCGGGTTGACTGAGTGTGTGGTCAGCAGTCGTCAAGGTTACGGGGGTTGTGTGTGTGTGTGTGTGTGTGTGTGTGTGTGTGTGTGTGTGTGTGTGTGTGCGCACCCTCCACACACACGCGCAGATCAGGTTCAGGCCTCGGCCTGGGTGCCATCTGAGTTAGATGGATACTTGACTACAATTCCTCAACTGTATTGTGTGTGTGTGTGTGTGTGTGTGTGTGAAAAAATAAACTCATGTTTCCGTTGCTGTTGCTCTAGCAGGTGTTGATGAGGATTCTTAACTCACTGAGCAGAGACCTGGTATCTTCTAATTTCATGCAACGCTCCGTAGTTCTTCTCTTTCTGGCTGCTTCCTTGAGAGGTCACAGCCAATCACCTGCCATCCATCTACCATCTCCTCTCCTCCTCCCTCCATCCTTGAACCTCCTCCAACCTCAGCATCCTTCTACCCAGATTTTCTCCATCCCTTCTCTGTCCAGATCCAAACCATCTCAGTTTGACTTTATCTCCAGAACATCTACCACCTGCTGTCACTCTGATAGACTCCATCCTCCTCACTCCCAAAGAAGAACCTCCATACCTTCACCTCTGCAGCCTCCTGTCTTCTCCTCAGTGTCTCCAAACCCGACCCCACGCCTCTCTATCCTCCATCTCCTCAACCTTTCCTTTCCTCCTGGCTGATCTTCTTCCACAAATCATCGCCGGCGCTTCACCACAGGGTTCTTCTGTGTTCCCTCTCCCTCCTCAATATTTCTATTGCCTCAGCATATTTTATCTCCCAGGGTGGTTTGTAACCTCGTCACACAGCCGTAACACAATCATGTAAACACCCACACAAACACACACACACACACACACACACACACACACACACGCACGAAAACAAACATCTTCAAGGTTATGGCTGTTGACAGCTTGTCTTTAAAAAGCTGTCAGCGGCTTTCTTTCCATCAAAGTCAGCGGCGCGTGGCACAAATCCACGCGGCCCCAACACCAGCTGACAGGAGCGACGGCTCACCCCGCCGTCTGCACCGCTTGTTAACACACACACACACACACACACACACACACACACACACTGCTCGGCATGTTGTGTTTGCCTTCTCTTGTATTGTCCTGTTCAGCAGAGGCTGTTAAACTGAACACAGTGTCATATTCCTATTGGTTGTGATATGGAGGAGGAGTGGGGGTGTATGAGACGCGTGCACGAGCTGTGAAATGAGGTGTGTGTGTGTGTGTGTGTGTGTGATGTCAGAGCAGGAGAGGTGTTTATTGGTGTCATGTTGTGTTCCGGGCGAGAAAAAAAATAGAAAAAGAGAGAGCGAGGTGGTAAAACGTGCGGCCGTTCACGTCTGACGCACTCGTTTGGCAGCAGGAGACGGAGTCGCTAGGCGGTGTGTGTGTGTGCGTGTGTGTGTTTCTCGAGTCACTAATTAATCCCGGCTGGTTCGAGCGCGGCGGCGACAGGTAGCGCCACAGAAATAGTGCCTTAATTGAACACCGTTGCTGTTTTGGGTGTGGAGGCGGAGCTGCGAGGAGGGTGGAGGCCGGGGAAACAACATCCTCTCCAGCCCGGCCGCGGCCCGATGCCTCCCGATCTGCCGTATTATTATGGTCTGTACAAATAGTCTCCGGCTGGAATTTATTCACATCGTCAAAACCCCTTAAATGCATTTATAATATTCATTCCTTCTGTTCTCCCCTGAAATGTAACGGGCCGTAATCTCTGATTTGGAAAATATTCCCCGTCCACTCGTAAAACACATGGTTGTATTCTGCTGTGAGGCCAGCCGAGAAAATGGAAAAAAAAAAAAGACAGAAGACGGATCACATCTTTAACGGTGAGCATACCTGTGACTCCACATACACACACACACACACACACACAAACACGCCGGACGGTGTCTGCTTGCACACACCTTTTCTTTTCCGTCTCCTGCCATCATTATCGCCATTTCCCTCAAACAGACTCGGGACGGCGAGGATATTCCTTTCATGCGTCGGGAAAGCTGAGCGTATCTGACGTGAGATACTTTTGTATGCTAATGCGCCGAGACTAATGATGGGGAAACGCGCGCCACAACGGTACACATCGGACGGGCGGCGCTTTCCTTCCTCTCTCGCCGTCTGCCTCCTCTAAGTTTCCGCTCTGCAAGGTCACCAGCGGGGGAAGCAGGCAGCGTGGCTCTGCACTCCAATTACCTGGGAAGCTTTGGGACTCCGCCGCTCCCCCGCTCTGCCCGCCCCGGGCATGTCGCCCGCCGTTAGCGTCTCCGTTACGGCTCTTTCGGGATGGGGCGTTCGGCTCTTGGCTGCGTAAAATGAAAAAGTCGACGGAAAGCGGGGGGGGGAAAGTGCAAACGTCCAGGAGCGGTTTCTGAAGAGTCCTTCAGGTGTTGGCGTCCCCTTCTTTTTTTTAAATGGCGCCTCACGTCGCTGTCATCCCCGCCCTCGTCCGTCGTCGCTCATTCACGGGCAAAGTCGCGCAGACGGCGGGGGTTCCCGCCTGCGGGCCTCGGGCGGAGCTGCAGGACAATCCAGGCCGATGCGGTGACGAAGCAAAACTGTCCTCCCCGCGCCCTCGCGCGGCCCCCTCTCTCTCCTCTTGTCAGCCGTGGATTCTGCCGGCGTCCCCGCGGGCGAGGAGAGGGGTCAGGGTCGGCTCCATCTGTCTCTGTGATGGGCGTCGGTGCCAAGCGCCGCGGGGGCCGGAGCGAGCGGAAAGCCGGCCCGAGCGGGAGGGAAGGGGAACGGATGTTTCCGAGGCTGTCATTCGGGAGCCGGGGGGAACCCGGGGCTGCGTGGAGGGGACGGTCGTCTTGCACGCGCGGCTAGGATAATTCAAAAAAGAGAGTCTTCATGCAGAAATAGCGGTTCCTTCGTCGTTCTCCACGTTCTCGGGCGGCGAGGAGACAATGGCTGAGTCACCGTCCCGGCTCATCCACGGCTCACCGGCTGGAAATCTAAGACAAGACAGAGACAGAGGGCTCTTTATTGGCCGGAAACCCAGCTCGGCGGCGCAGCGGGATCCTGCTCACCTTCCCGCGTTTGGAACGGTCCCTACTAGCAGCGTCACCGGCAGATGATCCACCTCATTTGCAAGATAAATTCTTTATTCGCCAAGTGGACAACATCGAATACAATAAAATTTGAGTTAGACCGAGTCAACTGATCTACTCGTGCATTCAGAACGGTGTTGGCAACCGAGGTTCTGCGTCTGTACGCGGCTCCTTTCAGCTCTGAGCCTGACTGAGCAGGACAATGGATTTCAGTTACGGTGCAACGCCCCGCTTCGAGTCACGAAGCCTCGCCGGGCTGAGCTTAAGAGGAGCTCGACGCCAGATTGCTGTCTAGAATGGGTACCTCCAAATTAACCCCCGCTCCTCGAGTCCATGCGCCCCTTCCTGGTGGTCATCATCTCCAAAGTAAGATCCATTATCACTGGTTCATTCCTGACTTCAGAACTGGAAGTCCCAAACTAGGCTTCTTCCTACGTCCAGAAACCGACACCTCTCCTCGCCACTTCCTTGTTCCTGAGAGTCCCGTGACCCCCGAGACAACCCGGACCCTGCACAGCCCTCCGTTCATCTTCCTTGTAATCTAAAACACCGTACCTCCTGGAGTGTCCTTGCGTTTGGGTCAGGCATCACCTCAGAAATCATGACAAACAGGGGGAGAACTGATAGAAACCTTTTAAAAACTAAATGCGACCCGAGGTTTTGCTGCAGACATACCGTTGTGACCCGCAGCAACCCCTGCTGGACTGTCAGAGCAGTAATAACTGCTTCGTCCGATCTTTGTTCACGTTTTTAGCTTTGGCTCGGCGCTAATTAGCGAACGCGGCTCGGCTAACGCTCCTCAGTGCGGTTTATTAGCTGATAGCGAGCGGCTCTGGTGGTGCGACGTGTCCAGACGTGTCCGTTACGTTGTTGTGACCGGCGAGCCTTCGTTCTTCACTGCCCTCCAGCTCCTCTCCTGGGGTTTCACTCCGCTTCTCCAGATCTCCCAGGCTTTCACACCTTCCTGCTGCCTGACTCCCTGAGCACTTCATCTCGCAAACTTCTTATCACTCATGGTTGCCATGGAGAACCCATTGTCACGGTGCACCGTGAGGGGTCAGAACCTGATTAGTGGGGACGCCGGGAACACTTCCAGGTCTGCTCTCCTGAGGCGGAGATCACCGTTCCCCTGTCAGGTTTGAGGACGTGGAACAAGTTGATGAAATGATGCGCGTGGGCTCTGAGGTGGAACCCGTCTGCAGCCGTGCTGGAGATGAATGTCGGCTGTAGCATTGAGAAGGTCATCAATCTCTGGTTAATATGCCGCTCCTCTTCTTCTCCACGCCTGCTGAGGCCACCGGCTTGGATTCATGGGGTTCAGTCATTGCAGATTTTCTGCTCTGAATCACAACAGATTGTTCTCCTCTTGGTTTACACGTCCGATCCATCTCGGTGGGACTTTATCTCCAGAACATCTGCTGTCCCTCTGGACTCCTCACTCCTAAAGAGGAACCTCAACATCTTCTTCTCAGTGTCTCCAAACCACCTTCTCCACCTTTCCTTCAACCTGGCTGGTACTTTTCTCCAGCCGTTCCGACCTACTTGCACGTTCCTCAATCCTCTCCGTTGGTCTGGTCTGCCGATCCTTCGTACTCAAACATCTCCACTCCCCGTTCCTCTCATTGACACCCATGTACTCTGTCTTGCTCCAGCTAGCCTTCGTCCATCTCCTCTCCAGGTCACACCTCCATCCCCCAAGATGTTCCTCCACCTGCTCTCACAGCAGGTCAGGGTCATCGACAAACATCATGGAGGTCTCTGCCTAACCTCATCTGTCAGCCTGTCCATCACCACTGCAAACAAGGAGTTCAGAGCTGCTCCCACCTTCAACCGCTCCACAGCACACCTCATACATGTCCTGCACCACTCAGCACACTTCTCGGCCTTCCAGACCTCCTCTGGAGGTGAGACTCTATGGACGGCTCCACGACATCGTCCACATTTGAGTCACTCCACAATCCGCAAAGTCGTTTTTTGTAGTAGGCCATTGTCCACTTCTTGTTTCAGATGGTGTTGTTGACACGGCTCTCCGTGTCCCACTGTCCACCTGATTTAATGATTTGTGACAACGTGCTACCGCTCTCACAGCGGCTGCCGGATCAGTTCCGATGACGGCCGAGGCGTCTGCGGACCGTCGCCGCGACAGGTCACTGCGGGCGACATGTAGGTACGACCGGTAAATATTTCAGGAACACCTGCGTCCGTGCAAACGTAACGGGTGTAACTTGACTTCGGCGACCTGTTTGGCCGCCTTCCCGGTTACCTCGTTTTGTGAAACACCAAGCAGCAGTTTACATGAACTGTGATTCGTTTTCCGTTGCGCGTCAGCGGTGGACCAGCCTTATTCACCTGCTCTATTCGCAATTTAATTTCTTCCATTTCTCTGTACCAACACCTTGTCTCACTCTACGGGAGCCAGAATTTTCGTTCCCTTTATGGCTCCTGTCGCAACGGACTACCAGGACATATCAAGGAGGAGGAAGGGCCCAACCCTGCCGAGGCCTTTTTTTTTTTCGGCCGCTGAAGTGGAGCGACCGACCTCAAGGGTATGTTTGCTTTAAATGACTAACTAAAAGATGGGGATGGATTTACTGCGAGTCTGAGGGAATCGGTTGAGCATCTCTGGGCGGTCGGAGGTGGAGCCGGTTGCAGCCGGAGGAGGGTTCGGTTGTTATTCCCCCCTCCGCCTCGAAATCTGAGGTGATTTGAGGGAGACCAGACCAATTCACCTTGGCAATTTGTTACGCTGATGCTGTAATATGTCTCTAGATGATGCCTTCTGCAGGAACTGCGGTATTAAATAACACCAGAAGGTGTTTGTGCTGATTAATACACATTTTTAAAAGTACATCTTTTGTGGGGACGGCGAGGCGAAGAGATTCTTATATCGCCTGTTTAGCCGCATTTCCGATTAACCTTGGACTGAACCGTCGGGTTCCAGATATGGGGCCGTTCCAACTCGGTGAATCACGGCAGAACACCACCGCAGAGTTGTCGGGGAAAAGCCCCCGAGACGGCCCGCTCAAGCCTTGGGTAAACTGGATATTGTATTTTCTCTAAAAGACAGAATAAAAAGCTGCTTTGCGAAGAGGAGGAGGAGGAGGAGGCCCTTTTACTGATTGCGACAAACTCCTGATCTGAATGTGATCCCTGCAGCCTGGGGGAGGGGATCTTTACGGAGGCCTCCAACAGGTGTGTCTGCACCAGGTCACCCGTTCAGTGATGGGATTCCTCTCCGGTCCGTCCGCCCGCATCCAGGGACGTTCTGATCCCCAGACCCCGATAAGATATGATTTGCTTTTTCGCTTCACAGCCGCTGGAGCAAGTATTGAACCCCTATTTTTTTTTCTTCCCTCACCGGCCACAGATCTTCCAAACATCCCGAGACTAAAACAGCATTTTTCAAAGTGAGAAAGTTATTGTGTTTGACAACAGTCCTCGTCCGGAGAACCCAATGAAGAGCTCTCCAAGAGGACTTTGGATTCATTGCCAATGAATAATCCACCCGGCAGCACGGGTTACAGGGTTTCCCGTGGGCCGCGCCCGCCTCCAGCAGATCGTTACGTGACTTTGACATGATATCTGGCGCGGCGACAGTGATCAATGTTCAGACACCGGTCGGTACGATTTTTATCGAGATCATAAAATCTGAAGCTCGACGACAGCGAAGGCTGTTCTGTCGGGGAAACGTTGAGTAAAGCGTCCACGATGCCGCGCTGACCGTCGCGACCCTCGGATAGACGCTTCTTGATCGTCTCCACCTGTTCCCGATTTCAGAGCCCAGAAAGACGCGTAGCGGTTAGCTCTTCCCGTTCCTCGTCACATCATCTCTGCTTGATTTCTAGCCTCTTTTTTTGTCGGAGCTGCTGCCAGTTCGGGTTCCCGTGCCGAGTTAGGCGTCTGTTTGGACTTTGAAAAGTTTCCAAGTGACCAAGCGGGTGCAAACTTAAAACCTTAGCAGTGTTCGTTGCGGCGCCTGAAAATGGGAATGCGTGCCGGCAAGGGCGGGTCGGCCATCACAACGATGGCGTCCTCCGGAGTTCTGCTCGTTCTCCTCAAGCTATCGACTCTTTCGACGCAGATTTACAACGGCGCCTTGTAGCTCAGGGTCGCTGGAAGCAATAACTCCACCTCATTGTCGGCCCGTGCAAATATCCGATTGCTCGCCGTTGTTTACGGTCGCTGTGGTTCCCGTGTTGGTCGTTACGCCGAGAAATCCCGGCGCCGCCTGCTGGTCCGGCATGTGTACTGCAGCGACCCGGCGGTCCCGACGGTCAGCCGTGCACCAAGATCGGACTCAAAACGTCACCCATTTGCACGTGGAACGGTTTGAAAATGACTGGAATGTTCCGTTGTTGTGTAGACGGGCACTTTTATCATAATAAACACTCGGTGTCGGCGCCAGACGGCTCTATTGTTGATTTCCAAGACGAAGACTATAACAGGAAGGTGCATGGGCGGTCCGGAGGGCTTCCAGGGGACCATTGTGCCGGACTGGAGCTATGAGGTGAGCTAATCAGGCCGACAGGATTTCCGCAGCGATGGGAAGAATTGCCGCAGAAGGAGACGAGGGCCTTCGGTGGAGAAGACGGAACCGAATGATCTTGTTTCCGAGATGCTATTGGGCCGCACCGCGTTTGTTCATCCGGTCTCGGCCGGACCTTCTCTTATGATTGTCTCATGTGCCAGTTACTTATGGCGTCATCCATTTCAACCGGGTACTTTTATTACCTTTTTTGCAAAGTATATTCTTTCCCTATCCAACATTGTTCTCTCGTTACGTCGCGGCTCTCCTGCGAGAGGCGAGAACAGTCATCTGCATGGCTGGGCCATACCGGACTCAGGATTCAAGAAGTTTCCTTCAAAAAGCGTTTTTGCGACACGAAATTGGACAATTTAATCCTTCGCCAACTCCGAGGTACACGAGTAAAGCTGAGCCGATGATGCTGAAAGGTGGAAACACGCTGTCCAGGGACAGAGGACACACACACACACACACACACACACACACTCCAGCTGCTATTGACGACAGTATTGCCTGACTTTGTATCTGCTGACGGTGAAACAAAATGCCTCTCTGGGATGTTTAAGATTCTGTCCCAGTCTCTATTCCACTCAGCGCCTGGCATCCATGACACACACGCACACACACACACCTGCAAAGCCCGGTCTCCTATTAGTCGGCCCGGACTCAATCACCGATCACCCTGTGTTTGCGCCGCTCTCTTGTCCTGAGCTCGCCGGCGACTCCTAACGACGTCCATCACATGTCGTTTTCCGTCTCGGCTTATTGTGGCCCCTCCAAGCTCACCTCTGAGGCTTTATTTTATTTAAGTAATAACAAAAGGGACCTGATGTGATCCATCCCGGGCCTGGGATGAGATGTCCCGAAAGATCCGGCCGCAGGGGGTCGGTGGGGGGCCGCATCGATCGGCCACCGATCGCTGTAACTTTGAATACAGCATCACGCACGCTTCCCCTCGCCGCGATTTATGGATTTTCCATAATGCAGCAGAACCGACCTCCAGGTAGAAGACCTGTGATCGGCGGCGCGTTCGAGGCCTCCGTCCGGTGCGGGACATCCCGCCGGTGCAAAGGTTATGCTGTGATATCGGACTTTTTTGAAAATAATACTTAAAATAACAGCTTTAAATTGATATTTTCTGCAAGGCTTGAATTTAAAAGAAGTAAAATGAAATATCCTTGTAAGGTTGTGCAGCTGCAGGAGGATGAAGATCTTCACCTCCTTTCGCTGCTCGGGGAAGGAGAACAGTAAAGTTTGTTCGGAGGGAAAAGTTGCGGAGAGCCTCCGGTTGTCCTTACCTCCCCGCCGGTCCTCCGCGGCTCCGTTCCCCGGCGGTGGTGTGCGCTCCTCCCGCCCGGGCTCCGGTTCCTTCTCCCGTCCGTCCCTCGGAGCTCGGTGCGCCGCGAACCGTCCCGCCTCCTCCCGCCGACCGTCTCCGCGTAGGACGGACTCCCGCCCCGCTTTAATGCAGGTGGAGAGGCGGCGGCGGCGGCGGCGTCGGCGGGGGCGGCGGCGGGGGACGCCGGTGGGCGGAGCCGGCGCGCCGGGCGGGAAGGGAGGGGGAGGACGGACACTGCGCATGCGTGCGCCACGGGGAGGTGACACCGGAAGCAGCGGGGTTTGACGGCGGGGGTGAAAAAAAAAGAGGTTTCCGGCGCTCATCGATGAACTGATCGATCAACCGATGCATCACGTGACTCCGCCGTTCCTGTCCTCTGTCGTGACCTTCTAAGGTCTCCTTTGACCTTGAAGACAAGAGCACATTAGATTCCTCCTCCAGTCACTTGTGTCACGGATGGTCCCTCCAGAATAAGATAAGTCATCTGTAGATAAATCATCTTTTATATGGTAGATCTTCACTCCATCCCACCCTCTGGTCCAAAACAGGTTTACTTCAGTGTCTGTGGAGGTTCTCAGTCCAAATTTTCCAAGTCCAAGTCGCATTTACAGGACTTCCTGTGCACATGCCGGGCACTTCCTGTCCGGGTGCCATAACAAACATGGCAGCTACAGCGAGTGTGAACTTCAGCGATGAAGTGGGGTTCCTGCTTGGAGACCCTGAACCCCAAGTTGGGGAGTTTCCAAGAGGAAGTAGACTTGGAGTCATGGTAGTCCAAGTGCTACAGAGTACCCCGGAGTACTCTGGAGTACTGGTTCGTCTCTCGCCGGGACGAACCAGCGGGAGGCTCCGTAGTACTCAGACGTACTCTTGAGTACTCTGGAGTACCTCTGAGTACTTTGGAGTCCATAATTGTTGTCACAGTGGGCCCAGCTGTGTTTGGCACGCTACGGCAACTGGTTCCTTTGTTCCGAGGGGAGCCTTGGTTCCTCCCCTCAAGGATGTTCCTCCTCGAGGTTCTTGGGTTCCACCAGGCTGGGGCCGTCCTGTATGCTTTGGTGGCTTTGCTAAACAGAATAATTTGCAACAGACATTGACAAAACTATGAGGTACATGTTTGATCCCTCCTGCTCTTGGTGCACCATGATCATGCCCATGAGGTATCTGATGGAGCTCCTGAAGGTCTCACCGAGGAGCCACGCGGGCCGATTGAGCTCTCCGTTCACCGCCATCTGTTGATTCCACACTTTTTTTTCCTTCTCGCCGCCGCCTCACATCCAGCCTTTTATTCTCCGATCCAAAATTAGATCAAGTGCTTCATTCACAGCTAGCGTGTTGCTAACGGAGGTGCTACCACAGAGGGTACGTGTAGACAAAGAAAGCCTTATTTATAGACCAAAGGGTGGGGAAAATGACGGGTGGAGTTGATTTGGTATGTGGGAGAAGAACATGGGTGCAGCCCAGGGGAAAGAGAAGGCTGCACCTCTTTAGGGTTTGACTCCTCTTCACGGTGAATGTCCAACTCTGGCTCTCTGTGATGTGCAGATTCAAAGAAGAAGATGATGTTGAGCAGCCACGGAGAGATGTTTAACCGCTGGCGGCCCACTGGGCACAAGACCTGCCCAAAAGGTGGCTTGACCTCCAGCAGAGGGTCAGGCATTTCCACCAACCCTGGTATTCAGACTCCGATTCACCCTTTATTTTACACGGCGGTGTCCAGCTTTATGTGAATAGTCTCCTTCTCCAGCTCCATGGAGAGGGTCAGGAAGGAGTCAATCAGAGGGACGGCACATGCTCGATGTTCTGGACTCAGATGGTTTGGACATGGATAGAGGAGGAATGAAGGAGATCTGGGTAGAAGGACGCTGAGGTTGGAGCTGCCGGGCAGGAGGTCTGGAGGAACATCAGAGAGGAGGGTCATGGATGGAGGGAGGGTAGATGTATGAGAGGAAAAGGTGAGATGGGGACAGGTGATTGGCTGAGGGGTAGATAGAGGCAGGTGATTGGCTGAGGGTTGGATGGGGGCAGGTGATTGGCTGAAGGTCATATGAGGGCAGGTGATCGGCTAAGGGTTACATAGAGGCGGGTGATTGGCTGAGGGTTGGATGGGGGCAGGTGATTGGCCGAAGGTCATATGAGGGCAGGTGATCGGCTGAGGGTAAGATAGAGGCAGGTGATTGGACGAGGGTTAGATAGAGGCAGGTGATTGGACGAGGGTTAGATAGAGGCAGGTGACTGTCTGTGACTCAGCTCAGAGGAGAAGGTGGCTTCCACAGTGACACCAGTTGATGGTCCACTTTGTAGTGTGTTTGCTGGTCCCTGGAAGACCTCCGTCTCCTCCCCTCTTTTTAATAATGCATTATTTTCCCGGTTCCCTGTCGCACCCGTGACTATCTGTGATTCGCCTCCTTGCTCTTTTCCAGTCCCGAAAATGATCTGCAGGAAAGTATATCCGTCTGCTTGCAGGGACCAGGTCTGTGAGAGGCTGCGAAATAGTCCAATCTATTAAAAAAAAACTAAATCTGATGGTTTCATGCAGTTTTGGTGGAGCTGGAGGTTCTTGTGTTTGCCCCCTCTCATCGGGGAGGTGGTGGTGGGGCGCCGGGAAAAAAAAACATGCGATTACGTTAAAAACGAAACTTGTGTTTGCTTTTAAAGTCCTCTAATGCAGATTGCTTTACGAGCAGCCCGCTGATCAAATATCTGTATTGACTGAATTTAAAGTGGCTGCCGACACGCGGAGATGAATTAGCACTTGGAGGGCAAACTGTTACCCACGGATTCTCCCATATTTTATGGAAATGAAACGGCGGAAAGGTGTTTTTTTTTTTCTTTCCCGTCTAAAAGCGTCTCCCATCACCGCGGTGGAAAATCCAAATCGGGCATTCGTTGAAATTCAGCGAGGGGTTGAAGTGCAGAGTTAATCTAAAGTTTTGAATAACAGTGCTTCGGGCCCACACACACACACACACACACACACGCCCCCATTGCATTAGAAAGTGGTCTGGTACATTCCAGTTGGTCACGGTAAAGTGTAGTGAAATGAAAATGCATGTATCCTCCGTCGCCTCGGCCGTACACAGCCGCCAGAAGGCCGCCGCGCCGCTACCGCCGACTTGCTTTTCATCATGTACCAGCTTTATCTCCAGGTGCCCCTCACACACACTCCATCTGTGTTTATTAGACATCCAGACACACTCCAGTAAGAGGGGGAGTGTTCTCAGGAACAGATGCACCACAATCTGTCAGCACTGGTGTCCACACACACGCACACACACACGCACACACACACACACACACAGCGCAGCCCGTCTCCTTTAACTCCCAGAATATGTGAATCCTCATAGTTCCAGAACCAGAACCTCTTCATTCATCACATGTTCATCAAGGCTGCGTTCACGCCTTCATACCTGGTAGAAGTATTCTGTCATCTGCAGTTCCAAGAAGTGTTTCAGTTTGGTTCCAGGACGTTGCCTTCTTCTCCTCCTCCTCCTCCAGGTGTATCTTCATAGTTGTGCACTCCCACAGGCAGTGAAGAACCACAGTAGGGTTGCAACTTCAGCTCCACACTCCAAAACAAACCACTGAAAAAGAAGTAGAATATGAAGATGAAGACAACACGGAGGTGGAAGTTGCCACAGCGTTCACGGAAGAACCCTGATAGCCGTCAGCTAACTCCGCACTTATTCAGGCCAAAATGTAGATGTTCCTCTGCAAGCCCTGGAAGATTCTCGGAGGCGTAGCAGGCCAAGAAAACATCTGAGCTGTGACCAGGAGAGGTTTTAAGGTGGCGCTTTGCGAGAAGTATCTAAGAATGAATGTGGCTTATGAGCTCCACCAAGCAATTGGAAAAAGACCCCGCCTTTGAGATGGCAATGAGATGGTTCCTGGTTCTTCTGCTGTCCCCGTGCAGCCTGGTTCCTAAGAAGGTATGGGACCTGCGAAATGTTCCCACAGAGAGAAGATGGTGGAGGAAGGTCTGAGGACGTTCTGGAAACCACCACCAACATCTCCCGGCAGTACACCGCATCTGGACCGGCTCAAACCGGCACAGAGCTGAACGCCATCATTCCCCACCTCTGGGCCGAGAGCCCTCCGGGTGACCCGAGCGGCTGTTGGACGCGCAAAATCAGCACCTGAGGAACTGCGCTGAGCAGCTTCCGTCCCTCCAGAGCTTCTCACGTTCCATAGCTGGTTCTCACCAGGCTTGTGCTCAGGCAGCCTGTGACCTGCTGGCTCGCCAAACATCTTGCATTAGACATGAGTGTGTAACCTGAAAGCTCCGGTGTCCGGTGTCCTCCGGCAACATGCGAGAGCCCGACCAGGGATAAGACTATTTTATTGTTTTAATTGTTGCGATAAAATTAGGATGAAGAATAGATTTAAAATCTTTAGTATTTCTATATTATCTATCCTGACATTTAGGATCTTGTCTGCCGATTCACACGATCCGTGAGATGTTTAGAGCGTTCCGCTTGTCCACTTTTCTGTGTTTTACCTCTCCGATTCATCATTTGGATCTTTTTATTCATTTTTTTTTATTGCTTATCCTGCGGGAATACAACCAGGGACCTCCTTGCTGTGAGGAGTAAGCTCTAACCGCTGCACCACAGCGCCCCCTAGTGTCCGATAACCAGAAGCTTGAGGTGATGTCGAAAATCAGAGATCTGAGTAGTTTGCTGCTGCTGTGGTCAGAGACAAGGAGGTCCCTGCTTGGATTCCCGCCGATCCGTTCCGGAGGCTCCATGTTCTCCCGTGTCTGCGTGGGGTTCCTCAGGGTTCTCCGGGTTCCTCCCGCGGTCCTTCACGTGCAGGAGGGTCATGGAGGCTCCTTGAATAGCCCCCTACATGTGGATAAGAGGGCGAGAAACTTTTATTCTTATTGCTTCTCTGAAAATCCGTGAGAGCCGAGCAACGGTGGTTTCAAGTGCTGACAAGAGGTGGAGACTGAAGCCGCTGGCATTGAGAAAGTCAAAGTCATGTTGGGGATCTGAAGCTGAGGGAAATGCTGATGTCAGCTGCTGATATTGATTGACAGGTGATGGTCACATGACGGGTGCAGGGTGCCGTAGGCTCCCCGAGGGTTCGGGCCGCGGCTGTGTTTTATTTAATGAGCTATTGACCCTGAAAGGAACACGGCGGTTTAGATGTTTGCCTCCTTCCAGCCTCGCCATGATTGAACACGCAGAGTCTGAGTTTATCCGGCAGGGCTGCGTCTTTCCGTTAGGTTTTCCGCGATTCTATGTCGTCATGGCTCGAGGGTCTCTGGGTTTAGATATGGGTTTGTGATCCTCCCGGCCGTTCGAGTCCTACAGAGGTTTCCCAGCAGCTTTGCAGAGCTCCGCTCAGGTCAGCTGGTCCCTCCTGGGTTTATCTCAGCGTCGGCTCGGGTCGAAATCTTCTTGTCGTGCCAACTTGACTTGAATTTCTTCACTTGAAGACGTTTCAGCCCTCATCCCACAGGTTTCTTCCGTTCTAACCCCGCCAGGGTTGTGGGCGGGTCTAGGTTATGGTGACTTGTTGTGTAAATGGAAGGGTTGCTCTGAAGAAGCAACATGTTCATGGGATTACCTGGATTGGTTTGTGAAACAGGAGTGAAACCTGTCGGATCGCATGAACTGAAGCTCACGCGGATGTTACCGGGGGGCTGCTCCTGGTGGTGGGTCTTTCCTGGTTTTTCGGAAGGTGCAGAAGGTCCCGGTCCGTCTTGGTATTGATCACGGTACGCCGTTGTACGTTTGTGTCCGAAGCCCCCTCTTCTTTTCACAGATGTTTTTTTTTGTTTTGACAAAGATCATGAACAGCCCCTCTGCCCCAATTCAACAAGAAGAATCAACGAAGTAGAAGCTAGAAGCTCCTAACAAGTGTGTGTTTTCATAGATTGATGGAAACACACAAGCAGCGGAGCATCCCAATGCGAGGTGGGCGGCCGGTTCGATTCCCACCCCGGCCTGCATGTCAAAGCGCCCTTGAGCAAGGCACCACCGCCTCCCATTGGCTCCAGGTGGGGTGGCTAGCGCCTAGCGCGGCAGCTCTGACACCATCAGTGTGTGTGAATGGGTGAATGGATGGAATGTGATCCAGTGTTAAGCACTTTGAAACCGCAAGGTGATGAAAACACCGTTCAAGAGGACGCCATCTGCACACACACACACACACACACACGACCGATCAGGCACAGATCGGCCACCTGATCCTTAATCTATAAGACCCGGTGTCTAATTTCCATTTAAATGAAAGCTCCTCCAGGATGGGAGGATAAAACAAGCCCCCCTTGGGGGAGGAGGGGCCGGTAGGCGGCCCAACGGAGAAACTCGCAAATTGCAGTGACAAAATCATTACGGGTCCTGAGTCATGACTTTTTCTGTGGTTTTGGACGAGGTTTCACACTGGGAAACTCCCGCTAAAAACGGCAGTCCAATGGACGGGTAAAACCTGCTGCTAGTTTTAGCAGAACCAAAAAAAAGGCAAGTTGAGATGATGATGAAATGCACTTTATTGATCCCAAGCTTGGGAAATTGTTTACAAGGACAAGACAGTGACAGGCTATCTCAGAATAAAATAAAATAAAATAAAATAAAATATCTTCTATTAAAAAAAGTCTCTCCGAAATATATACAGGGATAAAAAATAGTTAAAAAGTATTATAAATTAAAATACTTAAATGCTTAAAAATGACCAAATACTTCAAATCATAAAATACTTTAAAACGAAGACAAAGCTACAGTTTTGCTGAGGTGCTGCTGCAGGCTGCCTCCTCTTTTCTTGATAGTTGTATTCTTATGAAATCCCCACTCGTATCCTTCCTTCTCCTCTCCCTCCCACTCAGCCAGGAGCTTCACCTGACCTTTCATAGACTTTTTACAGCCGCCACCTTTTATTGCGGCTCCTCCGGACGTTTAAGACGACATATACATTTATGGTGCTACGCTCGACTGACGGGGGGGGGGGAGAAACGTGCTCGTCGTAAACGTGAAAGAAGCGGAGCTGGAGCGGGACCCGGGTTTCAATGATGCAAGCGTGCAGGAGGTTGACTCGAGACCCTACATACGTTCATACTCCGCTGACTGAAGCGTGAGCCGTGTCCGATGAATGAAAGATGACGGCCTGTTGTTCATCAAGCCGCGGCTAAGCCACCAGTATTGGCGTTAGCGTAACCTTCTCCCCGTCTCCAGCAACATCTTGTTGCACTTACTGCAGATATAACGGGGTTTGGACCAGCCCTAGGGCAGTTAAAATGGTTAAAAGATAAAGAGACACCACACACCAATATTTCATTTAAATGCCGGCTTGTTTATCAAAAAGAATTGAGGTAGTTAGAAATAGTAGTAATTACATGTATGGTACAATTGGTACCATACAGACATTTACACAGACACAACATTAAGTACACAAAATCATTTGCATAGACATACAAATTCAGTTTCAGTTTCAACCCTTGTTTCCCTTAAAGTAAAGAAATAAATATGAATTTCTTATTCTTCCATAGATTATTTAGTTTCAGTATCTAAATTAAGCTCAGTTTAAATTCTGTTTTCAGTCTTTGTCCATCATAGGTTCTTATTCAGGTCCTCCTTTAAAATGTTTAAAAGGTAAATGTTTTAACCAGTTATCTTTTAAATCAACATAGGCCTATTTTAGTGTCAAGAAATCCAGTATTAGTATTATCCTCCTAATAGCAGGTTATTTCAACTAGTGTAATTAATGAGTTACATTAAGCATCTCAATTAACACAATAGGAAATGAACACCCTAAATTGCAATGACAACATATTCAAGATATGACACATCAAACATAAAGTCATTAAACTTAGCAGGAAAATGTTCAAAGTAAACACAGTCTATCAACTTGAAATAAAACGCTTTGAAAGATTCATCAGAAGTGATGAATATCTGTTCCTTTCTTTGTTCACTCTCTCCATCAACTTGACAGCATGACTTCCTATATCAAGATTTTTACCTTGTTGTTGTTTGTTTGTTTTGTAACTTCTGGAACAAAATGTCTATCAGCGTTCTGACTGGCTGATAGATCTACAGTCTATTAAACTAAATGACACCAATAATATGCAATAATATTTTGAATCCTATTTATCTCATTTAGACATTGTTATATTACTAATATGACAAAAAAAAAATGATGAAATTCTACCCATTATTTATTCTTATTTATTAGCTAATGGCTATCTTCACCTGGGTTACAATCTCATGTAATATCTAAATAATATGGACTTCATCATGCGGATGGTTACTTTTTTGAGTTTATTTTAGGCTGATTTGTTTGGAAATGAACACAGGCGTGTTCATGCCCAAACCATCTCAGTCATCACTTTGTTTCGGTCATACATGTCCTACACCCTTCTGACAAATTCCTCTTTTCCTTTGGGCTTTTCCCTTCAGGAGTCTCCACAGCAATCCACCACCATATTCTCTAGATCCTCCTCTCTCATACCAACTAACTTCATATCCTCTCCCACTATGTCCATCAATCTTCTCTTTGGTCTTCCTCTAGACCTCCAATTTCAGGATCCGTCTACCAATATATTCACTATCTCTCCTCTCCCCTCTACATGACCCAACCATCTTAGTCTATGTCCAAAACATCTAACATGTGCCGTCCCTCTGATGGACTCATTCCTGATCCTGTCCATCCTGGTAACTCCCAAAGAGAACCTGAAAAATCTTCATCTCTACGACCTCCAGCTCTGCCTCCTGTCTTTTGGTCATTGTCACTGTTTGTAGAGCATACAGCATGGATGCTCCCCTCAATTTGTATGTATATATATATATATGACCCTGACACGAGGCACCGTTACAGCACGTCTCACTGTCTCTTCGCAGTCGTTTTATGATTGCTAAGCACAAGAAACACCTAACAGTTGTTGATGAAAAACATTATACACATCAGCTAAACAATGGAAATTTAGTTCATATATTAAAATTGTTTTTTAATAGTGACATACACAGAGACAGCAATACCGTCTCAGTGCATAGCATGCCAGCACAGCTAGAATAACCATTGTGCAATCCATAGTGGGCTCAGCTGGTTGCTGTGTCACCGCATGTCTCTTCTTCATATTTGAAAAGTGAGTGTGAATTTTTTTTTCAGCGATTTAAAAAAAAAACCAACTAAAAATGGCGAAGTTAAGTGGAAAATAACTTTATAGTACAAATCACTGAATAAATATAACCATTTAATTTGTTTTTTTTAATTTTGCATTTGTTTCTTACCATGATGTCAGGTGAGGCCCGGGCTCCCATGCCTCCACTGACTGCATGTCACTGATATGTATATATATATATATATATATATATATATGTATATATATAAATCTACATATGCATGTAGGTGTTAGCTGCAGCAGGCTGCCGCGTGGCTCCGTGTCCTTCTTATACATTGATTCAGCTCAAGAAAAGCGGGATAATGGGATAACACAACTCCGGTTTAAAAAAAAAAAAAAAAAAAAAAATGCTCCTTTTAGTGGAACAGATAAGAGTAAAAATAAAACGCTGGCGTGATTATCATACCTTTGATTACTGTTCTAACACGGGGAAAAATAAAGACGGAGTTCTCCTCAGCCCGGCGGCAGCCGTCCAGCGTGCCGGCTTGTCAGCGCCTTAATGATGATCTACTGTATGTTTGAGCTCGGGAGGATTTCCTGCAGGTACCGAGGCTTCTTTTCAAGTGTTCAGACACCTTGAAATCACAGAATCTCATCTCATCTGTCTCCCGGATTGTCTTTTTCCAGTCCTGCGCTCCTCTCTGGAGACTAGCCGATGCGGAGCTTCACCACGTCCATCTCCGTGTTTGATCCTTGTGGTCATATTAGGAGTGAAGGCGGTTTGCCGGAGCTTGGCAGATGCTCTGCTCGTCCGGGGTGAAGACGGGTGACGCTCTCGACCTCCCGGCTTGAGACCTGCAAATTTGGGTCGCTCGTCTGGCGAAAGAAGCTATTTTGGCTTCTTTAACAGAAAAGGCGTGGATGTGGATCTTCATTAGCGGCGCAGCTGTCGCTGCTGTCTGGCGTTCACCTGGAGCTGGTAATTACATATCTGGGTTTACTAAAGGCTATTAATATTCATTTAAGCATGCTGCTCTGTGTCTTGGTTCGGAAGCCATGGGAGAGTCAGACGCACATTGGGAGGCCTCCTCAGAAACACAAAACCAAGCTCCTGTCCTCTCCATCGCTTGGGTTCCAGCCGCGGCCGGCTCGGTGATTACCTATCGCACTGATATGAATGTATTTTTAATGAACTTGGCAAACAGAAGTGGGAGGCGCCGTCCGTTTCGTTCCCTCGCTGAAAAGCACAGTCTGATGCCAGCCTTCTCCAGCCAGGGCTTCATCTTCTGATGTATAATCATAGCGGGCAAGCGTATGCTATATGGCTTTTTAAAAAGGAATGCTGTCTTTCCCAGTGGTTGTGACGGTGAAACAATGAGCTACGAAGATGTTGGTAAGAACTTTTTCCATCCACTTGTCAACCCAACACCCCCCCAAGGAGGGGGTGCTGCCGCACAAACGTCGGACAGATTCTATCTAGAGTCGGACGGCCTTCTGCCTCCACTGGTAGAAAGATGGAGATGGGCAGAGATGGGAAGCACCAATGTGATGGTGACAGAGGTGATATTAGGGCATTAATACCACTCGTGCTAACACTTACATGCTAATATCTGAAATAACACAATTATATCTTTAATTTTTATAGAAGAAATAACAAAGACGGACGCCTGGCGATGATGCTGCAGTAGATGAAGCCACGCCCCCTGGGAACCTGTCCAATGAGAGCCCAGGGACTCTGGAGAAGATGTTGCAGTCGTGCACTGATGAAGGGACGCAAGTCCAAATGGGAGGAAGTAGACACATGCTAGGCTAAAATTTACTACAAGCTATCTCAAAAAAGAAGGTTTTAGCCTATTTGTAAACAAAGAGAGGGTGTCCGTCCCCTCAGACGGAGATCTGAAGACGACTCCACAGAAAAGGACTTCAGTCAGTTTTGTATCTCAATTACCTCTTCGCAACAATGGCCGACGTAGATGTCACTCAAACCTCCTCCCCAAGCATCCTTTCAGACCGGGGGATAGTCAACCGTAATGCTTGAAAACGAATGCACATCAGGAATCGTGAAAATAGCGCAGGTTTTTTTTTTTTTGTAATCCCACCGACAGACAACCTGTCCAACGCGACAATAGGGCACAAATAATTCCCCTTACATCCGGCACCTGGCGGGAAGGCTGAAAGCCATTCGGCAGCAGAATGGTGGAGGTGCAGAGGCCGACGGGCGGCACAAAGAGACGGAGGGGACCTGATTTGCAGAGTGGTAATCATAAAGATAGGGAGAGCGGAGATAAATGACCGGACAATGAGTCGGCGTGGAAAGCAATTATGTAGGTGAACGAACACAGCGAGGGCTAAAGGAGGGAGGAGGGAGGTGGAAACAAAGACACAGCAGGGATGAAAACCGAGAAGGGAGAGGACGGACGAGACGCGAGTTAGAACAAGCGGTCAACTCGTAGGGATCGACGCCCGGAGAAGAAAAAATGCCTGAGACACCCACGTCGGTTTCCACGTGTGTGTCCACCGCTTCTCCGTATTCCCTGTAAAATAAAGCATTTGGGATTCAGGCGGTCACCCGAGCAGCGGCCAGATGGAGCAGTTGGCCGGCTGGCAGGAAGTAACAATCTGTACTCTTGTTTTTGATTGGCTCTAATGATGATCTACTGCTGGGCCTTCCGGAGAGTTGCTGACTGTGTATTCGCTATGCACGCGCTCCTCTGTGGGCAGTCAGGGCTTCTCCTGGAGAAGATGGGTCAGGGCGTGCCGCGTAAGCTAGTTGCGGTATTACCAAATTAACCAACTTAGTTGCATTTCCTCCATGTCGGTATTCTTCTTCCTCTTGGGTCGCACGAATTCCAAGCCGCCTTTGGGATTGGTTCGTTATCTGTGAGGAGGACGTGACGGCAAGAGAGGCGACCACAAGGATCTCAGCAAAGACAGGCGGCGTGCATCAACAAGAATCATACTTCACGGTAACGTGAGTAGTTATCCAAGAACATGACCGCCATCTGTCTGGGCTCTGTGCTCCTGCTTTGGAGCGGATACCTACAAGGGGGGGTCGTCTTCACCGGTGGTCAATGAAAAGTGCAGTCGTCTCCATCCGACAGTCCAACCCCCTCGTCTTCGGGACACTTCTACTTGCTGCCGTCCTGTGGGTTCACTCTCGGCGCGCTCAAACACTCCGATGGGTCATATTGGGTCCCTTGGGCCGATTGGTCTCCGTTGGCAGAGTCGGCGTCCATCCAACCAGACGGTTGGTGGTTCCTTTCCCGGCGTGTAATGGACTGAACCTCAGGTAGGATTCTGGCGCCCTTATTTGGAGCTGGTGGTATCTGGTTTACCTTTAGCCTATAAGATTCTTTTTCACCTCAGATAGGGTTGGGGGGTCCTAATTGTTGTGGCATCACTTCTGGAAGTATCGTAAACTCCCCTTGGTTGTCTTAACGGCCGTAAAGAAAGTCCCTCTAGTTATGTAAACGAATTTTGTGCTCCAAACAATCTCATGGTTCCATTGCTGCGGCGTCCTTGGGCAAGACGCCACAAACCCAAGTGACCCCCGCTGGTCCGGTTCACACCTCCCTTGGCTCCACCCGTGTGTGTGAACGAGTGAATGCTATCTAGCATATACTGTAGCGCCGTAAAAGTGGCGGCCGCTTCCCATTGAAGGCCTCAAACGGAGCTGTTGACGGCACTCGAACTCAATACTCCATTTCCAAAAGCTGTTATTTTGAAAAATCAGCGAGAACTCAACCAAATTGAGGGGAAGAAGCCCAGGTGAGAGGAAATAGAAATGAATAAATATGAGTTTTCCTCCAGGGTGTGCAGGAAAAGCGGTTTCATGTAATGGATGCCGTACATTTGGGCTGATAGTAAATACACTCGCTTGGTAAAAGTGCTGACGAGCAGACAACTAAAACTGTTTTTTTTTCTTTTATTACTTTCTTTGCTGTCCATGTTGAAAATGCAAACACAGCTGAGTGAAATAGGTTACCAGAGGGGGGTACTAGGTATGACTATCCTTGTTGAAAAATTAATTTTCCACTTCTTACTTCAGGAGAAACATGTAACTGATCTGCTGGCAGTTTCCAGCAGTGGTTTCATGTTAGCATTTCGAGACAAGATAGTCACTGCTGGTAATTGAGTTATTTACATCATGAATTAAGCGTATTTCATATCTGTTTTGATGTAATTAAATATCCATGGATATGAAGATATGATACATTGTGTAAAAATGGAAAAACATGTTTGCGTATGTTAGCACGGTGGCGCCGCGTTTAGCGCTAATGCGTCACGGGGAGAAGGTCTTCGGCTCCATTCTAAACCTTAGAGGAACGAAAGATAAGGTTGGTGGACGGAGGGAGAGAAGACAGGAAAATTGCGGCGTGAGAGGAGAGGGTCGGATGGAAGCACGTGATTGGCTGCGGCATCTCCTGAAGGGAGCGGTCCAAAGAAAGAGTTTTACGGACGAGTGGAAAAATGACAGAAGCCGCAATTCCACAGCAATCAAAGCACGCAGCTTATCTTTCCTTGTCTTTCCTTTCCCTCCATCAGACCGGCCCGTTTTTCCCTCCTCCTCTTCTCATGTCCAGCTCCTCCTCCTCCACTCCCTCGCTCCACCTCTCCACCCTCATCTTTCAGAGGGAGCTACTAAGATCAATTCACTATACCATTCACAGGAATGTAATAAGGTGATTATGCATGGGCCCCTGCGTTACCCCTTCTAGCACTGCACACACATACACACACACACGTGCACACACATACACACACACACACCCTGCTGCTCCGGCACTGATGGAAGTTGACGTGGCACTTCCCTTAAAAATTCCATGGATGTCCTTCGTCAGAGCAGGCTGGCAACCCAGCGCCCCCTCCATTAATTTATCTCTTCGCTTCCAATCAGTGTCAGGATGGCGGAAGGACACGGAGATGGAAGATGGAGCCAGGGGAGGAGGTGGAGGAGGAAGGTGGAGTTTGCAAACGTGCATCTGCACAGGAGACCTTTTTTGAAGCTGATCCCTGAGGCCCCCCAACCAGGTGATGGCAAACAAACACATCACCTGGTTAGCATGTGGAACCCTGGCTCATCCCCCGCTCCGTGTGGACGTTCTTGTGCGTAACGTGCATTTATGTTGTGGTGAATTATTCCATTTTGTTTTCATAATTAATCTAGCGCAGCAAATTCCAGCGCTAAACACGACTGACACCTTTGGACATCAGTCAGGCGTTTATCTCTCTTATCCAAAGCTCCCTTGACCAGCATGGGAGCGTTTGCTCTTTCCCAGCTCAGATGTTTACATTTTTAACGCAAATATTTTCACAGAGAGTGGAAAATATGAAACCGTTGCCAATTTTGGGCTAATACGTTCTTGCCGCATCTAAATGTTGTGATGGCTGAGCAGTGAATGGCCGTCTAACCGGCAGCTGCGCCTGATGTTGGTTTAATTTTGCAATTCTATTAATTTGATGTTAAGGGCTGAGGGACGATGGAAAGCAAACCGAAGGCGTTCTTGCTGCGAGGTAACAGTACCAACCCATCCCCAGCATGATAATAAACATAATAATGATAATAATAATAATAATGATGATAATAATAATTATAATAATAATTATAATGATGATGATAATGATGATAATGATGATAATAATAATAATAATAATTATTATTATTATTATCATTATTATTATTATTATAGAGCGATAAACCTTCGAAACTGTTTACACTTGTCTTTGCCGGCAGACATGGATTTACGGTGTCTGCCAGCTAATAGCTTCTAGCATTCATCCATTGAAATAATGCTAAATGTTGACAGCAGGACATCAACCTATTTGCGCAAGTGCCCTTTGAGCTCATCTCTATTTTGTTTTTAATTCCCTCCGCCTGAAAAAATGTCCAGAAGGACAGGCGGCATAACGGCCCGCCGCCGAGCTCCAAAAGCCATTAGCTTGCGCGGCGTCAGTAATCCGCCAGGACGCTGCAACGCGACAATGCCATTTTCACTTCATTTGGGCCAAAAAACGCAAGAGAGATTGGAGCAAATGAGGAGAGCCAGAGGAGCACTGATACATAAAATGCCTTGTCTGGGTGATAGAACACCCGAGCACTCCGGGAAATAAAACACTGATTGGCCAGAGAGTAAAACACTCCCTTGAAAGAAAATCACGCAGCCTTATGAAGCATGATATTTCACTGTGTAAGCTGAGCTGCAGGGTTGTCCTGCATGCAACGCCACCGGGAGCTGCCGCGGCACCTGCATCCGGATCCGTGGGTTTTCTTATCGAGGAAAAGAGGTGCCGCTCGCGTTCCCGTTGTGCGCAGCTCATTAGCGACAGTCAACCGAGGATTTGCATTATTGACTGAAAGTAACAATGTGCCTCGGAAGCGGAGGACATTAGCATAGGAGATGAAGAAGGGTCGCGCCTCCCTTCCCTCCCCACCGCTCAGAGAGACTGCAGCCTAGAGTTCTACTTTCCACGTTTTCACAAACTGCGAGTCCTCGGGCGGGGGAGCGCCCGAGGTGTTTTCAGTTTGATCCGCGCTCGTTGCTAATAGCGGCCAATTTCCCGACGACAGTGCCTAATTGCTGGCTTCCTCAGCCATCTGCGGACGCCTCGCCGTTTGGCTGCGCGCGACGCAAAAATGAGGAGAATCAGGCCCTCCTGCCTGGGAGGAGTCCAAAACTTTGCATTTTGGCACACAAAAGGAAATCCAATTAACAACAAATGGCTATTTGTTGTGATTAATCTAAATTAATTCTCAGCGGCCCTGCGATTAATCTGTTTACGGAATGGCTCTCATCTAAAAATCCACAAATTAACTTATTCTCAAAATAAGGAAAAATAAAAGGTACGCGTTTTCTAACGTCTTCAAATTGAACGCGCTTTAAAAGAGTATTTTCCAACGATTGTTTGCGCGACAGCAGCCTTGTAATCCATTCAAATTCGAAATAATCCTCGACGCTTTCAGCCTGTTTCCCGGATAATCCCATCGTGCCATTCCAGTGAATGCGTGCACGAGGATGACTTTGCTCGTATCTGGTAAGACTGACATCAGGAGTTAAATTCCCTCGTCGTTTGAGGAACGTCTCTAGATGAAGGAGAGGATGGGGATATATTTTGTTCATCCATTATCTGGACCGCCTGTCCCGCAGCCGTGGATGTGATTGGACCAGAGGCGGGGTTCACCCTGGACCCGTATAACCGTCCGCTCTGTCTTTTCTAATGTCCTTTCCTCTCCCGCCTGAAGCCTTCACAATCCTGGCACGACCCGACGAGATCTTGAGGCGTTTGACTCGGGACCTCGCGGGAGGAGGAATCGGCCCGGAGGCCTTCGGCCGTCCGGCCGGTGTTCTTAATGACCTCGGTGGCCACCGAGCACTTAATGAACAAGCGCCTGATGGTCTGCGGTCTGAGTTATAAGGCGTCTTGTCTCCCGGCCAGGATGTCTGACATCACCTCCGCCTGGTTCAGAGCCCTTCGTTTCTCCGCTTCAGCGCTCTTTGTATTTTCCTGCCTCCCGCATCCGCTCGCCTCCTGGGGCTCTTTTTCAGGCCGGCAACATCCCAACTATCAATTAGGGTGTCTCGGATCAGCGATCGAGGCAGCCTCCCGCGTTCGCGGGAGCTCCCTGATTAAACCGCAGGTGAACATCTCCAAAGATGTAAATTTCACGCCGACCGATCAAACAAATCTGCGCTTCCCGATGAGTTTCTGCCCGACCGCCTCCTTCGGAGTGACAAGGAGAAAAGCCACTGCCGTCGGACGTCAAATGGATTGAATCTTATCTTGACCGGTCGGTCGTGAAGCCGAACCCCTCGTTCTCCACGGGGGCTGAGTTACAG
This sequence comes from Fistularia commersonii, assembly GCF_037954325.1. Classification (NCBI taxonomy): domain Eukaryota; kingdom Metazoa; phylum Chordata; class Actinopteri; order Syngnathiformes; family Fistulariidae; genus Fistularia; species Fistularia commersonii. The sequence continues at coordinate 1,865,762 of NC_141299.1, read as the reverse complement.
CCTGCTCCTATTCCCCTTGCAGAATCCATAAATCTCCCAATGTAATGACAAGCGCAGCCCACCTTTATATCTTCCTGGCTGCGTCACGCAGAACGGAAGGGTTAGCGTTCTTCGTCATGCCTTTTCACAAAAAAAAAGTCAGATTTCATTTCTACGCGGCACAATCCCGAACCAGATGACACCTCCCACGTCGAGCAGATCTGGAGCGCGAGATGATCCGCAGAAACCCGCCGGCTCAGACAGATCCCAGCCGAATGAGGCGGCCTTCTGCCTCGACCGGCCGTCGGAGGAGGCGTCCCTCCGGTGATCTCCATCCCCGGCTCCTCGGGCCAGACGCCGAACCCCAAGTCGCTCCTGATGGCAAGCGACCACAAGGTGATGCCTGCTCTCCATGAGTGGAATGAGTGGACGGTTGGAAGAACCGATCAGGATGAGAGAATTTGCGAAACCCTTCATCCGACCTCAGCCTCCACTCTGCGGGGGAACGTGTTCCTCCAGATGCCAAGAATAACAGCGAGCGAGGAGTTTTCACTCCCTGTCAGGAAGTGGAAACGAGCGGTGACGGCGGGAGACGGCGCCGATGACAGAAATGGAAATTACATTTTTTTTTTTTTTTGCGCTTTTGAAGACGTGGCAGAATGGCGCCCTGACCACGCAGAGGACGAACGAATGAAATACAAATAGTAAATATTGATTTCCATCGGAACGAAAGGGAAGTCACTCTGGCGCGGATTCTGCTTTGAAGCCTTGGAGGACGGAGGGGGGGATAAGTCACTTATAGAGACTGATGACGTCTCAAGAAAGCAGCCGTCCTGTTATCGCCGAAGCCCCCGTCGTCGGTCTTTCTTCTGTCTATCTGGGGGAAGTGATGGAGCTGCTGTCCCTTCCTCTCAGCCGCACCGATGAAGTATGAACGAGAAAATGCAGAATTAGACACGGGGAGCTGCAGACATCAACTCCGAGTCCAAAACACATCACTGCAGATCGGGGCAAACACATTGAATATCATATAATGGCATCATATAATATAACGGTACCGACATTTGCATTAAACCTCTGCAAATATCACTCTGTATCTGCGTGCACTTTATACTTCATACCTCATAATTTGATATTTTCTGTTGAATGTAACAGTGCACTTTACTGCTCATTTGAACTTGATTATTATTTTAATTGTCCCCGTGGGATTGTGACAAACATCTTCTCCATTCCTCTGTATGTCCAGTACATTGACAAAAAATCTGACTTTGATAATATAATATAATATAATATAATATAATATGATATGATATGATATGATATAATATAATATAATATAATATAATATAATATAGGAAGTTCGTTGGTGTGAGAGAGGAGAATAGGGTTAGAGGGAGAAGGTTGATTTGCTAATATAATATAATATAACATAGACAGACAGCATGTGGAATTCAAAGCAAACAACGACAGCGATGTGAACGTGGGAATTGTCTGCATTCATTATTTCTTCTCTTTGACACTCCATGTGAAGTATCCTTGTGTTTTGAAGCTGCATTTTTATTTTGAAGGACGTTATGGTGTGTGAGCGGCTAGATGAACCTGTAACCTGGTGACGGTAAGACAGGGCAGGTATGCCAAAGGCTAAGAGTGGCGGTCGTCCTGCGTCTACGGTTGCTCGAGGAGTCAAAATGCGCAAAAGCACGTTTGGGTCCTTGATAAGCTCTAAATTCATTTGGAGCAAGATCCAGTTACTTTCATGGTCCATGGCCAAAGGACACCATTAGCATGCAGGTAGTGCTCAGCGCGACGCGAACTGCAAACCATCTACTCATGACTGCTCCATGACTGCAGGCGGTAGATATACACTGACTTTATGCGACATAAAAGTGAAAGATAGGCCTTCCTATCTTTCCACAATGCACGCTGAGCCGCAGGCTGCACTGTAACATTAACTTTTCACTTCATTTCACTTCCTTGATGTTTATATCAGAATATGGCTGAAGTTCAGGGGGATCATAGGAGATCATGGATTTTCACATTTATATACATATGCACATCAACAGCCTGCAACTAAGGAACTAATCCTAATCTATCTATCTATCTATCTATCTATCTATCTATCTATCTATCTATCTATCTATCTATCTATCTATCTATCTATCTATCTATCTATCTATCTATCTATCTATCTATCTATCTATCTATCTATCTATCTATCTATCTATCTATCTATCTATCTATCTATCTATCTATCTATCTATCTATCTATCTATCTATCTATCTATCTATCTATCTATCTGCCAGCACCTCCGAATGGTACACACTGGTACTGCACAAAAAACTTGAAGAAATAATAAATGTATAAATAAATACATTTGTACATGCACCAAAATCGTTACAAATTTAATGTACTTATAATTTTCACTGTATTTTCATCATTTTCCCGTGAGTTTTATAGGAAATGCACTGTGTGTTTCCAAGGTAGGAACCTTCCGTCTGCTGGATTTTTCCGCCCGAAGCGATTTCTTTGGGGGACTTCCGCATTCACTTCCGCCCCACGTGAATCGGCAGCCCGCTGCATATGAGCACTAAGTCCTCGGCGTCTATAGCAAACATCTCCAGAATACTACCACCTTTTCTCTCGTATGACTGTTGACATTGAAGCCATGGACCTAGTGGAGGACGATGAGCTGCCCAGCGGGCAGTCGGATGAGGAGAACAGCGATTTGTCCGACAGTGAGGTCAGTCGGGTGCTTTGGAGCACCTTAGCTTTAGCATGCTAACTGAGCTAGGTTGGATTTGTGGGAAATTGACCGCGTGTTTAGTTTAAATGTTTTTCACTTTAACACGTTTATCCTGGTTCAGCTGCACTATTAAGACGTTTCAATTCTGTGGCTCAACTTTCCGTATGTTTCGTTTCGCAATTCTTGTGTCTACAGCTCCAGGACGCCTTTTCCAAAGGATTGTTGAAACCTGGGATGAACTTAGTAGTAAATAAACCCAAAAAGCTGGTCAACAACAAGGTGAGTGAGCTGCTAACCCTTAAATATTGGTGCCCTGCATGGGAAAAGTATAATTATTCTTTATTAATTTAATACGGTTTCTGCAGGAGGGCCTGAGACAGTGTCTGGCTGACTTGAAAAAGGACCTTCCATGGGTGGAGAGGCTGGATCTGATTAACGTGCCCGTGGAAGATACTCTTTCCATGGTCGAAACCAAACCTCAGAATGCTAGCAACAGTGGGGTCAACGCAAATGATGACTTTCAAAGAGAGATGTTCTTGTGAGTCTCCATAACACTGCGGATATGTAAAAATGACAGCCTCGCTTTTACACCTACTTTATTGCCATGTTAGCAGTCCGACATGCAGGGTTTTCCTGGTTCAAAGTGCAGCTTTTAGATGTTCACAGACAATGAATGCCTTTATTCTGCTCCATTATAACATTGGAGTTTCCAAGACCCCAGAATAAGATACACGAAGGGGATGGTGACCAACGAAACGAAGCGCTAGTGTTCAGTGCTCACTACTCTCCTCTGATATTTGATTGGGAGGCATGAAGATGGGTGGTAAACTCTTCCCTCTTTGTCTCTGTTTCCTCCAACTCTTCATGGCTCCTGGAAATGCTTGTCTTGTGCAGCTACCGTCAGGCACAGGCCACTGTCCTGGAGGCCCTGCCCCTCCTGCAGAAGCACGGCATCCCCACCAAGAGGCCCGAGGACTACTTTGCGGAGATGGCAAAGTCTGATCAGCAGATGCAGAAGGTGACCCCGATTTCTCAGAAAGTAACTGTAATGTTTCTCGGTTCGAGAAATGTACCGTGTGTACAAGAACGATCAGTGGGACGTTAGAACCGGTGTTTGCTTTAATGGCAGAGCATATTCCAGAGTGAGAATAAGAAGAGGAAGAAGCCCAGTATTGGTTGGATGATACCGCTTATATAGTATACGTATCGTCGACATTAAAGCATCAACATCATGGGATCAACATTAAGGCATCGACATTAAAGCAACAACATTAAAGCAACAATATATTCCTACAGAATATTACATCCCCCTTCTTTTTAAGGAAGCACTAAGTCTCTGGTAAAGCTTACGGCGGAACAAAATAGAGTATAGTAAAAGTGGCCTGTATGCAACATTAAACAATTATCCAAATAGACTGAAAATGTAGGGTAAACATAGACAAAGGTTATAGATCTAAATGACTCTAGGTTTGACCTCACGGCCAGAATGAGTATGGTAGCTTGTAGTTGGTGGTGACTTCGAGTTACAGTCAGTCCCTTCAGGTACATGCTGAACTTCAAAGTGGTCACCAGTGGGAACGGTTTCTTAAGTGTCCATCAGGTGGCGACGATTTCTCCTGTATTGAACTCCGTCTGGTGTTTGGATGTTGTATGATCTGGCACTGTCTGCTGTACTAACAACAACAGCTGGTTTCCAACGTCCATTGTCCCGAAAGCGAATCATTTGTCCTGGATGAAGAGCTGAGAGTGGCTTTGAGGATCTATCATAATATTTCTTTTGGTAGCTTTGGCGAGAGGCTCTGATGCTATGAGTAGCTTTGTGGCTTACTGCTTTTGGTTTTAGCTGGTGAGAGCTGGTGAGGTGCATGGCAGAATTGAGTTCAGGCGTCGGCTCATCAGCAGCTGGGCTGATGATTTGAAATTGTCAATGGGTGTATTGCGGTACTCAAGTAGACTCAAATAGGGATCCTTGCGATCAACTTTGGCCTTTTCCATAAGCGTCTTGGCGATGTGGACAGCTTTCTCTGCAAGACCATCGCTCTGTGGGTAGTGTGGACTTGAAGTTACGTGTTTGAACTCCCACGTATTTGCAAATGCCTCAAACTCCCTGCTTGTGTATTGTGGGCCGTTGTCTGAGATCACAAGTTCAGGAATACCATGCCTTGCGAATGATGCTTTGAGTTTGTGTTTGACTGTTGTCGAAGTGGTGTTGTGCAGTTTGTCCAACTCAAAATATCTGCTGTAGTAGTGGACGGTAACAATGTAGTAGTCGTTCCAGGTGAAAAGATCGGTAGCAACTGCTTGCCATGGCTTGTTGGGGATCATGTGGCTGATCATGGGCTCCTTGGTGTTTGCTGGTCTGTGCTCCAAACACACTGGGCATTTCGCAACCATGTCTTCTATTTGTATATTCATCCCTGGCCAGAACACTATGTCGCGAGCTCTTTGCTTGCACTTTTCTGTTCCCATATGGCCTATATGAATTTTGGATAGCATTTCTTCTTGCTCTGCGCTAGTTCATGAGAATGCGCTATGTCTATTGCTTTGTCTAATGTCAAATCAGATCCGACACTGAGTAGTTTTTCTCTTACTCTGGGCGAGTTGATGCCGAAAACAACACGATCTCTTATCGCTTCATCGCGGTTTGCAAAATTACAATCTTGCGCTAGCAGTTTAAAGTGCGTAACAAACTGTTCAAACGGTTCGCTCTGTCCCTGAATTCTTTCGTTGAATTTGTAGCGTGCAAAGATAATGTTAGTCTTTGGCATAACGTATTCTTCAAAACGGTTGTAGTAGGTGTGTAATGTCTTACGTTCACCATCCGTTAGTGTTCATGTGTTGTAGATATCTCTGCCTTGTTCTCCGACCCTAAGAAATAGATAGCTGCACTTTTCGTCTTCCCCTTTTTTCTTTAGCGGTCCAGACAACATCATTTCGACGTGGAGCTTGAACTTACACCATGCCTCGGGCAAGTTCGTAGCATCCCAGTCCATGCAGGGCGAAGGCAATCCAGACATGTCCATTTCGTCTTGAGTTTCCCTTTTACTCTGACACCATGTAATGTTTCTCGGTTCGAGAAATGTACCGTGTGTACAAGACCGATCAGTTGGACGTTAGAACGGGTGTTTGCTTTAATGGCAGAGCATATTCCAGAGTGAGAATAAGAAGAGGAAGAAGCCCAGTATTGGTTGGATGATACCGCTTATAAGTATACGTATCGTCGACATTAAAGCATCAACATTAAGGGATCAACATTAAGGCATCAACATTAAAGCAACAATATATTCCTACGGAATACAATAACCATCGTCACGATGTTGTCACATCCATCTGAACGAGATCCCTGGATGGACCTCGGCCAAGTTCCGTCAATCTCACGTTAAAACCTTTTTTATTATTTCAAATCCGTCCAGATCAGGACGAAACTGATGTCCAAGCAGACCATGATTGAGAAATCCGAGAAGGCCAAAAAGATCCGGGAGCAGAGGAAGTTTGGAAAGAAGGTGGGTCCCGGCCTAGTCCATTTGTCTTCTTGTAACTCCTTGGATACAGTCGGAAGAAGATGATCAATGAAAGTCACCGAGATGCTTCTCTGCTCATAGGTACAAGTTGAAGTCCTCCAGAAGAGGCAGAGAGAGAAGAAGGCCATGATGACAGCTGTGAAGAGATTCCAGAAAGGTCAGCTCTTGGACGGATGGAACGAACTCCCTGCGCCGGTTGAAACTTGCTGATGGACGTATCTGTCTTTTGCCTTCCCAGGGATGACCGACAAGCTGGACTTCCTGGAAGGAGACCAAGCGGCGGGCAGAGACTCTTCTCAGGGTTCCAAGAAGGCGTCCAACAAGAAGGGGTGAGTCGACGGCTCCATGCCGAGCAGGAGTCTGGCCCCTCCTGTGATTTGAGCATCCTCTGACCCCCTCCGGTTCTCCTCAGGCCCAATGCCAAGAGAAAGTTCAAGGACCAGAAGTTTGGCTTCGGCGGCAAGAAGAGCGGAAAGAAATGGAACACCAAGGAGAGCCACAACGACGTGTCTAGCTTCAACGCCAAGGTGGCCCACGGCAAGGGCGGGAAGGCCGGGAAGAAGGGCAAAGGAGGGAAACAGGTATGACACACACACACACACACCCCCACATACTCGTGGGGTAGCACACCTCTGTTGCCGTGGAGACACTAATCTATGTTGCATTGCCTTTCAGAAACGCCCAGGAAAGTCTGTGCGCAGGAAGATGAAGTCTCGCTCGTAGAGGTTGATCCGTCCACTCCGCTTTGGATCGGGGGCTTTTTTTTTTCCCCCGGGAGGCTCGGAGGAGCCAGGACCTCTTTGTGACTTTCTCGTGAAGCTTGTCTTCTGTGCGTGGAAGGACGCGGAGGACGGCATAAACGCGTCCTCTGCGTCCGGGTGGGGAACCAGAGGAAGGCGTTTGTGGGGCGATGAACCGTGGAGAGGACAGTCCGAGCTTCGGATTCCCTGTTTGCCTTTGGGGGAAAGCTACATGGTTTTATTTAATTTTCTTTTTCTGAGTTTCGATTTTTTTTTTTTTTTTTTTGGCAGCCACCACTTTTGACCTTTGTCTGTCAGCAGTGTGATTTCTGTGTGATATCCGTGCAGGTACACCCCCTGAAACCCAATAAACCAGCGTCAACCAGCGGTTTTAGCAACACCTGCTTTTAATCCGGAGTTAATTTGATGCGCGCAGGGCCGACTCCTTGTGCCTGGTGACGTCTGAGCTCCTGCGGTGGAAGTGTAACCTCTGGTCGTTGCGGTCGGACGGGATCTGTAGGGGGGGGATGTGAGCACCTGCTGACCTCATTCCTGTTTTTGTACTTTTGATTTTTTGCAAATATATAAAGACTTTAGTTAGATTTGTGCATTTTGTTTTTAAAAATCCTCCTTGCTCACGGCCGTGTCAGATGGCATTGATGGCTCTCTGCTCCACCTAGTGGCCGTAACTAGACGGTGCAGTTTGCAGTTTAAAATTCAGGGGCGGAGCCATGCAGCTAATAGTATTAGCCAGTTAGCTCATTTTCAACTGGTGTTAATGCATGTAGAGAGAGAATGTGTGTGCGTGTGTGTGTGTGTGTGTGTGTGTGAGAACTCACCAGTGGGGCAGACACCCATCCAATCTCCTGGCTCTCCGTCAGGGGCCGGGGATACTTCCTGCTGGGCTCCTGGCGAGCCTTGTGGAAGGCTTCGATGAAGTCGGCTGGAAAATGACAGCGGGTGAATTTATTGGAGACCCTCTGTTACCACGGCGACGCTGCCAGAGAGACCAAACTGCCGAAGGCGTCTGCTCTGCTCCTCGAACACCATCGAGGATCTTCTCTGTCCCTCATCCAGAACACCTGACCTGTGCTGTCCCTCCGATGGACTCCCTCCTGAACCCTCACAACTTCTCCTCAGCATCTCCACACCACCATGGCTTCTCTCATCTCCGTTTCTACCCCCCTAAACATCTCCATTCACTTGTGCTAAACGGACCGCAGCCCAGTTTCCTTCACAAAACCAACCTGGTTCCACAGTCCCGTGGAAGATCCCTCGTCTCCATCACCGGTTTCCACACTAGAGTTTGTATTGAGGAGAAAAGAGTGGACGTACCGTTTTCGCTGACCGCCTCCGTGGGCTTCCTGGACATGGGTTTGTCCGGCAGGATATGCACTGATGAAGAAGAACGAGAACGTTGAACATCTGGTCTGTTGATTTCTCTGGAGGTGAAGAGAGTTCTGCAAGGTGGAGCTCACCTGTCCGATGGGGGTTGATGCTGAACTGGCAGTTCAGCCTCTGGTGCCGCTGCTCCTTCCGGATGGTCTCCACGTGGATGGCGTTCTGGTGGACCAGGTCCACCTTCCGCGCCGCCGCCATGTCCCCAGTGGAGTTCTCTGCTTGTTGCCTGGCAACAGTAAACAAAACACCGGGATGCAGTAGCGACGTTTGTCCACACGGTGGCGCCATTGTTCTTGTGCTGCGCATGCAGTGCAATTTAATTTTGAGTCGTCAGAAGAAGTTATCTTACCGTGCAGTAATAAAACATAACATATAAGATAGATAAGAACCAAGTTAACAAAGTAAAGTTCAAAATATAAATTATATTAATTGCAATTTTTGTTACTATCTGTCTGATAGTTATGGCACTGCAGCTTGATTTTTTTTTTGTGTGTGTATATAAATCAGATATAAATACAGTTTAAAATATAAACAGTGATTAATTGCAATTATATTCATTGCAATTATATTTTCATATAAGTTTTGTTATTATTCATTTGATAGTTAAGGCCCCAGTGAGTGTTTGCGTGTGTGTGTGTGTGTGTGTGTGTGTGTGTGTGTGTGTGTGTGAATAAATCAGATCTAAATAAAGATTAAAATATAAATATTGATTAATTGCAATTATATTAGTTGCAGTTATATTTTCATTTAAATTTGTTATTATCCATTTGATAGTTAAGACACCAGTGAGTGCGTGTTCGTGTGAATAAATCAGATCTAAATAAGTTTAAAAATAAACAATGATTAATTACAATTATATTAATGGCAATTACGTTCCATGAAAATTTTGTTATTATCCATTTGATACTTATGGCACCAGTGCATGTGTGTGTGTGAACGGGTAACTATAATCCAGTGTGAAGCGATTTGAAAACCGTGAGGCGATGAAAGCTCTTGTGGAGACCATTTTTGGGTTATTTTAAGTATCAAAAGCAACTAGTTACTTTTCAAAAAAAAAACCATGACTGTCCTCAGCTGGCAGGTTGGTTTGAAAGGAGTCTAAAGATGGAAGGCGGAGGAACTTAACCTCCTGACCCTTCTCGGCCGAGAACCCCATCCTGGAGCTCTGCTCAAATATTTATTCCCAAGGACAAAACGAGACTCTGGTTCCCCACGCTGATGCTGTGCCTGCTGATTCCAATCAGTCAACAAATTAAAAAAGAAAAAGAAAAAGGCACATCACCATGGAAACCAAAGCAAAACGATCCATAAGGGGTTTTAATTGCGTCTTTTGCCTCTTGCAGCCATTTTCCCTCATTAGTGGAGGTTATGGATTCCCAAACCCATCCCTCCTCCTCCATCTTCACCCACAACTCGTCTCCATCATCTTTCCCTCGTCTCGTCTCGTCTCCTCCCTACCAATCCTGCTGATTTGCAAAGGGGTCTCACACACACACACACACTGTTTATGGGAAATCCTCCTGATTATTTATAATCAGGCTTCAGGATCTTCCTCTTACTAGCAGTTAAATTGAATTTATACTTTAATTGAGAATTGAAATCTGAGACGTTTGAAAGGATGGAGGAAAGAAGATGGATTCCATAGATGCCTCATTCCTTTGCATTATGGGATGTAGCATCGAGTTCTAGATTGAAGTATTTACTGCCACGCGTTTAGTCTGAAACACAACAAAATGCCTTCTTTTGCCATCCACAGTGAAGCCATACGGCAGCGGTCCCGACCTTTTTGCCACCACGGACCAGTTAAAGTCCAACAATATACGGTAAGATAAGATAAACTTTATTGATTCCCATAGGGGTTATTCCTTTGTCACAGCAGAGTAACAGTTATTTAAAAAAAAAGGAAATAAATATGAGTTTAAATATAAATAGAAAGGGAGAAGACAGGATATAGCAAGACAAAAAAAAATGTAAAAAAAAGGAAAATTAAAAAAAAAAAATTGACCGCCCTTTAAGGTGTTGTGAATAAATATGTATTCATATATAAATATACCAGCTTTTTTGGTCCAGAGGCTTGTTTTTTAATGCTTGCTCTCCAGTTTTGAAGGCTTCATTGCTTTTGTTGGAGAGCCAGTCGCTGCACATTCTGCAGCGTGGGAATCACCCGTTGTGATAAATCCATATTCGAAGTCGTTCTCCTGGTTTTGTCTGTTAAATGCAGTTTTCTCTCCTCACTGGGCCTTTTCCCCTTTGCAAGGACGTCTGTTTTTTTACTCATAATGCTTGCGGATTCAATATTAGCATGAATGCATCACCTGAGCGAGACAAGCGTCTTGACATGAGTCATAGATGGAGGGAACTGCAAGAACTTGAACAACACATCGTTCAGACTCTGATGATAAATAAAACAGAAATAATGTAAGTTCTTTAATCTTTCCGTAGCGGTTTAACCGTGGCCCGCTGCCGTTCAGAAGCAATGAATAACGCGTGCTGTAAAAGTGAACAGGGCGTTGAAATGTGGTGTTAACGGGAGATGCAGCTGAGAATGTGTAAACTGACGTCTGAAGAGTGGATTGTATTGTTTTATAACAGCTTTTGTTTGTCAAGTGTTTAGCTATTAAAGCTGCTTTTTGTGCTGAAAGTAATAATTAACTAGAAAAAATGAATTCTTTTGCAAAGTTGAGCCAAATGTCAGAAAGAAAGTACAGCTCTCTTCGGTTTCTTCCTCTTCTTGTTGCTTCTCTTCCTCGCCAGCAGACTTCATGCAAGAAAACGCGAAATGGTAAATCGTGAGAACCAAATTATGAAAAAAAAAAAAAAAAAAAGGGAAGTAGCGAGGGTCCGTTGTATTTTCTTTTAAAAGCAGTTCCGTTTGCCGGCACTCTGAGGTCCTTCTGGAGTTTCCTTTCCATGAGCTTGCCGAAAAACCCTTTGACCGAGTGAAGAGCAGGAGTGAGGCAGCTTTTCAAGATAAAATACCCAAAAACAGAAGAAAATATTCATTTTATTTGAACACACTGCATTCTTTCTGTGCGTCCTGTTAGCAGATGGTCAGCAGCCGGTTGGGGACGTCTGTTTTCAAATATCTTCAGCATTGAAGAACTTCCCTGACCACGGTTATCTGGGAAGGCCGGCTGTGGGAATCCAACCAACGACCTTCCCAACGTCAACGTGGCGCCGGAGCGTTCCGCTCAAAACGACAAACTTTGGATGCTTCGAACGTCTCCGGCTGCGGCGTCTCAGATGGAGCTCACTGTTGGACATCTGCCGGGCATCACACCCTTGTCCACTCGCATTATTTCAAGATCGCGCAGCGCAGCGGTTTCCCCTTTCCGCCCGCCTTGGCGACGCCGCTTGCCGCTCTCCTTCATTTTCATGTCCTCCTCTCCGAGCCCTCGGACAAAACCTTCGGCGAGGGATACGTGCTTCCGATGTGGCTGTGCGGTGGGTTGTTGATGGAGGACGACGGTCTGGTGTTTCCAAGCCGCCCTCTCCCCCTCCATCCCCTGGCTCCTGTCACAGTGTCGCGCGGCGTTAGCATCAAGACAACTAATGGAGAAATCTCATTGTTTGCGGTGGATGATATCAGCTATTAGCATGTGGCTGTTATTAGCCATAGTAGCCAAACCTCTAACCCTACTCCCGCTAACATGTTCAGGTAGAAGAAGAACCAAATCAAGAAAATGAAAGAATGAATGGGATACAGCGTAACCATAGCAACACACAGCTCCCTCACGCCTCCAACATCCTGGTCCAATAAGACGTGTCGCTCGCTCTTCATCTGACGAGCCGAGGGCTGTGATTGGTAGCGGATGAATGGTGGAGCCGGTGTTGTTCCCACAGGGATTTGAGAAGATGATCACATGTGCTTTAACTCCATACGAGTACTGGTTCTTCAGGTTCTTGTAGAACTTGTACTCACACAAGTCACTTACAATGAAAATTTGTTAGAATTCCGTGGTTCTCCCAGAAAACCAACTGGGCAACATCTCCATGGAGGTTTTCCTGTCCTTTATTTTCACAAGAGACAAGATCCAGACCTCCACGTTCTGGTCCTACTGCGCTCTTCTGATCCTTCTGCTCTGGTCTGGAATAGCCACAGCCAATCACCTGCCTCCATCTAACCATCTCTTCTCAAAACGTCCTGTCCTCTTCACCTCCATCCATAAACCTCCTCCTTGGTCGTCCTCCGACCTCTAGCATCCTTCCATCCAGATCTTCTCCATCCCTCCTCTGTCCACGTCCAAACCATCTCAGTGTGACATTAGCTCCTGAACATCTACCATGTGCTGTCCCTCTGATGGACTCCATCCTTCCTGATCTCCTCCACCAACCTCCACATCTTCATTTCACACCTGAAACCTCATCTCCAGGTGTTCTGACCCACCTTTGCACCTTCCTCCACCTCTTCTCCACCTTCTCCATGGCTCTGGACTGTTGACCCTCTGTACTCCAACTCCTCCACCTTCTCCATGCTCCATAATGCTCCGCTTGGGTTCCTCTCATTGACATGTATTCTTTGTTGCTGCTCCAAAACTCGGCCCATCTTCTTTGGAAAGCATACCTCCACCTCCACGGCGAATCACAATGTCATCTGCAAACATGGTAGTCTATCGTAGGCGCTCATTCCTTAGCGCGTTCCTCGGCTTTGAGTTCATCATGAAGCACATTTTTATCACAGTCTTTTTTTTTTTTTTTGCGAAGCAAGGTTCTGAAGGAGAAGGAAAGCTTCTGGTGCTTCCAAAGAGAAGAGAGCTTCTCTGAGAAGCTCGGCCTTAATGAAATCTCCAGTGGCTCCTCATTTCTGCAGCTGCCAAGGCGGCTCGGAGGGTGACGTTCAAAGCCTTGCCATCTTTCATCAAACATCAGTGAGGAGGAACGTCGGCTCCGAAACGGAAGTAGGAGGAGTTTTATTAGAGATGATCGGGAACGACTGACGCAAAGAAGCTAACCCGGGCTCTGGTGGACCTTTAAATGTTGATGAGCCCGATGTCGATTTTGTACACGTTCCAAGGATGCTACTGGTTGATTGAAGCTACAACCTGAAATCAGCTCGACGTTAGCATTTGTCAAACATGGAACGCGGTTGGCGCTTCACGGCCAGAAGGTCCCTGCTTGGATTCCCACAGGAGGTCTTCCTGTGTGGAGTCTCCATGTTCTTCTCAGGGTTCTCCAGGTTCCTCCTACGGTCCAAATACATGCGAGAGCTTCGCTGGAAACCCCACATTGTCCAGATGTGTGAATGAGAAGGAGAATGGTTGGATGTCTAGATGTGGCCGACAAAAGCAAGGTAAGCTTTAGGGGGAATGGATGGATGAAAGAATGAATGGATGGGTGGATGAATAAATTAATGAATAAGTGAATGAAGGGATGGGTGGATGGATGGATTAATAAGTGGATGGATGAATGGCTGGATGAATCAATAAATGGATGGATGGATGGATGAAAGAACACCCGCACCCCATCTATAAATGGATAGATGGATGAATGAATGGATGAAAGAATGAATGGATGGGTGGATGAATAAGTTGGTGGATATATGGGGGAATGAATGGGTGGCTAGATGAATGATTGGATGGATGAATGAATAAATTAATGAATAAATGAATGAAGGGATGGATGGATGGATGGATTAATAAGTGGATGGATGGATGAAAGAATGAATGAGTGAATGAATAAAGGGCTGAATCAATGGATGAATGAATATATGGATGGATGAATGAATGAATGTATAAATAAATGAATGAATGAATGATTGGACGGATGCATGGATGAATAAATGAATACATGGATGGATGCATGTTTGGCTCAATGGATGAATCAATAAATGGATGGATGAATCGTTTCTGTGGTGAATGGGTTTTTTTATGATATATTAATGAATGAGTATATGGTTCTGTCTTCTTTGCCATGAATGAGAGGGTAAATGGTTGTCCTCCATCACCCTGAGGATAAATGGTACAGAGAATGAATGAATGAATGAATGAATGAATGTTTCTGTGGTCATTTACATTGCATGCACTGACTGAGAAAACACTTATATACTACACATTTTTACATTTCCTGTAAATTTTTTTATTACAACGTGCAAAAGTAAATGGAAAACACCGATCTAAGAATAGCCTTCTTTCTTTCCTGGATCTTCAGCCGCCTCCCTTCTCCTTCTGCAGTTTTCCTTCTAATCCCGGTGAAATCCAGAGGATCCGAATCAAGCGTCCTCGTGCGAGGCCTGTTTTTCCCACGGCTCCGTCGAGGCCTTTTCCTGTCCTGGGTGTTCCAACCTCCACGGCAGGTAACTCTAGGATCCGGTCACGGAGAACATCGTAGGAATGCCCGCGCTCGTCTTCGGTGTCGTACTTGTTTTTCCATCCCTGCCGTAAAAAAGATAATGGATTCCACGGCGGTGCCATTCGAGCCGCCGGTCGTGGAAAACCCTGGAGATTCACACGTTACCCGGAGGATCACGTGAAGGTCTGGGAGGGGGATTTGCGGTTTGGGCCGCCGACCTCCGTGTCTGTTCTATCTGTGGCTGCCCGTCAACCAGAACGCTCCTCTGGCAGGAGATAGACGGCCAACATCTCAGCCCCTTTGTCTCCTCACGCATGCAGATAAGCCGCTATCTGATGGATCCTCCTTTGTTCGGGAGGAGACCATTACAGAACCCTCGTCTCCTTTAGAGGAACGGGGCTCCAATGGGACTGCTCAAGATGTTCACCTTGCACTGGATGCAACAGGTGATAGTGGACCACATGTAGACACACACACACACACACACACACACACACACACACACACACACTTCCAGTTTGTTTTGATAGTCCTGCTAGGTGTCTGGGGCTCCCTGGAGACACGGTGGAGCGTGGGAAAGCCACGTTACCATCAGATGGTCTGCCGTGTGTGTGTGTGTGTGAGTGTGTGTGTGTGAGTGTGTGTCACCATTACTCTTGTCTGGGATCTGCTGTTTTGTCTCAGGCATGGAGACTTTCTCAGGTGGCGCTGACGGCAGCAGAGATTAGGAGGCCTCGCTGTAGCTGCACAGAACATAAGGTGTGTGTGTGTGTGTGTGTGTGTGTGTTTGTTTGATGCAAGTGGGCATCATGGAGAACGTATCTTCACTAAAGTCATCAGAAGGACATTTATCGTTTCTGAACGGGTTCCCGTGGACTGATGCAGCTACATGTCACGGCTCGCACTGCTCTTCCTGGAACCTGGAGGTAGATCCACTGTAGATCCACTTTGGAGAAAAAGGACTTCATCCAAACATCTTTCTAAGAAACCTTTGGGATAATCCAACATCTCCACTGAGCTAGTTTTCATTTTTTATATCATATTTTGGTCTGTGAGAAGAGCCCAGGTGGAGCGCTGGGGCTCCAGGGATTGCTGATGAAGGTGGTGGAGGTCCAAAGTCATGGAAGGGTGGAGAAGAGGCGGAGATATGTGTGCAGGGTTGGAAAGTCTCTTCATCCATTTCGAGATGGTTTGGACCTGGACAGAGGAGGGATGGAGAAGATCTGGGTGGAAGGATGTTGAGGTTGGAAGGAGGTCTGGAGGAACACCAGAGAGGAGGTTCATGGATGGAGGGAGGAGGACAGGAGTTTGTGGTTGTGAAAGGAGAAGGTTAGATGGAAGCAGGTGAGATGGAGATAAAGAGGTTTGAGCTCTCCTGCAAGAAGATGTCTCCGTTATGTCTGATGGACTTCCTGTTCCTCGTTCCTCCTTCCACCCGTCTATGAGATCATGGTCTATCAAATGTTATTCAGGGTTCTTCCTTCACTGAGATCTCCTGAATGCTTCTCGCTGTAGTTTGGCCCCTGCTGCCGCTGTCAACCTCACCTCTTGCAGGGCAGCTTTGCTCGCTGGTGCTTCTTATCTTCTTCCAATGAGGAACACAAAGTCAACGGGTCAAACCAAGTGGAGAAGCAGGGTGTCTCCTCAGGCGCCTCCTTGGACCTCCAGCTACTCCTGATGGTCTGGTTAGCTTCTGGCATGGCAGCTCTGCTGGTGAATGGGATCTGGTGTGGAAGAGTGAAAGCGGTAATACAGGGGTATTCATTCATTCGTTTATTCGCTCATCCATCCATCCATCCATCCATCCATCCATCCATCCATCCATCCATCCATCCATCCATCCATCCATCCATCCATCCATTCACCCTCTCATTCACACGTCTGGACAATGCGGGATCTCCAGTGAAACTCCTGCATGTGCTTGGACAGTGTGAGGAGCCTGGAGAACCCTGAGGAGAACGTGGAGACTCCACACAGGAAGCCCTCCTGTGGGAATCCAAGCAGAGCAAATCTGGCTGTAAGGAGGAGATGCTAACTGCTGTGCCCACTGTCATATCACCCACTGTGGGTGTGATTACCGCTCCACGGCTCAGATCCTCTGGACGGGGGTCATTGGCCACATTCCTGGCCAAAGTGGCCACTTTGTTTGGGGAAGAGATCTGCTTTGTCACGCCGTGGCAACCATTCATCCAGCTAGAGGATGCAAAAACATTCAGTCATTCATAGCGGTTCAAATGCCGCTTGAATTAATCACATCTGCTGAGCACTGTTTGTGTCCCATCGCCGCTGAAAACAATCTTCTTGGTGGCTGCCGGTGTCGGGGGACGTCCGTCCAGCTGCGATTGAGAGGGTAAGTGTGAGGGAATCTTCTCGCTCTGGTTCTCAGAGGCTCCCAACCCGCCGGGACACGCAGGGATGCCACGGGGCCGTCAATTAGGAAACCCAAGACGGGACGAGGCCCATTTATAACCTGACAGGGAGTTAAAAGGTGCGAGGGGCCGGCGGCCATCGGCGGCTGTGTGTCTGCGCAGGTGTGTGACTGTGTGATGATAGATTGGGTTAGCGCAAAAGATAAAGTCTCCGCTGGCGTCGGACAATATGTACAAGAATTTACCAGCGGTGATGTATTTGCACAGGTGATGAGCCAAGTGGCGTTGGAGATGCTAAGCTAATTGGGCGCCGTCATTCTTCTTTTTAGACATGGATGTGATTTGAGTGCAAACAAGACATGGGAGGTGTCTCCTTGAAGGACATGGGTTTTCTGGAGCGTCCCTCAGCAGGCCTACCTGCCTGTGCGCGTTATTCCTGGAAGTGTCCAGGAACACGGTGCACCTACACTTCGGGCGCCATCCCTTTTGAAAGGCGAGATCAGGTCCGTCCCGGTCCTCCTCCTCCTCCCTCTGGCTGACGGAGGAGCTAGATGTCAGATCTGTCAGCAGACGCCACTTTAGCCTGCCGACAAAGTGGGGCTCAGGTTGCTACAGCTTCTGTTTACCAAAAAAAGAATTTGCATATACAGGCCGTACTTGTGTAAAAGCCGCAAGTGTCCATTTGTAACATGAGATATTTACACAGAAATATATTTTTTTAACTTTTAATTCAATACATACCATAAATGCGCCTCCCCCCCCCCAGAACAGCGCCTGTAACCCGTCTTGTTAAAAAAAAATGTAGCCTACCAGGAAAAGTCATTGATTGTCATCTTTATTCTGAGCCACTAAAACCATTAAAGTGATCTTCCTCAGTGTCAGAATTACTGCTACTTTTTCCACACGCTTTGAACACTGGGGCTAATTTTTGTGGGGCTAACGAGCTTGTCGCCGGCAAAACATTTAGCCTCGTCACATCGGACCGATGAAATTCTGAGGCTGTTCAATTCCGACACGGAAGAAGAAGACTTTAACTGTTTTAGCGCGCAGGAGCAAGACCAAGAGCCATCGGAGGAGAACAAAGCGGGGATAAAAAAATAGATGGATGGACTTTTCCTTGTCTTATTTATTATGTTACGTCCACTAGGAATGTTCGCTAGAAGCAATGTCTGTTGTGTTCTCCCTGTTCCTCTCTTCTCTGATTCCAGGTGGGCATGTGACGTTGTGTGGCGGTGAGTCAGACAGGTGGAAGCAATTGACAATCAGCAAACAAGGCGCAGCTGATAAGCCGCACACACCGGCTGTCTAATCGCCGGAACGTTACATTCCACAACGATGACCACTGGATCACACATGCAACTACCTAGACTGTTCACCTACTAGATTTGTTAGTTCCTCCTCGCCAGCTCAGCTTCTGTCCGTCAGAACCCCTGGATCATTCCACCGGTCTGCTACACCGTCATCCAACTCCACCGTGCTCTGCCTGCCTGGAACCCCCTGCCTGACTCACTGCTTTCCCACCAGTTGAGTACCGTAGGATCGTTTAGATTAGGAATCCTTGCCTTACTAAATTTGCTAGTTCGTTTGTTCGTAGCCCGTTTGATAATTGATAATGTTCGTTTGTATCGCCACTTAGGTCTGTTCACTAGTGTTAAAGCTAGTCGCCTTCAGTTTGTTAGTCTGTTCACTAGATTTTCTAGTTGACGTGTTGCTAGTTGTCCTTTGTCCCTTATTCAGTTTTGTTTGGCTCCATTTCTGTTTGTATTTTGGCATCATTAAATTCTGAGTCCTGCTCGTGTCTTGTTGCTCCGCACCTGAGTCTTTGAATCACCCGGAACATTACGTTCCGGCCAAAATGAACTCGGCGGGCAACGAGACCGGCGCAGAGACAGCGCAACCTGAGTTTACCTTACAACGAACTATAGCTAGTCAAGGAGCCATTTTAGGTCAACATGAAGCGTTGCCGCAGAATCTTGTTGAAAGCAGTAGTGCCGTAATACACCAAGTCTCCCAATTAACTAGTAAAATCGCCCAGTTAACTTCTCAGGTGACAATCGGTTAGTGCCACCGTTAACCCATCAGGTGCAATTAGTTCTGCCAGTTTGAATGTTCCTCTACCGACACGTGAGCCGCGTGTTCCAGTCCCCGAGTGCTTTAACGGTGACTCAGATTCATGTGAGGCTTTTTTGACTCGGGTCTCTTGGATTTTTGAGCTTCAGCCTCTTTCTTATTCCTCTGACCGAGCCAAGGTAGCCTTCTTAGTTAGCCTACTCACTGGTGAGGCGAGAGAGTGGGGCACAGCGGTTTGGAGGCGTCATGAGGCCATCTGCGACTCCTACCCCGCCTTCGTGGCTGAAATGAAGGTTTTTGATCATTCCATCAGGGGTCGAGATGCCAGTAATCGTCTGAATCTCCGTCAAGGAAATCGCAGCGTGGCAGAGTTCCGTACCTTGGCGGCATCTAGTGGATGGAATGACGAACCTCTCCAGGTAGCTTTCTATGCAGGCCTGCATGATTCAGTGAAAGACGAATTAGCCACTCGGGATGCCACCACTAGTCTGGACCAGATGATCGCTTTGGCGATCCGAATCGACAATAGGATGAGAGCACGTCGCCGAGAGAAGCTGCGGCGTTCTACTCCAGTTCCTCAACCACCAGCTGTTCGCAAGTCCCATATTCCTGATCCAGAACCCATGCAGTTGGGTCACACTCAGTTGTCGGTACAGGAGAGGCAGCACCGCAGGGACACCAATGCCTGCATGTACTGTGGGAAGGCTGGTCACTTCATCGCTTGTCCTCTCCGTCTGGTAAAAGACAAAGGGAATCACTGGTGAGCCGAGCCACCCTTCCATCCCCACCTCGGTTACAGTGCGAAGCCTCCCTTTGTTGGCAGGATCAGTCAGTCCCTCTTCAAGCCATGGTTGACTCTGGAGCTGAAGAGAGTTTTCTTGACCGTCAGTTAGCTCTCCAAATGGGAGTACCTGTGGAAAATCTTGTTAAACCATTGAAGATTCGAGCCTTAAATGGCCTCGACTTCGCTCAAGTCACCCAAAAAACTATTCCTGTTACCCTGTCGAGTGTTGGAAACCATCGAGAGACCATCTCCCTCTACCTGATCGACCACTCCAGTTCTCCGTTGGTTTTAGGCTACCCCTGGCTCCAGCTACACAACCCACACCTGGATTGGAGAAAAAGGGAGGTGATATCCTGGGATCCTCGCTGTCATGAAACCTGTCTGCATTCAGCTCTCACACCTGCCAGTCCAGTTCCTTCACCTCTCCCCCTGCAGTAGACTTGGAAGGAGTTCCTCGTGAGTACCATGACCTAGCTCCAGTTTTTAGCAAAGAAAAGGCCCTTTCACTTCCACCACACCGCCCGTATGATAGTACGATAGAGCTGATTCCTGGAGCCACCCTTCCCACTAGCCGCCTGTATAACCTTTCAAAACCTGAACAGACTGCTAGGGAGACTTATATCCGAGAGTCCCTGGCTGCCGGAATCATCCGGCCTTCGTCTCCTGTTGGTGCTGGATTCTTTTTTTGTTAAAAAGGATAAGAGTCTTCGTCCCTGCATTGACTTCCGAGGAATAAATCAGATCACTGAAGAAGACATACCTTCTTCCTTTGATCAATTCAGCCTTCACCCCTTTGCATGGTGCAACCATCTTCACAAAACTGGATCTTCGCAATGCTTACCATCTGATTTGGATTAAACAGGGAGATGAATGGAGGACCGCCTTCAACACCCCCCTTGGACATTTTGAATATTTGGTGATGCACTTTGGTTTGACAAATGCCCCGGCAGTTTTTCAGAATCTCATTAATGATGTTCTTCGGGATCAGATTAATTGGTTTGTGTTCGTTTACCTGGATGACATTCTGATCTACCCCCAAAGTCTCGCTGAACACCAACATGAACGTTTCGTACTTGAAAGCCTGTTGAAAAACTGCCTGTTCGTGAAAGCTGAGAAAGTTGAGTTCCACAAATCCACAGTTTCATTCTTGGGCTACATCATCTCAGCTGGAGAAGTGAGGATGGATCCACAGAAACTGTCCGCAGTACAGGATTGGCCAATGCCGGAAACCCGCAAGCAACTACAACGCTTCCTGGGGTTTGCAAATTTCTACCGTTGTTTCATCCGAGATTGCAGCCCCCCTCACCTCCCTGACCTCTGTTCACAAGACCTTTTCTTGGACACCCGAGGCAGACAAAGCCTTCAATAATCAAGGACAAGTTTAGCTCTGCACCCATTCTCATCCAGCCAGACACCAGTCAGCAATTCATTGTGGAAGTAGATGCTTCTGAAGTCGGAGCCGTCCTTTCTCAACGTTCCCCGGTTGATCATAAAATCCACCCATGTGCCTTTTTCTCCCGTCGCCTCTCTCCTGCTGAGAGAAACTATGACGTGGGTAATAGGGAAATGCTTGCGGTGAAAATGGCACTGGAGGAATGGCGCCACTGGCTGGAGGGAGCTGAACATCAGTTTGTTGTCTGGACCGACCATCGTAATCTGGAGTACATACGTTCGGCTAAGAGTTAATGCCCGTTGGACACTGTTCTTCAGCAGATTTAACTTCACCCTGACATACGGTCCCGGATCCAAGAACTTTAAACCTGACCCCCTCTCTCGTCAGTTCACTACTTTGGAGACTCAAGGTGAGCCTATACACATTCTACCTGAGACCTGTGTTGTTGCTACTCTTGTGTGGGAAATTGAACCCATATCCGGGTGGTGGACCTCCAAATCGGCTGTATGTACTAGACTCTGTTCGTTCCCAAGTCCTCCAGTGGGCCCACTCGTCTAGGATGACATGTCATCCGGGCACCTCCCGGACACTAGAGGTACTCCCAAAGAAGTTTTGGTGGCAAACTATTGAAAAAGATACTCGTGAGTTTGTTGCTGCTTGTACTGTTTGTTCCGCTAATAAAACTTCTACTCAGCCCAGCACAGGTCTCCTACACCCTTTACCAGTGCCTCGTCGACCTTGGTCACATATTGCAGTCGACTTTGTCACTGGGTTGCCTACCTCAAGGAAATACGACCATACTGACCATTGTTGCCCTGCCTAAGCTCCCTTCCTCTAAAGAAACTGCTGACCTTTTGGTTTTACATGTGTTTCGCCTCCATGGGATCCCTGCGAACATAGTTTCGGACCGGGGTCCTCAGTTTACCTCGCAGGTGTGGAGAGCCTTTTGTTCGGCCTTGGGAGCAACGGTCAGTCTGACGTCTGGGTTTCATCCCCAGTCCAACGGTCGGACTGAACAAACTAATCAGTCCTTAGAGACATTTCTCAGGTGCATGACTTCTGAGAACCCTTCTGCATGGAGTTCTCTACTTCCCTGGATTGAATATGCACACAACTCTGTCTAACTCTTCCTCTGGACTTTCACCCTTCCAATGTTCTTTAGGATACCAGCCCCCTATGTTTGCTTCACAGGAACAAGAGATCAATGTTCCTTCCGTCCAGGGATATATTAGGAAGTGCGAAAGGACCTGGAGATGGGCCAGAGCTTCCTTATTGAAGGCCTCACAAAGGATGCAGAAGCAGGCAAATCGACATCGTACTCCAGCCCCTAAATACTCGGTTGGTCAGAGGGTTTGGCTCCGGGCAAAGGACCTTCCACTACGTGTGGAATCCCGGAAGCTGGCTCCCAGGTTTGTGGGGCCTTTTCCCATTGACCGCATTGTTAACCCTAGTACGGTTAAAATTGCCTGCAACTATGCGGATCCACCCCACGTTTCACATCTCCCAGGTAAAGCCTGTCAAGGAGAGCCCACTGGCCCCTCCCGTCCCCCTCCTCCACCCAGGATCATAGACGATGCTCCTGCTTATACGGTCCGACAACTGTTGGACGTACGGGAACGTGGATTACAGTATCTGGTGGATGGGGAGGGTTATGGACCTGAAGAGAGGAGCTGGATTCCCCGTCGCCTTATCCTCGACCATACGCTCATTAGGGACTTCCATAAGAGGAGGCCTGAGCGAGTAGTTCGCGCACCTCCAGGTGCGCGTGGGGGGGGGGGGGGGGGGGGGGGTACTGTAACGTCCACTAGGAATGTTCGCTAGAAGCAATGTCTGTGTTCTCCCTGTTCCTCCCTTCTCTGATTCCAGGTGGGCATGTGGCGGTGAGGCAGACAGGTGGAAGCAATTGACAATCAGCAAACAAGGTGCAGCTGATAAGCCGCACACACCGGATGTCTAATCGCCGGAACGTTACATTCCACAACGATGACCACTGGGTCACACATGCGACTACCTAGACTGTTCACCTACTAGAGTTGTTAGTTCCCCCTCGCCAGCTCAGCTTCTGTCCGTCAGAACCCCTGGATCATTCCACCGGTCTGCTACACCCTCATCCAACTCCACCGCCACACACTGTGCTCTGCCTGCCTGGAACCCCCTGCTTGACTCACCGCTTTCCCACCAGTTGAGTGCCGTAGGATCGTTTAGATAAGGAATCCTTGCCTTACTAAATTTGCTTGTTTGTTCGTAGCCCGTTCAATAATTGATAATGTTTGCTTGAATCGCCACTTAGGTCTGTTCACTAGTGTTAAACCTAGTCTCCTTCAGTTTGTTAGCCTGTTCACTAGTGTTGCTAGTCGTCCTTTGTCCCTTATTCAGTTTTGTTTGGCTCCATTTCTGTTTGTATTTTGGGGTATCATTAAATATTTATTACTAAATTCTGAGTCCTGCTCATGTCTTGTTGCTCTGCACCGGAGTCTTTGAATCACCCGTAACATATTACTCATCTTTTTCATCTGCCGTGTTGTTCCCACTGTTTGGAAAACAGCATTTCCAGTACATATTTGTGTATGTTACTGATAGACCTAGAAAAAGCATATGACCAAGAGAGGAACTCCGGTATTGTATGAAGAAATCTGGAGTAGCAAAGAAGTATGTTTGACTGGTGCAGGACATGTATGCTCATTGTAGGGGTAACAGAAGTTCAAGGTGGAGGTGGGACTCCATCGGGGATCAGCTGTGGTACCATTCTTGTTTGCAGTGGTGATGGACAGGCTGACAGAATAGGTAAGCCAGTCATTGCCAAAGACCATGATGTTTGCAGATGACATTGTAATCTGTAATAAGAGCAGAGAACAGGTGGAGGAACATCCAGAGAGGTGGAGGTATGCTCTGAAAAGGGAAGGAATGAGAGGAATCTGGATGGAATGGTGAGGATACAGGGAGTGGAGATCAAGAAGGTAGAAGATTTCAAGTACTTGGGGTCAACAGTCCAGAGCAACGGAGAGTGTGGAGAAGAGGTGAGGAGATGGGTTCAAGCAGATTGGAATGGGTGGAGAAAAGTGTCGGGGGTACAGAAAGATAGAAGACTATCAGCCAGAATAAAAGGGAAAGGTGGAAGAGACATTGGTGAGATGGTCTACAAACAGTGACAATGACCAAAAGATAGGAGAGTAGGAGGTTGCAGAGATGAAGATGTCCAGGTTCTCTCTGGGAGTGACTAGGGTGGATAGGATCAGGAATGAGTCCGTCAGAGGGACGGGACTTTTTTTGGATTTTTTTTTGGACATAAACTAAAATGGCTGGGTCACGTACAGAGGAGGGATAGAGAATATATTGGTAGACAAATGCTGGAATTGGAGGTCTACAGGAAGACCAAAGCGAAGATTGATGGGGAGAGGATATGAAGTTAGTTGGTGTGAGAGAGGAGGATCCAAAGAATAGGGTTTGATGGAAAAGGTGTATTCGCTGTGACGACCTCTGAAAGGAAAAGCCAGATGGAGAAGATTTGTACTGGTGTGTATTTATTACGTTAAAGTGCTGTAGCCGCATCTTTGTTTAAGTTGCCATGTTCAAAGCGTGAGAACAAAGTAGCGGCTTATAGCCCAGAAACAACGGCAACCGTTATTCAACCATCTCATAGAAGGTTGATGGCTCCATCCCCATCTCCTCTTATCTTCTCACCAAAAGTTATCTTCAAGCGGGGACGCTGGACCCCGAGATGTTCGGTCCATGTGTGAATGGATGAGTGTGATCCGGCATGAAACTCTTTGAGACTCCGAAAGTGGAGTTCACCGTTTTGATGGAAGAAGTCCTCTTTGGACTTTGTTCTGCCGTGGAGACGCCTGAAGGACACGAGCTGTCAGATGGTGTTCATCAGCCGCCGTCCGCTGTTTACCTCGCAGACGAAACCCCCGAAGTTCTCTGTCACAACCTCTCCCGCTCGGAGACGTCTCCAGCCGGCCGTGACTCCGATGTCCCTTCTGTGCTTGTGGCCGTTCTCCACGTCCCTCCGCCCTTCCCCTGCCCGCACCTTCATCTTGATTGTCACATTCCATCATGCGGATGCCGCGCGTTTCTGAAAGAACCCACTAAATATTCAAGCCATCACCGCGAGGCTGGAATCGTCTTTTCAACCCGAGTGGAGTGAGTCTCTTTTTTTTTTTTCATTTGCCAGATAGAGATGGACCAGTCTATTAAATCCAAACGTCCTCCCAGATGGGCAGCTAATTAGAACCGCCGTGTTTGCAGGTCCTCGTTCAGCCCATTTGAGCAAAGTCAGCGTGGATCTTGACGCTCTTTAGGATGACCAGTTGGATGGCCCGACTATCTGGGCGTGGTTGAAGATCTCACCCATCCATCTGTTCCTGTCACAAGTGTTTCTCCTGTCTCAAGGTGAAATAGGGATCAATGTGACGGGTTTGTCTGTGCTGGATGGACGGTGCTTCCTTCTCCCAACCATGTTCTCTCCCATGTCGGCATAGGGTTCCTCAGGGTTCTCAGGGTCCCAATCGCTGTCCAAAAAACATGGAGGTTCACAGGAGACCCTGGATTGGACAGACGTGTGAATGAGAGGGTGAATGATTGGATGTCACTAGATGTAGATCTGAGACCGACTGGTGATGGACAAACAGCAGAGAATGAATGTATGAATGATTGGATGAATGTTCTCTGAATGAACCTGAGAACCATCCCATTCTTTCTTGGAATCATAATTTCTCATTGTAGCAGTAGTAGTAGTAGCAGAAGTAGCAATAGTAGTTGCAGTGGTAGTGGGGCATTAGCAGCACTAGCAGTAGTAGTAGTATCAGCAGTAATAGTATTTGTAGCACTAGTAGTAGTAGTATTAATAGTAGTGGTAGTAGTACCAGTAGTAGTGGTAGTTGTAGACATGGGGGTAGTAGCGGTAGTGGTAGTAGTAACAGTAGCAGTAGTAGTGATAGTGGTAGTTGTAGACATGGGGATAGTAGCAGTAGTAGTGGTAGTAGTAACAGTGGTTGTTGTAATAGTGGCGGTAGTAGCAGTAGTAGTAGTAATAGTACTTGTAGCACTCATAGTAGTAATAGTAGTAGTTGTAGTAGTAATATCAGTAATAATAGTGCTTGTAGCACTAGCAGTAGTAATAGATGTGGTGGTAGTAGTATTAGTAAAAGTAGAAGTAGCAGTTGTAGTAATAGTTGAGGCGCACTGGTTGCAGTAGCAGTAGTAGTGGCAGTGGCAGAGGTAGTAGTAGTAGTTGTAGTAGCGGTAGTAGTAGGAGGAGTAGTAGTACTCGTAGTCTTCTTCTTTCAGCTTTTCCCTTCAGAAGTCACCACAGCGAATCAACCTTCTCCATCTAACCCTATTCTCTGTATCCTCCTCTCTCACACAAACTACCTTCATATCCTCTCACTACGTCCATAAATCTTCTCTCGGGTCTTCCTCTAGACCTCCTGTCTGACGGCTCTAATTCCAGCATCCGTCTACCAATGTACTCACTATAGTAGTAGTCGTAAGATCAATAGTAATAGTACTTGTAGCACTATTGTAGTAATAGTTGTAGTGGGGGTAGTAGCATTACTAGTGGTGGTGGTAGTTGTAGTAGTGATGGAAGTAACGGTAGTAGTTTGGGTATTAGTAGCAGTATTAGGAGTAATAGTACTTGTAGCACTAGTGGTAGCAGTAGTAGTTGCAGTAGCAGTTGCTGTAGTAGTAATTGTAGTAGCACTAGTAGTAACAGTGGTAGTGGTCATTGCGGTAGTAGTAGGAGTGGGGCAGTAGTAGCAGTAGCAGTACAAGCATTAGTAGTGGTAGTAGTAGTAGTGTCATGTTGCATTGGTCACATGATTGAGTGCAAGTGTTTGTGGAGCTGGTGGCTGCTTGTGTTTGGTCTTGGAGGTTTGGAGGTGTCCACCTCTGAACCGTGTCCTCAGAGATGATCACGGAAGCTTCCATGTGACTTTCCTCCCGGAGACATTAGCATATCACACACACACACACACACACACACGCACACTTTACCAGCGATGCTGCAAAGTGCTGGACTGTCGGGCTGCCAGGTGAAATGTGTGATGATGGGCTGCTGGCAGCGGTGGCTGGCTGAGAATCAGCACTCCACGTAGACCAATGTAAGTCCTCCAAGTGTGTGAGTGTGTGTGTGTGTGTGAGTGTGCATGTGTGACTATATTCTCCATGTGCTCTTCATGAGTAGTTAGCAAAGCGCTAATCTGCGTTTTTTTTTTCTTCTTCCTGTGTTGGAAACACACTAACAAGGGAATGAGCTCTTTTTCAGATCTTCTGGTTCCCTCAGATGGTTCTCTAGAAGTTGTCTTCAGCCGGATTAAGGACTGTAGTTGTGTGTTGTCTTACCAAACAAAGCGATTGATAAGGTCTGACTGACCAGGTGACTCTTTCGGGGTGACCTCAGATGTTCGAGCATGCTCCCTGCGCCCTCATGGCCATTGAACCGCCATAAGCCGGCGGCGGGTGTGTCTCGATTGCGTGACATCGAGAAGGATCAGTAAACCCAGAGCTCCGGGTTATTGATCATTTGATCGATCGGCTGATTGAACAATACAGTCATTTCCCGCCTTTTCTCCCCTGGGTTCCCCCGGTCAGCACTCGCAGAGAGGTCCCGCCCTCTGTCTTCATTGTAGGAGCTTCTCGTGGCTCCTTGAACAGCACACAAAGTCTGTTTCCTGGTGCTTTGGAAAAGCAGAGGAACCAGGGATGATGGTCCTCAGCTTCTACAACCATCTGAGGTCCTACTCTGAGGCAGGGTCTTCTTCTTCTTCTTCTTCTTCCATGGGTGATTGGTGGAGCTCAAAGCCATCATAAGATACTTCTTGCTGACCATGTACCGTTTTTGAGATCTATCCTGCTCAAATGTTTTCTTGGGGCTGAAAGGACAGAAGCAGGGGGAAACGGGGCGATGAAGAGGTCCAAGCTCTTCTGGCCTGGTGCACCTCAGAGGGGTTTGAAGGGCTTGCAGAGGAACATCTACATTTTGGCCAGAGTATTTTGGAGTAAGCTATCAGGGTTCTTCAGTGGCCACTCAGTGCAGGGAGAAGATATAAACCCTTCAACCATCAGGTAGTCCATGGTTGAACGCTGAGGTAGCTTCCACTGTCTTGTTCTTTGTGTGGATTGTAAGGTACATGTCCTACCAATCGCTGCTGTGGTCCCTCACCGGATCCCCTGGAGGAGGCAACCTCCAAAGGGGAATTTAAGCTGGACGCTTCTTGGATCTTCTGTGTCTGACAGCAGCTAAAATGAGAGCCATCTTGTTGAATTGTTCAAATCTTGTTGGCGAATCTCTCAAGCGCCACTTGTTCTTGTCGAATGATGTTGGGTCCAAATAAGCTCCCAAATATCGTCCTCCCGAAGACAGAAGAAGCTCATTCCTCCTTTGATTGGGTGTATTTGCACTGCTGTTCCTCAAGGAAGAAGTTCTCGGCCTCTGAAGGACCTCAAATATCTATCTGATTGTCCATCGGACTAGTTTCCAGTGGCGGTCAAGACTAGAGGAGGCCATTGCGACCTGGTTTCTGGAGACCAGATCTTCTCATCTCTGCACAGTGAAACAGTGACACCCATCTAACCTAGAGCCAACATGGCCGCCCCAGTATCTCCATGAAACAATTAGCCGTGCAGCTAGCAGTGATGTGCTCATGGCCAAACTCATGGCGGCGGCGAAGACGGTATGCTTTCCAGATGAGCGGGAGAAGCTGCAGAAGAAAGAAATCAGGAGGAAGGTTTTTATCGCTTCTGACGGTGCCTTTCCCCTCCAAACTAGGCGGCTCGTGCCATTGAAAGCAAACGTGGATTCCCGTGCCAGTGGAAGACCGCTGTCCAGATCCCAAACATCTCCCCTATCCTCTGCAGTCCACGGCTTCCTAGGACCCCAAACATCCCCTTTGTGGTTACGGACAACATTTTATTTCCTCAAATTCTCATTTGGCGTCTCCGCCGCTATCTGTCACGTCGACGTCTGGCTGCAGGGCCGAGACAGAATCGGCATGTCGTCAGCTTCATGTAAACAAAAAGGTAGGTTGCTAGGCAACCGCCTTGTTTTGGAGAGACTTACTTTGCGCGAAGATCCAAGATTATCTAATCTTTTAGCTCTTTTGTGCCTCAGTTAAAACACAACCTGCCTCCGTGGAACATCGCTATGCTTCCTTCACACTCAATGTAAAGCGTTCTTTTTCAAAAACTTTGATTCATTCTCACACACACACACACACACACACACACACACACACACACACACACACATGCTCTCACAGAGCGGAACGCTGCAATGTGTCTGCCTGGGGATGATAGACAGATTGTGGGACGGTGGTGGGGAATGTGCGGGAGGGCTGGAGGCGTCAGCTCTGACATGCAGTCTGACCATCGCAGCCTCGCCGTCGCCGCTGGCCGTCGCCGCTCGCCGTCGCCGCTCGCCGTCTTCCATCCCGTCTCCACTCCCCCCCTTTTCTATCTGTTACCTACCAATTGTAAACAAACAAACAATCACCGGTTGTCATGGCGGGGGAGTTCTGTCACTGGTTGGTCCTTACAAACTACATAAAGACTGTAATTTCCCCTTAGTGGGATCAATAAAATCATATCTCATCTGAAAAGGGAAAATTACAGTTAATTAAAACCTTTCCACTTGTTGGAGGTGTGTGTTGGTAACACACACTTTATGGCCAAAAGTATTTGCTCACCTGCCTTGACTTGCATATGAACTGAAGTGACATCCCATTCCTAATCCATTGTCAGGATCTCCTCTCGGCAGCCGAGAGGAGACACGGCTGGGTCCCAATTAAGGATCAGCGCCAGCTGCAGCAGCGTCCAGCTGCCGCTCATCAAGATCTCCATAAAGATCGGTGGCATGCTCCGCCTGGCGCCGGAGAATTGCGATCCTCCACCTGACCCTGCGACAGCCCCCACTGGACCCCCGGACCCCGACCCTGCGAGAGCCCCCTGCGGACCCCGACCTGGCGAAACCCCGAGAATTGGTCAGAAATAAAGAGACTCGATCTAAATCCAGCTCTGGTGGTGTGGTTCCCTGCCCGAGTCCGCCCGCTCCGTGACAGAATTCTCCGGCCAGTATGGACCCGGGGAGCCCATCACCGGTACCCGATCCCAGCCCCGAGGGCGACCTGCTAGCAGCCCTGACCATGCAAGACCAGAGGCTTGGACAACACGAGAGGACACTGTGCGACCTAGCCACCGCTCTGCACCAAAGTCAAAGCCAGATTGAGAACATCAACACCCAGTTGGGCCAGATCTCCTCGATTCTAGCCCAGATGTCGCAGCTGCAGAATCCACCCGCTCCACCGGCCCCTGTTTTGGAACCCGCCCCTCAACATCCTCCCGTGAAGGAACCTCATGTGCCAGATCCCCCGCAATACTCCGGAGACCAAGGTGAGTGTGGTGATTTTTTTTGCTACAGGTCTCACTGGTGTTTGGTCTGCAGACGATGTCCTACCAAACGGACAAACAAAAGATCGCCAAAACCATCAGCCGACTCACCGGAGCTGCACTACCCTGGGGGACAGCGGTGTGGCAAAAGGACGGGCCGCCGTGCCGGTCCTATGCCGCCTTCACCGCGGAGATGAGGGAGGTCTTAGACCACCCTCTCCAGGGAGACGACGCGGCGAAACGCTTGGGCGCCTCGGATACCGGAGTGGGGGCAGTGATGTCTCAGCGCTCCGACGGGGACAGCAAGCTCCATCCCTGTGCCTTCTTTTCAAAGAAGCTGTCGCCGGCCGAACGGAACTATGACATGGGAAACAGGGAGTTGCCGGCACTGGAGGAGTGGAGACACTGGCTGGAGGGGGCGGAGACTCCGTTCCTGGTCTGGACCGACCACCGGAACCTGGAGTACCTGCGGACCGCCAAAAGATTGAACCCCAGACAGGCCAGGTGGGCGCTCTATTTCGATCGCTTCAACTTTTCCCGGTCATACCGACC
Organism: Fistularia commersonii; assembly: GCF_037954325.1. Lineage (NCBI taxonomy): Eukaryota > Metazoa > Chordata > Actinopteri > Syngnathiformes > Fistulariidae > Fistularia > Fistularia commersonii. The sequence goes on along the minus strand of NC_141299.1, from coordinate 1,834,534 downwards.
AGGTGATCAAAATATTAAGCCTGATGCCTTGTCCCGTGTCCACTCTAAAGAGGAGGGTTCTGAGTCACCCAAGCCCATCCTGTCTCCGTGCCACCTAGCCGGCCTAGTCTGGGATGTAGAAGCCGTGGTCCGACAGGCTCAAAGGAACCAGGTATTTCTGGCGGCCGGGCCCCCGGAGACGACGTTCGTCCCGGAGACAGCCTGGGCCGACGTCCTCCGGTGGGCCCACTCCAGCCAGCTATCGTGCCACCCAGGGAGGTACAGAACTCTGAGGGTGGCGCGGCGGAGATTCTGGTGGCCCTCCATGTCCTGTGACTGCTGCCGGTACGTTTCAGCCTGCTCCGTCTGTGCTCAGAATAAGTCCTCTACTCAACCTACCTCGGGGTGGTTACTGCCCCTCCCGATTCCCCGACGACCTTGGTCCCACATTGCATTAGTTTTCGTTACTGGTTTACCCCCCTCTAAGGGACACACAGTTATCCTGTCCATTATTGATCGTTTTTCTAAATTTGCGCACCTCATTCCACTACCCAAACTTCCTTCCACACTAGACACTGCGAAATTATTAGTCTCTCACATTTTCCGCGCTCATGGCATCCCCGTAGACAGCGTTTCCGATAGAGGTCCTCAGTTCACGTCCCGCGTTTGGAAAGCCTTTTGTTTAGCAATTGGGGCCAAGGTCAGCTTGTCGTCCGGATTCCACCCCCAAAGTAACGGTCAGGCGGAGCGGCTGAACCAGGAGGTGGAGGCAGCCCTCCGCTGCGTCACCTCGAGAAACCCCAGCTCCTGGAGTGACCACCTTCCCTGGGTGGAGTACGCGCACAACACCCTCCCCAGCGCCGCTACCCAGCTCTCGCCTTTTCATTGTGCATATGGCTATCAACCTCCCTTGTTTCCCCGAGCACGAACAAGAGATCGCGGTTCCCTCGATCGGTGTCCATCTCCGCAGGTGCGCTCGAACCTGGCGCCAGGCACGCGCCTGTGTCTGAGTTCGCATGCTTCCCGGCGAACTCAGACACAGGCTAACCGGCGCCGATCTACACCCCCGGTCACAAGGTTTGGCTCTCAACCTGGGACCCTCCTCTGAAGGCATCCCCCAAAAAACTTTCCCCGCGATTGATTGGCCCGTTCGAAATCACCGCAATTATCTATCCGTCTCCGACTCCCGCCTTCACTAAAGATCCACCCCACGTTTCACGTTTCCCAGGTCAAACCGGTCCGTGAAGATCCGCTGGCCCCTGCCGTTCCCAATCCCCCTTCTCCCCGTGTTCTGGAGGGTGATCCCGTTTACACAGTCTCCAGCCTCCTGGACGTTCGCCGCCGAGGTAGGGGGCTGCAATATCTGGTGGACTGGGAGGGCTATGGCCCGGAGGAGAGGTCCTGGGTTCCGGCTCGGCGGATTCTGGACCCCTCACTAATCCGGCAGTTCCACCCAGGCCGGCTCCACGGGGCGCCGGGAGGCGCCCGTTGAGGGGGGGTACTGTCAGGATCTCCTCTCGGCAGCCGAGAGGAGACACGGCTGGGTCCCAATTAAGGATCAGCTGCAGCAGCGTCCAGCTGCCGCTCATCAAGATCTCCATAAAGAGCGGTGGCACGCTCCGCCTGGCGCCGGAGAATTGCGATCCTCCACCCGACCCTGCGAGAGCCCCCTCCGGACCCCGACCCGGCGAAACCCCGAGAATTGGTCAGAAATAAAGAGACTCGATCTAAATCCAGCTCTGGTGGTGTGGTTCCCTGTCCGAGTCCGCCCGCTCCGTGACATCCATAGGGTTCAATATGAGGTGGGTCCACCCTTTGCAGCTAGAACACCTTCAGTTCTTCTGGGAAGGCTGTCCACAAGCTTCTAGAGTGTGTTTATGGCAATTTTGCACCATATTGATGTTGATCGAGAAGGCCAGGCTCTCAGTCTCTGCTCTAATTCATCCCTATGGGGTTGAGGTCAGGACTGTCAAGTTCATCCATGTCTTCATGGAGGTTGCTTTGTGCACTGGTGCACAGTCATATTGGAAAAGGCAGGGCCCAGCTCTGTGGGCATGGAATTGTCCAACATGTCTTGGTATGTTGAAGCTTTCGGAGTTCCTTTCACTGGAACTAAGGGGCCAAACCCAGCTCCCGAAAAACAAGCCCTTCACCAAACTTCACACTTGGAACAATGCAGTCAGACAATTAGTGTTCTCCTGGCGACCGCCAAACCCAGACTCTTCCATCAGATTGCCAGACTGACGAGCAATTGGTCACTCTGGAGAAGGCGTCTCCACTGCTCGAGAGTCCAGTGTTGGCGTGCTTTACACTGCTGCATCCCACGCTTTGCATTGCACTTGGTGAAGCGTGTCTTGGATGCAGCTTCTCGGCCATGGAAAGCCATTCTATGAAGCTCCCTGTTCTTCAGCTCATCTGGAGGCCACATGAAGTTTTGAAGTCTTTAGCCATTGACTCTGCAGAAAATTGGTGACCTCTTGGCACTATGCGCCTCAGCATCCGCTGACCCCGCTCTGTCAGTTTATGTGGCCTAGCACTTCATGGCTGAGTTGCTGTCGTTCCAAAATGCTGCCATGTTCTTCTAATCCAGCTGACTGTTGATTGTGGATTATTTAGGACTGGATTTGTCGCGCAGGTGGCTCCCATCGCAGCTCCACGCTGGAATTCACTGAACTGAGCGCGATCCATTCTTTCACAAATGTTTGTTAAAACAGTCTGCATGCCTAGGTGCTTGATTTCATTCACCTTTGGCCATGGAAGTGATTGGAACATTTGATTCTGATTATTTGCCAATACTTTTGGCCATATAGTATATACAGGGTATCCCTACAGTACATACATTGTATGTATAGCAGTGGTTTTTAGCCTGGGTTCGATCGAACCCCAGGGGTTCGGCGGAGGTCGAAACACACACCTGACTCATAGAATCGGCCATGACACGACCTGCTTGGCCTTCACCTGCTGCAGGTGATCACGCTGAATAGCTTGGTCGGTCTGTGCTGCAGGGATTTTGGTGCTCTCGGTCGTCACCTTGTGACTGTCGTGACGATACGTCGTGTGATTTCTTTCTTAATATTGTAATCCCACCATACTAATTATGTCCTCCAAAAAAGCTTCAGCAAAACTAAGGGAACACTTCCTTGCAAAAATGTCATGAGAGTGGCACTTGCCAAGGTGAAGCTGAACATTTCTGAACTGCTCTGAACCAGGGGCCTTGAGTTTGACATCCCTAGTGTAAAGTGTGTATACAGGAGTGTCTCAGAAAATTAGGATATTGTGATAAAGTTTTTCATCTTCTGTAATGCAAATAAAAAAACAAAAATTACTTTTTCACGATTTTCTAATATTTTGAGATAGGATTTTTGAGTTTTCTTGAGATGTAAGCCATAATCAGCAATATTAAAATAGTAAAAGGCTTGCAATATTTCAGTTGATTTGTAATGAATCCAGAATGTATGACATTTTTGTTTTTTTAATTGCATTACAGAAGATAAAGAACTCTATCACAATATTCTAATTTTCTGCGACAGCCCTGTATATACAGCGTTTACAACGAGTACATATACAGTCACTCCCAACTTAACAACATACTTGGTTAACTCGGAGTTATGACTTTGACCAATACTCATTTCATGAAAATATCTTGATGTTGCGACGTCAGTGTATATGCGCCGTGTACAGTGGCAGCGCAGTCGAGCGTAGGTTCAAGATTCAAAGCGTTTATTGTCACATGTACGGTGTAGAAACAAGTTTCCCTGTACAGTTAAATTCCTACTTTGCTGTCTGCAGTGCATTGGGTTATGTGCTGGTAGGAGAGTGGAAACATTGTTATAAATATGATTATAGATATGAATATGAACCGTGAGTAGAGTACAGTGCAATAAGATGTTTGAGTGCAGCTTGGTATTCAACTCACAAAGTGCAAATGCAAGGATGAGTGCAGTCTGAGTGCAAATGAAGTGGCAGCAGACTTTACATGTGCAGGGAGAAGAAAGAGTGTCAGTTGTTGAAGTGTCTGATGGCAGTCGGGTAGAACGAGCTCCTTAATCGTGTCATTCTACATTTCACACTCCTGTACCTCCGGCTGGAGGGTAGGAGTGTGAACAGTCCACGTTGGGGGTGGATGTGGTCTTTGGATGTGGTCCTACGGTGGTAGATACTCAGCAGAGAAAGCAGTGGGGTCACCTTTCCTTCCTCATGTCCACTATCATCTCCTTGGTCTTGTCCTTGTTGAGATTGAGGTTGTTGTCCTCGCACCACTTCACCAGACTGGCCGCCTCCATCCTGTAGGCTGTTTCATCTCCGCCGGTGACGTGTCCTATCACCAAGGAGTCGTCTGCAAACTACTAAATGCACCCAAAATGTAGCTGTGTGCGATAAGTTGGGCTTAGGTAACTGGCAGCGCTGAGGTATAGCCAGCATCTACAAAGTCTCTTTCAGTCAGCACTACCAACATTGTGCGAGGGTAACTTGTAACTTTTCACTGACAGTAGGTTCACTTTTAGGCTATGGTAGGCTAGTGTACCATAAGGCTGTACGGTATACTATTTATATATCACGATTTGAGTTGACCGAAAGGCAATCCTTCACTTAAAGACAAATTTGTGTAACAGTGCAGACGTTGGAACAGATCGTCATCATTAAACGCGGAGTGACTGTATATAGTGTGAAAAGCTAGCAACAGCTAGTGACAGTGTGTTGATATGAGGAGATATAAAGTCTCCATCGTGATGAAGTTCAGATGCAGATGTTGCTGTTCAGATGCAGATGTTAATGCCAGTTTGTGTGAGCTGTTGTGGGGTTTCATATGTTCAACAGAGTGACGGCTGGTGTGTGTGGTCCTGCCGGCGTCCGGCGACCTGCACCTCCTCCCGGAGGGTAGGTTGTGATGGGTCAGCGGCGATGTTCTCCGCCCCGTTCCTGTCTCTGGAGGAGTGACGGTTCCTGTCATCTCATATTGTCTGGATTTGAAAAGGAGCCAGTGCCTGGGTGTACCTGCAATGCTTTCCTTCTTGCTGCTGATTGCTCATCGTTGAACATGACCAGCGGTGGTTGGGTTTGAGGAGTGCCAACATTGAAAATAGCCCCCATTATTTCCCCTCATCGGTTCCTCTTCTGTGTGTCATATCAAGATGATTACTTGATGTTCTTTTTTGTTTTCTGCGTGTTCGACTGATCCCCAGACATGCTTCAGATATCAGGTCTTTCTCCTTCCACCCTGGCCTTGATAAACCTGGTGTAGCAAAATGAACCACAGTCAATATAATCGTCTGTATTATTCTAGCAGACCAGCAGCCTTGTAACATTTAAGTTATAATAAAAAAGAAATAAAACTAAACCTATTGTGAGGGACACAAGGGGGCTTGAGGCTTCTGATGAACCTCCTGCATGTTTGTAGACAGTGGGAGGAACGTGGAGGGACCCACCACTGCACCACCGTGCTGTCCAGGTGAATAAATAAATACAATTCAAGAAAATTAAATGAAATTCAAGTAAAATAAAAAAAAAAATAAAGAAAAATGAAATTTGATAAATGAAATAAAACCAAAGACAATGAAAATCAAAATAAAGTTCAGTACAATAGAATAAATTTAAAAAATTCAACACCACTTAGGACTCGTATGCAGTGGGTGGGTCTTCGGCTCTACTCAGATGAATCAGCAGATCGGAGCTGCCTGATGTTCGGAGGCAGATGTTCCACAGAGTTGGTTCATGAAAAGAATATGACCTTGGAAACATAGAGAACCAGAAGCCTTGGAGCACATTGCGCCTCACCGAGTCACATGGAGAAGATGGTCCAATGCCAATGGCTGCTTGATTTGGTGAGGAACAACATCTGCTCTCACCTGAACATGAATCCAATCATAGTGTCACAAATGCACGGATTAAGATCTGCAGGTCTTTCAGTGAGGAGACAGGTCTGGTCTCTGAGATGTTTCCGGTATGGAGGTGAACAGAACCAGGCCAGAACAGGAGGAAGTTTATTTTGCGAAAAGTGATTCAATGCCAGTTTAAAAGTACGAAATGCCTTTTTTTCACCCTTTTCTCCCGATAATCCAGTTTTCAGACAAGTCCATCTCAGCCGTCGTGCCGTATCAGGGAATAAGCGTGTGAGATGATTAATGCTCCGGTCCTCCTCCGGCGCTTTTAACTCGCTCGAGTACATTTTCGCCCAATAAAACCTGCAACCGCCCCGCTGGTGTTTGACACCCCAAAAGCTGAAGAGGACTTGTTAACGTCAGTCCTACTCCTGTCACTCATCCGTCCGCGGCCCAGAATACGCCCGAATCTTCCCAGGGGAAAGTGGTGCCATTCGTCAGCGCTGTCACCGCCGTGTTTTCTCATTTGTCTGTCAGGGATTTGGCTCGGTGACTCAACACCAACACACACACACACACACACACACACACACACATGTTGACTCAGTTCTGCAGAGCTTCATTTGAGACTCAGACCAGGAAGGAAGGGCTCCCCCTCCTGCTTGATGATTGATCAGTGATGGTCAGGGAGGGTGCATGGAGCTTCTGGCGCTACCTCCCCAGGAGACGCTTGACCACGTCCTCCCGCGTGTGAACACCCGATCCGCCACCGCTCCACCTTTCCGTTTCCTAGTCTTCCTCCCGTCGACGCGTTTGATGGATGATTAGAAAACAGAGGTGACGCCGCACCGCAATGTCAACGTGTCGTGGAGGCCGCCTTGAGTTTACGTCCCTTCCACTTTTATTTCCGCCTGTGGAAAAAGTAAAACAAAAAAAAGCCCTTTCTGCTCTGGAGGAGCATTGTCAAAGTATCCAGGTGTGTGTTTGCATAAGGCCAGGTTTGTGTCACGTGAATCAGGCGCACACACACACACACACAGACACACACTCACACATACACTCCTGCAGGCTGCGTGCTCCATTCCGCCACTTTGCCCCCTTTCTAATCCCTCTGGTGGAAATTTCACTGTTAGAAATTTCCAGACGTGAAGGAGTGATTTGGCCAGCACATCCACCCTCTCTGGTGTAGCAGAAAAAAAAACAAAAAAAAAACAACACAACCCCAAAGTAAGATGCAGCAGTCTGGTTTGGATTAGATCAGATTGGATGGATGGATAAGATTAGATCCAACTTTGTTGTCATTATACAAGTACAAGTTCAATGAAAAGCAGAGTGGGACCCAACCCAAAGAGTAGGCACTGTGTGTACATAGTTTACAGTGGCTCCAATACGTTCAGCATATATATAATATATACAATATATACAGTATATACACTATAAATGGTATATACTGTGTCTGCAATACATTCACTATGTACACTATATATGGCATATGCAGTGTCTATGATACATACAATATATACAGTATTTATAATAAGAATAAGAATAAGAATAAGAACAACTTTATTAATCCCAAAGGAAATTGCAGTATATACAGTGTTTACAATATATTCAGTATATATATATATATATATATATATATATACTGTATATATACAGTGTCCACAGTGCATATAGAGTACATGGTATATACAGTGTCTGCAATGCATACAGTATAAACAGTATAAATGGTATATACAGTGTCCACAATACATACAGTATATAGAGTGTATACATGTGGAGGTTCGCAGTCATCCAGGTCATGGTGAATTCTTGTATGCAGTATAGCGTACAGTATACAGAATCTATGGCATATGCTTTGGTATATACAGTACCTATGGTATATACTACTTCTTCTTTAAACTTTTCCCTTCAGGGGTCGCCACAGCGAATCAACTTTCTCCATCTAACTCTAAAAACAGTATTTACAGCATATAGAGTGTGTACTGTAATTATAATATATCCATACAATATATGGAATATCTTGTGTAGTATCTACATTATATATATGGTATTTAGAGTGTTTGCAGTGTATTCTGTGTCTATGCTAAATACAGTATTTACAGTGTGTCCAGTATATACAGTATATATTTACTTCATAAATAGTGTATACAGTACATATTGTTTCTATCATATACTGTATTTGGAGTGTGTTCAGTGTAATCTGTGTCTATTGTAAATACAGTAAATAGAGCGTCTGCAGCCGATGGAGCGACCGTCTGAATTTCTGTCTGCAAACGAATGCAAACACATTAACAGTGGAAAATGTACGAACGCGACATCTATTCAAAAGCCAGAATTCACCGGGTTCCGGGTATTTTTTCCTCCGATTTCAAAATCAGGATGGGATTAAGAAGCGCATTCATCATCCGCTGTGCAAACACTTCCTCGGGAGGTCCTCGCCCGTCACACGAGTGTTGGATTTTCATGTTATGACAGGTGGCCCGAGTCGCAGCGGGCCTCGGCGGGAGCCGCTCCAGACTCGTGCTTGCGTATGAATATTTGCATGTGGGCGGGTTGAACGTCTGCTCTTCGCTTTCATCGCAGTTGGACATTTCCGTGAACTTAGAGCGTCTCCTTTACGTTAGCTGGTCCTAGCATTTAGAGCTCGGTCCTCCCCCTGCCCGGCTCCAGCGGGGGCTGGGGGAAGCGCCCGAAGGGGAAAACGCCTCCATATTGAATTTCAAAGGTTTGGCGGTGGACTCGGGGAGAGCCGAAGCCCACGGAAACAAAGAAACGACGGAAACCAAGCTGCTCCGAACTGGCCGACGGATACACCGCGCTACATGGTCCACCTCAGGATGCGAGCTTTCCCGGTTTCATCCCACCCATCCGTCTCCGCTCGGAAGACAAACCCTTTCCGTCCTTGTAAAACCATTCACATTTAGGAACACGTTTGTTGTGCATTCAAGGAACTCCAGGTCCTTCTGGCGTGGTTCTTCTTCTCCTTCTTCTTCAGAACTGCTGCTCGGGTTTGGACCGTGGAGAACCACGGACCTTCTCGCTGCGAGCCGAAAGCGTCAACCACCTTTTTCCTCCAAAACCATGCAGGGGATTTATGGGAGACCTGGAGTTGTTCAGACGTGTGAATGAGAGGGTGAATGGATGCGTGCCTACATGAGGCCCTGCGATTGGTCCAGGGGGAACCCCCTCTCGCCCAATCACAGCCGGGATAGGCTCCGGCACCCTGGCGGCTCTGAATGCAGGATAAAGGGTGCAGCTGATGAATGAATGAATGAACGACAGCCCGCGGCGGCGATTCATCACCTGTTTGTCGGCGGAGAACGAGGCCAAGCGGCCGCTGCGGTGACGTGCGGAGCGAGCATCTGGCGTGGGGGTTAATTGAGGGCGATTAAAGTGATTAATAGCTTTGTTTGAAGTGAAAACACAAGACAGAGCAGCTTGTGTTACAGAGCAAATATTTTGGGAGGGGAGAAAAAAAAAAATCCTGCAGAATGCTGGATAAGGCGGCACTCAGGTGTGTGTGTGTGTGTGTGTGTGTGTGTGTGTGTGTCTAGCCGCTAGGTTTAATGGCTGTGTTTGTTTTCGGAGGCAGCAGCATACGCTCCTGTATGATCAGGGAGGGAAAGCATAATATTGACATGGAGACGGCTGGTCCTGTAAAACTTGATTTCTATTATTGTCCGTGTGTGTGTGTGTCCACGCATCGTATAAACATAGCCCCCCCCATCCTAAAATGCACCCTAAGTTTACCGGGAAGTGTCTGACGTAAGCTGAGAGGAAGCATTCAGGCGGAGCTCCAGCTTCTCTGAGCTTCTCCAGGTTCCTCTCCTCCCTGGAGGAACCCCATGCTGACCCTGGACACCAGAAGCCCCCAATATCTTTTCCGGGCCTCCTTGTTTCTTTAGCTTGTCGTGTTGTTTCTCCGCAACACCGTGGATGTTCGAGATTTCACCCCTCCTGTATGTTGGTGTCCATCCGAATAAATCCAGCCCCGGTATTGGTGATCATTTTAATCAGTAAGGTGGACGCGTCGTCGAATAGCTTCATCTAAATTCATTTTCGTGATCTTTTTGTGATGTTTCTTTTTTCTTTTGATTCAATTGTTAAAACCCAGGACCCATAGCCTGTGCTATTTCTATTCAAAATATTTTTTTTTTATTGACAAACAATACAACAGCAACAAAATCCTTTTTCAGATTGAAAAACTATAACAAAAAAAATCAAATAAAAATTCTACTCTTTTCTGGATTTTTTCCTTAAATTAACAAATTGTTCAAAATTATCAATCAGTAATAAAAGAAATCATTTAAAACAATTTTTTGGGGGGAACTCAATAGAATAAGAAAAAGGCAGTGCATTCTTGTCCAGTACAACTGGTAAAAATAAAACTATTTAAATAAAGTGTAAATAACTAAGCCATCGCCGGGGCCTTAAGCTGAAACATCGGTTTTGCCCACATATTTTTGTTCAAAAACTCTATCATGTCAACATTTTAGCTTTTAATTCACTTGGACTGAGGGCCCTTTCTTTGTAAATCCTGGGCTGGCGCTGGTGTCGCAGCCACGGCCAGGTATTTGTTGGCAAGTTTGCTCTGTAATCCGGCCCTGCGTCATCCGGAGCAGAAGAATGCGCAGAGATACGGTCCGCATGCGAGCGGTGCGTGTTTCCTCTTTGACAAACCCGCCGAACTGTAGAAAACATCGATCCGACGGATCCGATGCCGATCCTGGCATCTTCTGTTGAACATCTCATCGCACCGTTGTCACGGCATCATTCATTCGTTATATGACTGCTTACCCAGCTGGCACTGGGCGGAGTTGAGGTCCATCATGGGGTCAATCATTCACACCTCACATGGAGACGAAAGCATTCGCCCTCCGATCAGCGCATCTGGACAATGTAGGGTCTCGAAACAAAGTCCTTGGGCTTGTAGCTCCAATCAAACATCTGCTCCGCAGCTCAGATCAAATGATCCGGTGGTGCCAGCTGGGTTTCCTCCTACCCTCCGTCCTTCAGCTCAGGAGCTGGAAAGAGGTCCTCATTGTTACCATGGACACCCTGTCCACGATTGATCAGACTGTAAAAGAAGTGGGAAGTCACTTTTGGACAACGATCGTACGATTATGGATCTTCGCTCCATGAAAACAAATTCATCATTTTAATGATCAATAAATTCAGAAGATGTCTGTTCATTGGATTTGGGATGAGGGTCGGATGGACCAAAGGGAGTCAGGAAGTAGAAGGACATCGACAACCCAGCTCAGAGGGGTCAGAGGGGGTGAAGGACGTCCATAAGGTCGCACAAGGAATCAGGATCTTCTCGTGAAGGTAGTCAGATGCGGAAAGGGGGCGGGGAACAAGGCCAGGAGCAGACGGTTTTCTCCAGTTTGAGAAGCTCCTGATGTTTGATAACTCAAACGTCAAGATTACATTACATTACAGTCATTTGGCAAACGCTTTTTTCCAAAGCGACTCACAAGAAGTGCAATTCAGTCACGATCCAAAGTACCAGTAGTCAGAAGTTAGAAGTGACCACTCAACCAAATAGCCATTTCAGAACCCATATACATTGATACATTCATTTCACCCTTTTTTTTTTTTTTTTTTTTGGCGGGGGATAGTGCTTGGTGAAGAGGTATGTTTTCCGAGAACGAGAAGAGCCGAGACTGGTTCGAGTGGCAGCCGGGGGCTCCGAGTGATGGGGTGGACGGTCGCCCAGAGGTGGCAGATCGGAGGGGACGGGTAGGGACATGTGGCTTGACCAGATCCTGGAGATAAGACGGAGCTGTCCCATTTACTGCCCGGTAGGCGAGCATCAGGGACTTGAACTTGATGCGGGCGGCTACCGGGAGCCAGTGAAGGGACATGAGAAGGGGAGTTGTGTGGGAGAATTTGGGCCGGTTGAACACAAGGCGGCTGCTGCTTTTAGAATAAGCTCCAGAGGCCTGATGGTCACCGCTGGGGCACCAACAAGAGGGAGTTGCAGTGGTCTGAAAGAGAGACGACTAGAGCCCGGATGAGTATCTGCGCTGTATCCTCTGTGAGGAATCTGCGAATCTTCCTGATGTTGTAGAGGAGGAATCTGCAGGGACGTGCGACTGCTGCGAAGTTTGCTGAAGATGACAGTTGGTTGTCTAGGTTTCTCGCAGCTGTGGTTTGCCTTACCACGGTGTTGTCGATGGTGATGGCCAGGTCTCTGTGCGAACAACCTTTCCTCGGGAGAAAGAGCAGCTCGGCCTTGTCTACGTTGAGCTTCAGGTGGTTAGCTGCCACCCAATCTGAGATGTTGGACAGGCAAGCTGTAATTCGGGTTCACAAAGAGTCCAGAAACTTCACTTTAGAGAAAACCTTCCCTTGTTACCTTCCATCGCGACGTCAACGTCAGACATTAACTGATGTTGTCACAGCGACACGTTCCCCACCCAGACCTCATGTGCAAAAAGAGGTGCATCTTGGCTCCCTGAACCTGCGCTGCGTTTTCCAATGTGCGTGCCGCGAAGGCGGATGGTCAGGAGCGTCGTGAAGCCGTCGTCTTTTCCACGTCGTAACCACGGTCACGGGGTTCAGCTGGCAACTCCAATTTGGCGCCGAAAGCACTTGGGAAATCAGTGACCTGTCAGGAATTCCTATTCAGAACATATTTTGGCGCTGACGCTGCTTTCTGCTCGTACCGCCTAATCATGTTGCATTAGAGTGGAAGGAGATGTTTTATTTGAAGCCCGCCGCCGCTCCGCCACCCTGGCCCGGCTGCAACTTTCAAAATGTCCGCCAAATGCGGAGAGAGACCGGATCTGTCAAGGTCGCCCGTCAACGGCGGGACGCGTGTCCGGATTCCGGAAGGCGGTTTCCCTTCAGAGGGGTGAACGAACGCCAGCCGGCAGACTTACGGGGTGACATCCACCTGAAACTGACGCTCCGCTATGCTAACCGCCGTGGTGCGCCGCTCACCGAAATCCAAGATGCATAATAACTTATATTCTCGCGCAATTTTAAACGGTAGAAGCTATTAGAGTAAATTGTCATCCCCCGTCCTGTCTGTGTTTTCTTTCCCCGGGCGACCCGGGGGGGCGTCTGCGAGCGTAATCCCGCCCGGGGTAAAAGGAAAAGTCAAAGCGGCTGCTGGTTTTGGCAGCGGCGCCGCGGCTCGCCGACTTCCTGCTATCACGGCGTCTCCGCTCGCCTGGGTGAAGACGTCAAAACACGGCTCCGCATGGCGTCCAAGCCGGCGATTCCTCTTCTCTTTACCAAAAGCGGGGCCTCGGAGATAATGGGCCGCGCAGAGGAGGGCGTAGATGCGTTAGCGTACGGAGGAACGGGGGGTGTGGAAATTCTAGACAGGAATAACAGCGGCGCGGATCGGGTTACCCGGAATCAGAGTGCAGCCGGGGGAACGGTCGGAGATTGGGTTCGCGGAATTCCTATAGGATAAAATCCGAAACAAGCTGGATAAACACCGCTCTCATAGCCAGACGTTCAGGGCTGCTTTCCACGGCCGTGTTTTCCTTGCCACCCTCGGCCTGAGGAGCTGCGAGACTCGCCCCCGTCTTTTTGCTTTCTGCGTTGTGCGGCCGCCAAAGCCGTGGAGGTCACCTATGGAAGCAGGGTCTCAAACATCTTCATGTTGCCCAACGGTGGCAAACATCCATTAGTTTGAGCAGAAGGTGCAAGTTGGGGTGTACCGATCGGCACGAGTTTGTTGGACCGAGTTGTCGAGCCAGAACTGCATCTTCTGCATGACCTCGAGTGGGTTGAAAGAACCCTACACGCCCAGAACTTCGATGGTCGGTTCAACCAGCGGGGACGCGGGGGAAGATCTCCAGGTTCTCCCTGCAGACCCTGTGACCGCCAGGCTGCTGCACCTGCTGCCGGGAAAGGAAAGGGCAGTGAGGCGGACACGCATGCTCCTCCTGAGCCCGAGGGGTTGGGTGAACTCCTCACCACCTCTGACAGCAGCGGGACGCGGACTCACGTCGACGTCTGCTGATGTTAAATTCAAACGGGTCCAAGTTGGACACGGCGGTCCGTTCCCCCGGCGGAGCGGACCCGCGCTGTCAGAGCTACGACCCAAAAACACCGTCCCGACATCCGGTCAGGACAGATACCCGATTCACGGATGTGACGGAGCCGAGAATTTCGTCTGCGGCCGCGAGGTCTTTGGCTCGGAGCAGCAACTGGAATTTCAAGTGCAGTTTCCAAGACAAGAAGATTCACCACCATGACCTGGATGACTGAGAACCTCCACAGACTCTTCACCTATTCATCATCCATGTTTACGGTCTTCATGGTCACTTTCAGATTCCACCAATTGTCCCGAGATGTTTCCTCACGCGGATCCGTCCCCGCAGAACCTCAGCTTGAGAGGTTCTTCTTACTAAAATGTGCTCCAGTATGGATCCACCGGTTGAGCGCAGATGATCCACCAGCCGGTGTAGTCTCTCCGTGTGCTTGAACGTAACAGCCTCTCATTTTATCGCAAATCCCCGACATTCCAGCTCCGACGCCGTTGAGTTGTTATGGTTTTGTGGATTTGGAGCCCGCCTGAAGCTCTTCAATGGTATAATGTTTTCTGGGGCCGCGGGCAGGAGAGCCCACTGCTGAGAGCGAGGTGAGAGAACCTGCGGTCCTGCGGTCCTCTTCGGTTTCTAATACTGCAGGAGTAGCTCTTCGCCGGCCAAGTGGTACCATGTGACGGTAACCGGATCGCCACGCAGCTGCAGCCGCCCGCCGCCGTCCCGGAAGGCGGCCGGAGCCGTGACGGGGCGGCTCGAACGCAACAGCGTACGCTCTTCAGGGAGGAGTGGAGGTGGAGGTGAGGGAACTCTACCCTGCCTGTTTCAGAGATGTTTATAAAGCTGTGAAATCTCTGGTGCGTTGGTTGCGGTGGTGGCGGCGGCGGCGGCGGCGGCGGCGGCGGGCCGGGTTCCACTTCCAACCGGAGCCGGCGTGTTTGTTATTCTGTGAAATGGAGGGTGGCGGCGGGCGGGCAGGGAACCCGGCCACGCTCTGCCTGGAGCTCCTGGGGCTACAGATGTTTGCGCAGACCTGCTTGTTTGCGGAACGCGGAGCTTCGGAGAGGACGTCCAGGAAGGAGAAGGTCAAAGCTGAGGAAAAGGAATCTTCCTCCTCTGCACCTGCGTCCTCAGGGCCGAGTCCGAAAATCATTTCTCTAGATTCAAAAGCATCAAAAGGCCATGAAGGTTCTTCACTGGACCTCTGTTGGTCGGAATCCCTCCACTGCACCTTGTTCACACGTCCTTCAGATGACATCTCATTTCTTCTGTTACCGGGTGCACAGCCAATCACCTGCCTTCTTCCAACCCTCTCCTGTGGCACCAACTAACAGTCTTCCTCCAGACCTCCTCCAACCTCAGCATCCTTCTACTCAGATCTTCTCCATCCCTCCATGTCCATACCATCTCAATGTGACTGTATCTCCAGAACATCCACCATGTGGTGTCCCTCTGATTGACTCCCTCCTGATCCTCTCCATCCTCCTCACTCCCAAAGACCCTCCACATCTTCATCTCTTCCTCCTGTTTTCTCCTCAGAGTCTCCAAAACCAGCCTCCATGGCTGCTCTTCACCTCCACCTTCTCCACCTTTCCTTCTTCTATCACCCCTGACACTTTTCTCCACCCGCTCCAGATGTTTCTCCACACTCTGCTGACCCTCTGTACCTAAAATCCTCCACCCTCTTTATCTCACACACATCCATAGATGATGGATCTTCTCCCATCATCCATCCATCCATGACACCACCATCATGGTGGAGGTGAAGGTGGTGGGACCTCCTGGTGCCATCAATAGCTGGAGAACAACAGGTTCTCTGTATTGACCGGGATTTACTATTAGCAGTAACTGGATATGTTTGAGGGGAAACAATGGATCCCCCTCACAAGTCACACACACACACACACACACACACACACACAGCTGGTAAAGTTGTTTTGATGAAGACACCCAATGACGCCATGCATTACAGAGCCGCTTCAGCTGAAGATAAGACGTCCGTCCACACGGAGCCGCCCAGTTGGCGATGGCGAGGAACAAGCTCGGAAAATCCAGGGAATGCAAAGAAGAACTTCACAAGACGTCACATGTTCCTCTTCTCGTCTGAACCAGACGTTCGTCACGATCGCTTTTGGGATCGACCTTGACCGCCCTTGTCCCCGTAACCGCAAACCGGCCCGCCTGTCCGCGCTTTCTCAAGATGTCTGCGTGGAGATGATTGAGAGCCTCTCGCCCGCCGCCTCCTTCACACACACACACACACAGATGTAGCGTAACCCTACACCAATGTGTCTGCTTCGGGCTTGGCCGCCGAGCGCCACGGAGCATTTGGGTGCTGTTGCGGGGCAGGGCGGCGAGGAGGGGGTCTCGAGCGAGTGGCGTGTTGGCAGGCGGATCAAAAGCGGCGCCCCGAACCCCAAGAGCCGGGGCGGAGGGACTCCCGCTAGGAGGGAGGGGGGGGGATGATATCATCCATCAGCGAACACCAAAGATGGTGGCCGTCCAAAAAAAGGATCCTCTAAATCCGCTCACAGAATAGTCGCGTTTTGAGGCGGAATCAAGGCCGCCGGTTCCGGACGCCGCCGTCGCCGCCTTCTGCATGCCGCACACACATTAATAAGACGCCTTTTTACCCTTCCCTCCTGCGGTGTGTCGTGACGGCTGTTAAAATTTAGCCCAAAGCTGCAGGTAAAATGGGAACGGCGTGCCGAATCCTACAATTGGACACGGGTTTGTTCAAAGCTGAAAAAAACAACAAAAAAATAACAATGCATGAGGAATTGGCTGGATGAGCGGCCATTTCTATGTGTGTGTGTGTGTGTGGAAGTGTTTCATGCCACCAAGACGGAAAGTCGAGGTGAAGTAATGAGTGAGGGAACAATGGTTTGGTTTGGAGACAATGAGGAGAAGACAGGAAGCAGAGGTGAAGATGTGGAGGTTCCTCTTTGGGAGTGAAGATGGAGAGGATCAGAATACAGCACGTGGTAGATGTTTTGGAGATAAAGTCACGCGGAGAAGGTTTGGACATGGAGAAGGATGCTGAGGTTGGAAGGAGGTATGGTGGAAACCAGAGAGGAAGGAAAAAGAGGAATGGAGAGGAGAAGGTCGGATGGAGGCAGGTGATTGGCTGAGCAGCCCAAAGGAGGAGACCTTACTTTTAGCATCACTATTAAAATATTAACTATAATAATAATGATAAAATAGATTCATTCATAGCTTTGTTATAATAAATCATTAATTTCTTTTTTATCTTTTTATGTTTTCTCTCTTTAATTTTTCATTCTGTTCATTTATTTTCATTATTTCTTTTTCATCAACCGACAATAACTTTAACAGCTCCAGGCTTTTGCTCGGCTCCCCTCTCATCCTCTGCATCATCACGTCTTCTCTCGGGTTCTGGTTCTTCTCGCTCCTCTCCACACACCTCCAGAGGATCATTAAGAAGGATCTTAGCCACGAACGTTGTGGTTCTGCCGGGAACCCATCATGCAGCTCCTCCGCCGTCCGAAACATCTAAACTCTTTGAAGTGCACATGAAATAAAACGACGCTGCTCTGGTGTTTGGTGGTGAGCAGAGCTGGCGTGGCCTTCACAGGCTTCCTTGATGTTAAACGCCGCTAATGATCTCTCCTGATCTGGAGATCACGGTGAACACGGCGTCCGTGTCCGCTCCCATAAACGCCCGCCTGAATGGCGTCTGCGGGAGCGCCAGGAGGCCTCTGGAGCTCTGTGAAGGCCAGGAGGACCTCCTGCTTTGGGATTAGCAGTGGAGATGGAAACATGAGGTCTTCAAGGGGCAGATGTCCTGGAACGGCGGGTGAAATTAGTGGAAATGAGCCGCGGCGGCGAGCAGAGGCGGGCGTGCCGGAGATCCGAAAAAGACTTGTCGTGACCTGCTGGAGCTTCTCCGTCAGCGTCTGCGTCCACCTCAAGGAAGAACAGCCTCGCTGTTTCTGGAGGGCCTTCCCTTCCTGCTTGTCGTTCTCTCATCGCCGCGGCAACAGGCGTTTTTAATCTGCAGCAGGGGACTTTTTTTTTTTTTGCCGCTGGTCTGCGAGTTGGCGGCAGACGAAGGCGCGTCCGGAGTTGTCAAAAGTATCTGACCTCCATCTGCGGGGGGAGATAAGGAGAGGAGGAGGAGCTCCACAGTGGATAGAGATCACACTCGTGTCCAAACAAAAACTACGACTCGGCGAGGAGAAAGAACAATGTCGCCATGGCAACGCTGGCACCGCTCCATCCCTGCCTGTGACGAAAACTCTGGTGACGCCGATGATGATGATTATACAGCGGTTTCGGGTCTTTCTTTATTTTCAAGCTAAAAAAGGTCGCTCGTTTGGAGCGGCGCGGCGGAGCTTCGGCGTCACGGCCAGAAGGTCCCCGCTCGGAGTCTCCGTCTTCTACACTGATGTCGACGTGATACACCAGCCATGGAGGCAAAGGATCGCCAATCAGCATCGAGATGGAGGACAGTGGTTGGATGTCGGACATATCGGGATTTGGACGTAAATGAAAGCTAGAAGTTGGAGCCTCCATGTTCTCCCCGTGTCTGCGTGGGGTTCCTCAGGGTTCTCCGGGTTCCAAACGCATCCAGGAGATTCATGGAGACCCTACATTGTCCAGGCGTGTGAATGTCGGATGTGACTACATGTGGCCCTGTGATTGGTCCAGAGCGAACACCACCTCTCGCCCAATCACAGCTGGAATTGGCGCAGCACCCCTGCAAACCAGCAGATAATGCGTGAATGCATGAATGAGCTCGCTCAGTTTTGAATGAACCCAGTCTGCTTCCTTTGCACACCGAGCCCATTTCTTCCCCCTCTGCTATCTAAAAACAAATTTTTCACCCGGAGTCCTTTTTAACCCTTTGATGCTGCGAAGCAAACCAATTGTGTGTGTCTGTGGTTTAATATCAGCCGTCTCGTGCACACACTAGAAAAATACTGCATTTTCCAAAGGATATAGTAGAACTGAATATAATCAGGGCGGGCATGTAGGTCAAAATACTGTGCATAGATATCTGTGTTATATTTGAATAATACATCATATATACATATATATATTTATATGTGTGTGCAGGAAAACAATTCTTTCCCTGAAATACATGAAATGGTGTCAATACACGTGGAAAAAGTGTCAGTCCTGTCCTGCAGCTTTGAAAGCCCAGGGTGGCTTCTGGCTTTTGGCTGTCAGGCCCTCAGCAGAGCCTCCACGGAGAACGGTAATGGTTTCCCCGCCGGAGTCCTGCCCGTGCCGCCCGGTGGGCTCTTGGCCGCTTCTCCGCGGGGGCCCGGCTGGTCGTCGGGGGCGCCGAGGCGCCAGCTCCTCGGCGTAAGAGATGAGGGCTGGGGAGTCCTGCCGGCGCCCGGGGCGTCCCGGTCGGCTCCTGAGAGCGTGAAGGTCCAGGGGCCGTCCAGGTCCGTCGTTTCTGCCTGCTTCGGGGCCGATTTGCTGAAATCCGCAGGGGGATCGCCGTGGCAACCGAGGCCTCGCGGGTCCAGAGGATCCTGCACCTCGAAGCCCCCCCAGATGTTCTGTGTCTCCTCCTGGCCCTCCCCGCTTTGCCCCGGCAGGAGGTCGCTCACCAGAGATCTGCTCCGAAGGTGGAGGAGCTGATAGAAACGGACGTCCTCCTCGTGGCTGTATTTACACGCCGGTACCTGAATGGACGCCTGGGCCGAGGGGGGGGCCCTGGCGTGGGGGTAGAGGTGGAGGTCCTGGGCCGGGGGCTGAAGGGCCGGATACAGCGCCGGGCCCAGGGTGGACAAGGACAGGGAGAGTTCGCCCTGGACCTCCCTCTGCTTCAGCTCCCGCTCCAGCATCACGTTCTCCAACTCCTTGTCCGCGAAGGCCCGCCTCTTCCTCATCCGGGCGCTGACGGAGGGCGGGCACGTCAGCCGCGCATGTTCGTGCTGCGCCCGCTTCGGCCAATAGGTGGCGCCGTCCTCCGGCGGCTTGAGCCCTGTCCGGAAGCCACAACCGCACGCTGGCGTTAACTCAGGCTTGTTCGATTAATTAATCTACCAGTAACTTGATGCGGCCGGTTCATGATGCTGTTGGTTAGCAGGAAGGAGATCCGCAGATGTTAAAATCAGACTGTTAGTGGCTGCTGTCGCAGGTTGAAGGGTAAAAATAGCCAGGGATTAAAGGTTAAAGGTAAGAGGAAGTTGAGCCACGGCGTGGAGAGGAAGATTACCCTGCAGAATGCTCCTCGCCAGCGAGCCGGCTTCAGACGCCCGGCCGCCGTAGCGCTGGTACAGCATCCTCCGCAGCGGCGCGGTGCCCTGGACTCCCGTCCTACCCTTGGGGATGAGACACGCGGTTCGTGGCTTCAAACGCAGAGGAATGGGGAATACAGTGATCCCTCGCTATAACGCAGTTTACTTTTCAGGTTTCCCTACTTCACGGATTTGCATCGTGCATTGTGTTCTGCATTCTGATTGGCTAAAAAGTCACTCCGCTTCTTCTCTACCTGTGCGTCAATAACGTTGCAGTTTAATATGTACACGTACGTAAAACAGCTTGCTAAAGTTACATTACGTAGTGCAAATTCTCTTGCAATTTTGAGTTTCTCTAAAACCCATAATGTTGACAAAACACTCTGGACCGACAAAAGCACCTGCGGCAGGGCCCAAAAGGCAGCGGAAGATGCTATCTATCGCAGATAAAGTTAAACTTTTGGACATGCTAAGGGAAGGTAAAAGCTATGCGGCTGTAGGTCGGCATTACGGAATTAATGAATCTTCCGTTCGTTCCATAAAGAAGGAAGAAAAAACACAAGGACGACAGCAGCAATGTATAATAGAGTAGTTAATTGTATAATAATTGTAAAAAAAAATACAGGTTTCTACTTCACGGATTTTGCCTACCACGGGTTCTTTTTGGAACGTAACCCCCGCGAAAAACAAGGGTATACTGTATACTCTGCAAAACAGGTGATTTCTAACAGGAAAGTTCCAGACTTTGCTGCAGAGCTTGCCGGCCCATTGGGGAATGCATGCAAACGCTAAGGCTGCCGTGGGCACAGAGAATGCTCCCCCTCAATAAACCCTAAATTCTGGATTATAGAGCACATCTTTATATAGGCTGCACCTTATAATTTTTAAAAGACAGAAGAAATTGTACATAAATAAGCCACACTTGCCGGTGAGCCACAGGTGTCCATGTTGAAACATGATAGATTAACGCACCAAGATGTTACAGGAACAATTTTTTAAAGACTTTTAGTTAAATAAAGACGGTAACATCAACATCTACCAGTACATAACGGAAATACTTTTTTTTTTCCAGAACAGATGCCGCACTTACGTGCAGCAGCTCTATTTCCTTCTTGGACAGCCAGACTGATCGCTTTCATCTTGCATCAAATGCATTTCCGCGAGTCTTTTTCATGATGGGGTGTATGAAAAAATCGTCTGATCTAAAGATTTATCGTAAATGCGAGTGAAAAACACTTTCATTTATCCACTGTGACGGGGCTGGCGGAAGGAAGCTACTGTAATCACCCTCCAGAAATCCAGAAATTAGCCTCATCGCTGTAAAAGCCGCAGTTCTAAAAGGGTGTGAAAAAAGAAGCCGGAATTTTCGGTAATTTCATTCAAACTACCTTAGGATGGAAAAGCATTGATTCTGAAGTAAACCAATGGCAGATTGATATTTATACAAATGAAAGTGTTTTTAAGACCTTAAAACACTTTATAGCCTTGATTTTGACACTTTATAGTTTGATTTGTATTTCTTATTCTCCCTCCTTTTTTATTACTGTTTATACAATTTCCTACTATTATTCATTATTGTTGTGTTTTACTTGAAACTCTGGCACAACAATTTCCTTCGGGATAAATAAAGTTGTTCTTATCTTATCTTATCTTATAAGACTGATTGGTACCTGCTGGAGGATTAATTGACATTTCTTCCTGTCATTACCACTTATTGACTAATTTAATGGGTTTTGGGGGGATTTGTTAAGCGTGACGAGCGCCGCTAATAAATCAATATAAATAAAAAAAAAAAAACAGGCAAAAAAATACGACTTAATTTCTATTGTTTGATCATCGCAGACAGACGGAATTCCTCCAGTGGTGCAGGTGCGTTATCGTGACAGGATGGGCGAGACTTTCAGGCTCCGATCGGAACTTTTCCTGGTGTGTGTAAAGGTGTGTGTAGGTGTGTGTATCCTTACCTCCGCCGCCTGCTGCCGCCGCAACGCCACCTGCGCCGCCATGACGCGCTGCCGCTCGACCACCAGCAGGCAGCAGGCGCATGCGCAGTCCCTCCAGCGGCAGACGCGTTTGTGGCCCTTCAGGCAGGAAACCACGCCGTGGTTGCGGCACCGGGCGCACTTCGGACTGCGGGTCGTTTTGCGTGGCTTTTGCTGCGCTCGGTTCTCTCCCCCGCCCGCCGAGGCAACGGGCCCCCCGCGTCCGCCCCCGCCTGCGCCCGCGTCCGCGTCCGCGCCGTCCTCGGACATGGAGGAGGACCTTTTCACGCGCAAAATGGTAACAAAAAACACGCAATTAACCTCAAAAACCCGCAGAGAGAAGTCACTTCTGCGCATGCGTTATTGCATCGATTCCGCGCAATGATCTGAGTCGTCCTCCCGCGGCGCCTCCAGACTTTTGGACAAAGTCTCACGCTGCTTCCCGTGTCCTGACCCAGCCCCCCCTCACCTCCCCCGGGGCAGGTTTGCGGTGCGGCTGCAGAGAGCGGGAGCTCCCGCAGAAGAAGAGTAAAAATAAATGAGTGGAAGAAGAAGAAGAAGAAGGAGGAGGAGGAGGAGGAGGAGGAGGAATCCCTCTAACCCTCCCCCGGGGAGGGGAGGGGCGGGTTGTTGTGCACGGGAGTGCCCCCGCACGGATTCACGCATTCATGTGTTCATTCCAAAACAAAACCGCAACTTTGGTCCGCAAATAGTGCTTCTAAAGTAAGGTGAAGATTAGAAAACACCCGGAGAAGGTTTCTTCTGCAGTGAGATGAAGGTCAGGAAAGACCTGTAGAAGATGTCTCATCCCCCACCCCCTTAACACACACACACACACACACACACCCCTGGACCTCCATGAGAAGCCCAGAGGTTCTCCACACGGTCAACTTCACTGGAGGTTGAGAAGAGTCCACTCGAGGCCTGGATGCCGCCGGCTCCGCTGGGGAAAGAGCGCCCCCTGCTGGTGAAGGGTTGTCATTGCATGCTTATGTACAAGTGTATTAGAACAGTCTACACACACACACACACACACACACACACACATCCGTCACAGAGGGAGTAGCGTCTACTGCATAGAGACAGCGCATGTCAGATGATCTGGAGATAAAGAGATGGTTTGGACATGGATGGAGAAGATCTGGGTGAAAGGATGCTGAGGTTTGAAGGAGGTCTGGAGGTTCATGGATGGAGAGGAAGCAGACGATGGGCCGTCAGCTGTAGTCCCTCCGGACGGTTCCAGTGAAGCCCATGTTGCTCTTAACTTCTCCTTTTAGCTTCCAAAGGACCCGCTGATGTAACCCCTCGGTGATGGAGGCCTGCAGGTGAGTCGTCGCGGAGACCCGGCGGATTGACAGTCATCAGAAGTGGCGTTCCGTCAGCTCTGCCTTCACAGCAGAGATGGAGTTTGACAGAACGCTTGGCTCGCGTCGCTCGGGCCCGTCGGCTCCTCCATCTTCTCTCGCTGAAGTTTAGACAGCAAAGAAAACCAAGCAGTTAGAAAAGTTCTCCTAACAAACCCTGAGCTGCATTTCAATGGGCTTCAGAGAGACAGGATACGGCTGGAGATCCTTCAGGGGTCCAACCTGCACCGCCTTGGAGGCATCTGGGTTTCACAGCAGATCACACACACACACACACACACACACACACACACACACACACACACACACACACACACACACACACACACACACACACACATTTCTTAATGAACCATGAAATTAATGGATCATTCACCAGTGTATTAGTATGTGTGTTTTATGCTTACTTACTGTATATATATAATATATATGTAGACATGTTTTTTAATTGTATTTATTTTTATTTTATTTCTATTTTATATTGATAATATAATCTTTTTCTGTGGGCTGCTCCCTGTAAGGGTCTCCACTTCCAATGATCTGCCTCCATCTACCTCCAGCCAACTTCCTGTCCTCCATCCATGAACCTCCTCTCAGGTCTTCCTCCAGACCTCCAGCATCCTACTCATCTCATCCGTCGTCTGTTCAAGTCCAAACCATCTCAGTGTGACTTTATCTCCAGAAAATCTACCACGTGCTGTCCTTCTGATCCTCTCCATCCTCCTCACTCCCAAGGAAGATTGTCCACATCTGCACCTCCTGTCTTCTCCATCTTCTCCACCTTACTCTTCCTGCTGGTCCATTCTCTTCTCCGGCCTCTCCATGGCTCTGGCCTGCTGACCTTCAGTCCTTAAACCCCTCCACCTCCTTCATCTCCATCCCCTGCAGCCTCACTGCTCCCTCTGGTGTCCCTGTCCTTCACACCTCCACCTCTCCAGATGTTCCTCCACCTGGACACCATTGAGTATGGAGGTGCCTTCAAACCCAGGTTTTTGTGTCTCCAGATCACCTGCCTTGGATCTTCAACCATGGCAGGTTACAATCTGGGACTTGATGGCAGCTGATGAAGATGCCCACATCTCCACCTCCGTCCAGCATTCCTCTCCTTCTTCTGCATGTTCTGGATAACGTCATCATTTTTTTTGTCCTCTTTTGAGAACACTTAATTTCACAGAGGCATTGAAGTGGATGCATGATGCCGAAGCCAGGCAGATGCAGACAAGGAACCTGGTTATGAAATGATAGTAGATGTAGAGAAGATCCAACAACGTAAAACATCAGCTCCACGGCTTTCTAGATATATTTTCGCAGAAGGGTGACGTGTAAAAGCCCCGTAGTTCTTCATGAGTGGAGTCACTCAAAAAAAGAAGCTCCAGTGAACTGAAGGCGCATTGCGCCCTCTTTAGGTGCTAACTTTTAGTGTGTCGTATTTCTTCTTCTTTTGACTCTTCCCTTCAGGGGTCGCCACGGCAAATCAAACCTCTCCATCTAACCCTATTCTCTGTATCCTCCTCTCTCACACCAACTACCTTCATGTCCTCTCTCACTGCATCCATAAATCCTCTCTTTGGTCTTCCTTGATACCTCCTGTCCGGCAGCTCAAATTCCAGCATCCGTCTACCACTATAGTCACTATCCCTCCTCTGTCCATGACAAAACTATCTCAGTCTGGCTGCTCTGACCTTCTCTCCAAAATATCCAACACGCGCTGTTCCTCTGATAGACTCATTCCTTATCCTATCCATCCTGGTCACTCCCAAAGAAAACCTCAACGTCTTCATATCTGCAACCTCTAGTTCTGCCTGCTGTCTTTTGGTAATTGTAACAGTTTCTAGGCTGTACAGCATCGCTGGTCTCACCACTGTCTTGTACACCTTTCCTTTTATTCTGGCTGAAAGTCTTCTATCACCTAGAACCCCTGACACTTTCTCCACCAATTCCAACCTGCTTGGACCCGTCTCTTCCCCTCTTTTCCACACTCTCCGTTGCTCTGGACTGTTGACCCCAAGTACCTGAAATCCTCCAGCTTCTTGATCTCCACTCCCTGTAGCCTCACCGTTCCACCCGAGTTCCTCTCATTCACACACATATATTCTGTCTTGCTGCGACAAACTTTCATTCCTCTCCTTTCTAGAGCATACCTCCACCTCTCTAGATTTTCCTCTACCTGTTGTCTGCTCTCACTACAGATCACAATGTAATCTGCAAACATCATGGTCCATGGGGATTCCTGTCTAACCTCATCTGTCAGCCTGTCCATCACCACTGTGAACAAGAAGGAACTCAGAGCTGATCCCTGATGGAGTCCCACCTCCACCTTGAACTTCTCTGTTACCCCTACAGCACACCATACCAGTATCTCACAGCTAGCATACATGTCCTGCACCAGTTTAACATACTTCTCTGCCACTCCAGACTTCCTCATACAATACCAGAGCTCCTCTCTTGGCACCCTGTCATATGCTTTTTCTAGGTCTAGAAAAACACAATGCAGCTCCCTCTGGCCTTCTCTACTTCTGTAGTAGCATTCTCAATGCAACTACTGCATCTGTAGTACTCTACCTAAGCATGAACCCATACTGCTGTTCACAAATGCTGACTTCTGCTCTTAGTCTAATTTCCACTACTCTTTCCCATAACTTCGTTGTATGGCTCATCAACTTTATCCCTCTATAGTTGCTCCAATACATCTCCTTTATTCTTAAAAATAGGCACCATCACACTACATCTCCATTCCTCAGGCATCATCTCACTCTCTAAGATCCTGTTGAATAATTGAGTCAGAAAATCTCCCGCTGCCTCTCCTAGACACTTCCACACCTCCATGGGTATATCATCAGGACCAACTGCGTTTCCACTCTTCATCCTCTTCAATGCCTTCCTCACTTCACTCTTATTAATTTGTGCTCCTTTGTGGTTTACAATAATCACGTCCTCTACCCTTGCCTCTCTTTCATTGTCCACATTCATCAGCTCTCCAAAGTACTCTTTCCATCTTCCCATCACTCTTTGAACATCTGTCAATACATTTCCCTCTCAATCCTTAATCACCCGGACCTGTTGTACATCCTTTCCATCATTATCTCTTTGTTTCGCCAACCTGTATAGATCATTCTCACCCTCCTTACTATTCAACCGAGCATACAAGTCATCGTACGCCCTTTGTTTTTGCCTTTGCTACCTCTATCTGCTCTGCCTTGATCTTCCTTGTCATCAGAGTCATCCTACAAACCAGCATCCTTTGCTGTCTGGCTACACTCTCACCTACAACTACTTTGCAGTCACTGATCTCTTTCAGGTTACCTCGTCTATACAAGATGTAGTCTACCTGCGTGCTCCTACCTCCGCTCTCATAAGTTACTCTATGTTCCTGTTTTTTCTGGAAAAAGGTGTTCGGTACAGCCATTTCCATCATTTTCGCAAAATCTACCACCATCTGTCCCTCTGCATTCCTATCCTGGATGCCAAATCTGCCCATCACTTCTTCATCCCCTCTATTGCCTTCACCAAGATGCCCATTGAAGTCTGCACCAATTACCACTCTCTCATTTCTGGGAATATTCTGCATAACTTCACCTAACTCATTCCAGAACGTCTCCTTTTCTTCAAATTCACATCCCACCACATCCCTACAACATTGAGTATCGCACCTTCAAGTTCCACTTTCAGACTGTATCTGACATTCTTTTCACCCCCAGAATGTTCCTAACAAACTCCTCCTTCAAGATAACTCCTATTCCATTTCTCTTCTTGTCAGTACCATTATAGTAAAACTTAAAGCTTGCTCCTAAGCTTCTAGCCTTATTACCTTTCCACCTGGTCTCCTGGACACACAGTATATCCACCTTCCATCCCTGTATCATGCCGACCAACTCTCTACCTTTTGCTGTCATAGTCCCGACATTAAAAGTCCCTACTCTCAGTCCCAGGCTCTTTCCTTTCCACCTCTCTCTGCTTCCGAACACGCCCTCCTCCTCTTCTTCGTCTTTGATCCACGTAGCCCAATTTCCACCAGTACCCTGTAGGTCATCGGTACCAATGGCGGCCGTTGTTAACCCAGTCCTTGACCAATCCGGTATGATCTGCATTATTATGGTTGATTCGCATGCTCGGTTTTTTAGCCGAGGCTGGCTCGGGGAGACACCGGCCAGTGCCGTCCTGAGGCTGCATTTTTTAGTGTGTCATATTTATTCGCGCTAAATCCACGAGGGTTACAAATGAGCTCGATCTGAACCCAATCAGATACTGTCATCAGTTTGAAATCAGGAAGCGCTGATCGGCTGCGGAAGCTCTCGGGCTTTGCCGTGCTTTCCGTTAAATCTCCCCGTGAATCACATTGTCTCTTTCCTCGACCGATCGCCGTTATTTTCCCCATCGGCGGGAATAAACACAAATGCGTCTGGGAGAAGGCAAGGCGCGCGTCTGCCTGGGAACTCATTAGCATATGGAAAATATGCTTCTCCACTTTACTGGATCCTAATTGTCTGATTCCCCAGCTGAACGGCCTCCTTGGACCCGGATAATGATGCGTCCCCTTCAGTGGAGGCGAAGAAGAGACCGCGGAGCGTCCATTCATTCCTCCGGCGATAGAAGAAACAAGGTGAATCCCGGAGAAGAAATGGAATAAATAAGACAACTATGGGATGGGACGGCATGCGGCTGCGCTTTGAAGGCAACTGCAGAGGGACCACTCGCTAAAGTTCTTGGATCTTCAAAAGAGAAGGAGAAATAAATATGTGATCGGTGTCAAGTCAACCAAGACAACACGGTGTGAACTTCCACTAGAAAGAGAGGAACACTGCTTTTCATGTATATTTCACGCTTTTCTGTCTTCACGTCTCATCAGGAATCCATCATCTTCAAAAAAAAACAAAAAAAAAACATCCGTCTTGGTTCTTCTGCCTGAAGGTCAGCTGTGGATCTCTGGTAGTTAACCTTCATCTGCAACTCACAGGCACCCTTTGATGGGATCCCCCAGTTACAGCTGCATCTGCCTGAGGGATCCAGGGATCCTAAAACAAGAAGGTCCTGGTGTGAGTCCTGTGGAGCGGGGAGGGTGGGGTTTCCCTAAGTGTCTGCATGGCTTTTCACCAAGATCTCCAAATTGGTGTCAATGTTGAAAATACCAATTTCTGCTCATCTGATTAGGCTTTCGGCTCAAAGCAGGGGATCATGATCAGGTTTCCCAACTTTCGTGAACGCCTCACTTCCGAAGAAACAAAAACATGATGTGTTTCTGCTTTTGCTGAGGTTCGTCATCAGCAGGTTCTCCTGTCGTCCACGAGAACATGTGGCTAGCCGCCGCAGCCGGATCTCCACCCAGGAGGTATTTACAGCGGAGATGCCCTTCAGGTGTTCTCCACCTCCCCCCCACCCGAAAAATCATCAGGAGCAAACCTGAGCCTGCTATTCATCTTGTTGGGTTTGAATCAACCAGGCGGAATATCTGCCTCCCTTTCTTGCATCGAGCACTTGACTTTCAATATGTTTTTCAGAAATGAATCCTCGTTTATCTTAAATTGTGGTGTCTGCGGGAATCTGAGCTTCACCTGGTTAGATAAAGGTTTAAGGAAAAAGAAGATGGTTAAGTGGCGTAAACATCGTTATGCCAGCCGCGGTGTCTGCAGCACACAACCTGGAAATCTCTGCATCCGCATCCCGGGACGCGACCTCTGACCTCCGAGAGCGCAGGACCAATCAAAGGGAAGCATGAATAGATCATCAAACGCACCTCTGCAGAGAGAGCGCCCGCCGTCCTGCCTCTCCCACTCTGTCAGACACATTAGCATTTCAATGCGAGGGCAGGAGATGGATGGACGTGAAACACACTGCTGACTTGGAGCGTCACTTCGGACGCTCTGGAGTTCTGATGACCTGTGGGGAGTTTTGGTTGTGGGAAGGGTCCAGGTTATGGTGGCTTGTTGTGGAAATGGAAGAGTTGATGGGCAGAAGCTAGCTCTACGGGGGTTGTTATGCTAACAGGGTGACAAAAAAAAAGCAACTTTTTTTGGATTACTGAACTGGAATGTGAAAAGGTGAAGCTAAACCATAACCTGGACCTGTCCTGAACCCTGACGGGAAACTCCCCTAGGTCATCAGAACTGAAGACGCTTCTGGGATGAGGGCTGCATTGTCTTCAAGTGAAGAAATTAAAGTCCAGTTGCCACAAAAAGAAGATTCCTACAAGAATTCTCCATGACCTGGAGGACTGAGAACCTCCACAGACACAAGGGAGTGAATGGTTATATGTCTCTGATTGATGAATGAATTGACGAATGGACGATGATCTGTTTTGCTTATATAACATGAGCAAAACAACCCAAAACAAACAAATGGAGCTGCCAGTGTTTTCTGATGCCGCCGGTGATCCTGCTCCCGACGTTTGCTCTGTGGTTCAACTCCAGGGAAGAACAAAGGGCATTGAAAATAAGATATATGAGCTATAAAATGGAGAGAGAAGGAGGGGGTTGACATCCAGGGGGGACATGAAATAATAAAAATGAGCAGATGAAGGATTTGAGGCACTGGCTGGAGGGGGAAGCACTGCGGAGGGGGAGGCTGTAATTGCCTGCTAATAAGTTGGACAAGTTGGTCCTGCTAAAATATAGATTAGACAGGAACTACCGTCCACTCATAAATACAAGCACAGGGATTGGGCTGGGAGAGAACAACAGGACAGGGATTAAACTGAGGATGTGGAGGTCTGGGGGGACGGGCTAATCAGCCCGGATGGATGGATGGCTGTGTAAAGGTACAATACGTGCCTTAACCCATGGAGAAGATCTGGTTCCCTTCTCATGGTACAAGGGCTTTACTCGACAGTAAGAACCCGCCGATGCAAGAGCTTCTCACGCTGGAGTCGAGTGTCCTGAAACGTCCCGAAATGACCACCTTCACCATGGGGGGTGAAGAACCTGCGTCCATCGTGGGCCATTGTGGCTCCGTCCATGCAGAGGAGAGGTTTAGATGGAGGCAGAAGGTTGGACTGGATGCAAACACAACAGACTTTGATTCTGCTTGTCTTCTTCTAGTCAAGACCTCTGACGCATCAAGACTTCCCATTTGGTTATCTTCTACAGACTGAGAGCCACTTTGACCTTGTGAGTCCAGAAAGCACGTTCTCAGCTCTCAGAGGAACAGACTCATGAAGATGAAGGTGTCACAGCTGCACATCAACACTTGAAGGAGGAATAAAAAAAGAATATCTCAACATATATATATGTGTGTATATCTGTGTGTGTGTGTGTATGTGTGTGTGATTGTGAGTGTGTGTGTGTGTGTGTGTGTGTGTGTGTGACTCTCGATGTCTGACTGTCATCGATTCCCAGATAATAAAGAATATATGATTTATTGAGGGAGAGAAAATGTATAGTTTTAGAGGAAGCTATTATTTCACCGCTGCATGTGAAGTCCCCTCCAACTGTGATCTATGAGATAGAGGCCTCACACTCACACACACGCACATGCACACACACACACACACACACACACACACACACACACACACACACACACACAAACACACACAAACACACACACTGAGATGGCATAACACCCGGGACATTTATTATCAGCTGCTTGTCGTTGTTGCAAAGAGGCTTCTGTTTCCTTGTCATTTCCATGGAAACCTCTGCTGGAGAGACAGTCCCATGGGTGTGGCTCCAGC
This sequence comes from Fistularia commersonii, assembly GCF_037954325.1. NCBI lineage: Eukaryota > Metazoa > Chordata > Actinopteri > Syngnathiformes > Fistulariidae > Fistularia > Fistularia commersonii. Next base: position 1,803,494 of record NC_141299.1, on the reverse strand, counting down.
CGGGGATTTCTGTCGCATCATTTCCTGGTAGAACCACAGGTGTCCTGATGTTGAGATTCAATCCAGACAACGCATACCTGCAGGTAGGGGGTGGAGTGTGTGAAACGTAGCCTGTTGCTAATCCTGCTACTGATAATGTGTGTCGCTGTCATCCATGTTCTCCTCCTGGACTTCAACGCTCCAGGACCACGGCTGAACCTTGTCCGATCCAAACCTTTAATCCCCGAGGATCCAGTGGCTGTCATGGGATCTCCTGCTGCAGAAGCCCACACACAGCATGGGCTTCCATCCCACATTCTCATAAACATAGATTAAACTCCATGAACTGTCCAACTAATGAAATTCGAGCCTTTTAGAAATGAATGAATGAATGACAAGGTGAGGGAGAAGTCAACACAAACATGAACGAGACCGTAGATGTGCAGATGTGTCTCTTCCAACGGGGTCTGTGGCGCGCAGGAGGAGAAACCGAGTGGAAATGGACACAGAAGTAGACCGACGTTTGCTCACTCCTGCAGGTGAACGACAAACTCCAATTAGAACCGGAGCAGATCCCGAGGCAGGTGAAGGAGCCCGAGAGCCAGGCTTTGCTGAGGTGCGCAGGAAACACCACTCGTATCCAGCAGAAGGTCACACTGTAAAGACAGAGGGTTCAGACAGGATGTGATCTTAGAAGCAGCATGTGCTAATGCTAACGCTAACTCCAATGTGGAGATCTTTGATTTGTTTGGGTTGACTGACATCGATTCAAAGTCCTCTGTCGTCAAGAACATGAGCATGTAAGACCTTCATCATGCGTGGTCCACAAAAGACAGAATGGAGGTTGTGTGTCTCCTTGGGACGTGTGAATGACAGGTTGGACGGTCGGATGTCTCATCACGCTGCTCTGTCATGGACTCCAGCACCCCTGAGTGCAGGATCTGCATGAAGGCAATGAATGAATGAATGGAACAGAAAAAGTAAATGACTTCCTTTGTCTATCGGATAAAGGCAGATCTTCAAGAGACAGTCTGTGTCTCAGTCCATTGAAACCCAATGGTGTGGTTAGCTGGTTCGTGCCCTCATGGCAGCTCTGCCGCCGCCGCCATCGGCGTGTGAACGAGTGAATGCTGCGAGTAATTTCTGTCTGACGGGGGTGCAAAAATCCCACGGTGCGTTATGGCCACAAGTGTCAGACATGTACGGGTGATGATGCAAACCCGGCACCGGAGGCGTTTCCCCATGATTGACAGGTCGCTTAAACGGCAATTAGCGCGTGTCGGTGTATGATTGGCCGAAGCTTTTGACAGCTCGCTGACAGGTGGAATAAATTGCTCTCCGCCTCTCCCTTTGTGCAGGGTCTCTGTTTCATCACTTATTCATAAAACATAAAAGGGCACATTAAATTTTGTCTGCGATGCCGACGTAAATCTAATGAACGTCAGGAGCTTCTCAAAGGGGCTCTTTGGTGATTTAATGGATTTGGGAGATTTTCAAACACTTTTAAAACCGCCGATCCAGCATTAGCGCTGCTGCCTCATGGCCAGAAGATCCCTTCTTGGGTTCCCGCAGGAGGTCTTCCTGTGTGGAGTCTCCACGTTCCTCCCGCAGTCCAACACATGCAGGAGGTTCATTGGAGACTCTGCGTTGTCCAGATGTGTGTATGAGAGGATGTTTGGTTGGATGTCTCTACATGTGCCCCTGTGATTGGCCCAGGGTGAAACCGCCTCTTGTCCAATGACTGCCGGGAAAGACTCCAGGAAAAGCTTTGGCTCCCACACCGGTGCATCCTGAGCAAAAGTTTAATTTCTCATTGCCAAAGAAACTGTGGCCTGAAGTATGGTGCGCTTGGACAAACTCTTATTTGCTTCTAATCCTCATTTAGGATCCAAGAACAGGTGAAATCAGCTTTCTCACATTTGTTCATCCCTCCAATCTCTTCTTGCCAGCAGTCGTACTCGGCGTTCCTTTCACTAAATAAGCTTGCAACAGCTTTCTCGCTAACACAATCTCCAGCAAGCTGTCTTTCGTTCATCCTATATAACAATAACAATAACTAACAATAACTTTTCTACTTTTTCCAAGACGTGAGACCTTTGTTTCCGTTAGCGCCGTCGCCCCTTTGGCCTCATCAGACATCTTTAGCACATCTTTGTTTCTCAGGACGGATTGACCTCGCCCTGTTGTCATGCTTAAAAGATTTGCAACACCAACACCGCTATTATTTCCCCTCTTCAGATCCACTGAAATTCTTAACTACTTCTTAACACCACCAGCACTTTTAGCTAATGATTAAGGTGGGTGAAAGGGAGTCGCTCTCCACCTCCTCCTCCTCACTGGTGAATATATCAAGGCTGTTTATCCGAACCGCTGTCGATTTCCAGCCTCAGCCGTTCATCGCCCCTGCTCACGGGATTGCTGTCGTGCACGTAGTTTTCCTCGCTGCTGAACCGTGTCTCATTAAATCCCGGACCGTCTTCACGGGAGGTAAACATCCGTTGTGTGCCGCCGCCGATTTCCTGCGTTTAACCGCGTGCGTGTTTTGCTGCGGGTGAATTTGTGACACCTGCACGGGCGCGAGGAAGGAGAACGTCATCCCGCGAGAATCGCTTGTTTGATTCAGTTTAGGGGGATAAATTATTCATCGTCACACCTGCGAGTGGAGCGGAGAGGCGGGAGTGCGATCTGCAGGAGCAGCAGCTATCGCTCTCCCGGCGATGAGAACATCATCACATCAGCGGGGTTTTATCTTCTCAAGCTACCAGGAAACAAGCCCGTTTGCTCCTAGACTGGTTTATCGCGCCTCTGCTTTCGGTTTTTGAAGCCAGAGGTGCGCCCCGGTGAACTCCAGCTAAACCGCCGACTTTCTGCTGGCAGAACTCCCCCGGAAGCTGCCTGTACCCTCGGCTGTGAGCGTCTGGCTGCACATCAGCTCGCTCCGCCATGAAGCCCCCTGGATCTCCTCAGGCGTTTAAGGTAAATCAACCCCCCCCCCCGAGCAGAAGCGAAAACGTTTGCTCCGCTCAGGCCCGGCACCTTGCATCTACGCCTGCATCGTTGCCACTCCACGGCGCCTGAAAAGCAGGAGGATCATGCACAGGAACGTAGAGGCTGTGAAACATTTGGACCATTGTCTGGGGAGGTTCTCTGTCCTCCAGGTCATGGTGAATACTTGTGGAGATCTTCTTGCCACGGAAACTGGACTTGAATTTCTACATAGAAACGTCCAGGATGAGGGCCGAAATGTCTTCAAGTGAAGAAATTGAAGTCCAGTTGCCAAAACAAGAAGAACTGGGACCATTGAGAACCACCAAAACCAGCTCCACTGGAAGATCCTGGAGAAGCTTCCATCCCAGATCCATCCATCCATTCCTCCCGTAATTTGCCGTGCTCCTCCATCACCTTCTTCACGTCCCACCCGCTTGAAGATCAACGTGAAGATTCACACCCGTCTCACCGTCCGTGGAGGCATCATTTCATTCGTCACCCACTTCTGAAGACAACACAGGACCGACCTCCTGCTGAAAGAGAATTGGTTTTCTTTGTCTGTGTGTGTGTGTGTGTGTGTGTGTAGTCCCACAGGAAGTCCAACACACACCAGTCAGACGAGCGGGACACGCAGAAGTGCTCCGATGCTCTGACAGCAAAAGCCCCCAGATCGGGGAGCTGCGGTTCCGAAGCGACGGGACCCGGGATAATCCGATTTGGGGCTCGCCGAGGTCGGAGACGGACCTGCGCGCGTGCATGTGTGTGTGTATGTGTGTGAGAGCGCAGAGCAGATGGTGCAATGAAAGCAGACGGATGCTACCAGGTTGCAGCAGCTATCATGTCATCTCCAAGCAGGATCAAGTAAATCACCTTCAGCTGCAGTCTGTCCGTCCGCTGGCTGTGTAAAACAAGGGAGGACAAATTTCTCACACTCAGCGTCAGAACGGAGATGAAAATTACACTGATAGATAGATAGATAGATAGATAGATAGATAGATAGATAGATAGATAGATAGATAGATAGATATTACATTACATTACATTGCATTTGGCAGACGCTTTTATCCAAGGCGACTTACAATAGAGGACATAGGGACTGCAAATACACTTGCAAATACACGATGCACAGGAAATATACAGAACAGTAAGCTTGGGTTAGTGAGGGTTTTTTTTTTTTTTTTTTTTTTTTAATGGACAGAGACAAACAAACGTACACACACAGACACACACACACACACTGCATAGCCTAACTTGCTGCCAACCTGATCTGGGGCATCAGCGCAGTAAAAAGTCCTGAAAGAGAAACGTTTTTACCTGTTTCTTGAAGGTTGAGAGAGATGATGCTAGTCTTGATGCTTCTGGGAGTTTGTTCCACCACTGAGGTAGTAGAACTGAGAACAGTTTTGCCTGAGATCACTAGAGTGAGCAAAAGGTACTGCCAATAGGTTTGAATTAGAGGATAGATAGATAGATAGATAGATAGATAGATAGATAGATAGATAGATAGATAGATAGATAGATAGATAGATAGATAGATAGATAGATAGGGTTCCCCCCTGGACCAATCACAGGGCCACATATAGAGACCTTCACCATCTCATTCCCGCACCTTCTCACTCCCGAGCCTGTGTCAGATACCAAAGTTCCCCTGATTTCTCCACGAATCCGGAGAAGCCTTTTTTTTTCTTGTTCAGCATCAGTGGAGGAACGTGATTTCTTCTGTAAAACCGAGAGATGTGGAAAATACAAACTCCACTTTTGTCAGTGGAGGTTGTCAGTCCTTCCAAATATTTTTGTCGCTCTGAATAAGCGTCTGCAGAGAGAGGACGGCATTTCTGGTTAATTTCTGGATAATTTATGTTCAAGCAGGACTCAAATCGACATTGAGTATCCTTCAACCTTCAACCAAGTAACCTTCAACCAAAGTCTTTTTGAAAAGATGTTGGATGCATTCTATTTTCTCTGCAGGTGTTTATCGATTTAAAAAAAAATGCACCACATTTTTTGTTTATACATAGCGTAAAGGCAAAAAGATAACATTAACTGCAATGTTAATTCATTTGAAATTTCCAAAGTGTTGACGAGACAAGACAGGGATTCTGAAGACGTACTGGGACGTGGGAAGATGTTCCTCCATCACATATAGGGAGTCAAGCGTTCACTCTCTCATCCACACATCTGGACAACGTAGGGTCTCCAGTGAAGCTCCTGCATGTGTTTGGACTGTGGAAGGAACCCGGAGAACCCTGAGGAGAACATGGAGACTCCACACAAGAAGACCTCCTGTGGGACCTTCTGGCTGCGAGGAGGAAGCGCTAACGAACCGCCGTGTCGCTCTAACACACACATTGACTGATGAATAATAAAGGTTTGTTGTGTTCTGGAGATGGAGGAGGAACATCTGCTGATGACATGAGCGTTCAAAGAAAGAGTGAGGTGTGTGTATGTTTGTGTGTGTGTGCTTTAAGTGAGTGACAGACATAAGAAAACAAGTTGTGTGTGTTCTTTTGAGGCCCCGGTTTCTTCTGTTTTGGTATTTTTAGTCAAAGCGGGTGTTGTCGGTTTTCTTGGAGAGCCGAGGAGATGTTCTGCAGCGTATGTGGGGAAAATATAAGCGCGGAGGGGAGAAGATGCATATTGTTACATAAGGCGAGGCGAAAAAGGCGTGATGGAGGAAGAGGAGCAGTCAGGAGAGGAAATAAATGTGTTTGCATGTGTGAAGGTGTGTGTGTGTGTGTGTGTGTGACAACGTGTCGGCGCCTCCGTTAAATGTCACCGGCTGCCTGGTGCCTCCGCTGCTGCCGCTGACGTGTCCTTCGGGAACGTCACTCTGATGTGACATGCAAAGATGGCGGCCCCGTCGCCTCGCCGCGCCCCGGATGCGTTCGTGCGTTCCCCAACGCCGTCAAGGCGAAAAGGACGTTTTTATATAAATCACGGCGCAAACTCAAATTCCGCCTGCTTCCGACGACGCCTAGGGCCTTCACGCACATCAACAGGCGCGCAAACGGCAAGGAACGGCGGGAACAAGGTTGTCATGACGACCTTGGGGCCCGGCTCATAGGTCACTCACTCACTGTCACCAACGCACAACATAAATGCAAATCTATGGAGCGTGTATACATGTTTTGACACATGAAGTGCATTAAAAATGTGTGTGTGTTTGTGCCCCGCCCCTCAACCATCGGTGACCTTCAAGTTTAGAGAAGGGCCTTGGCGTCGCCGTGACAATAACATTGACGTTAACGTCAGGGAAAATCATCTTTGCGTATACATGAACGGTCAGGTGACAGGAAGTACGCCCAGACATAAACACGGAATAATCTGCGCTACACCTGACCAATGACACGAGCTGGAGTCTAAATGAGACATTTAATCAGTCAGAGGTTGCCATGGCGATGCTTCCCACTTAATGAGACTCTCCACCTGTTGTCAGGAGGTTTGTGGGTCTCCTCCTGGCGGTTCCCCCGGGAGGGGACCCATGAGCCGGGTCTTGCTGTTGTTGCCCCTGACAACCATGGGGTCACATGGAGAGAATGGGCGGTTTTACGTTATCTAGGCGAGATGGATGGAGTAGCCTCCATGGCAGGAGGTACTGACGTCCACAGGGCATGCGATGAGATGTGAGGAGAAACACAATAGCTTCACTTTAAGTAGGTACTTGCAACCGTTCCCTCTCTCATTTGAGACATAATAACACCCTTGTTTGAGGATGGGTCACCCACAAGGGACACTGATTTTGGTGGCCATCATGGGCTCCGACCTGGGTATTGCTCAGTATTGTCATGAATACTGTTCCAAAAATGAAAATTGTTTTTCTTTGGAAATCTTCTGGTGGCAACTGGACTTTAATTTCTTCACTTGAAGACTTTAATGACCTGTGGGGTGTTTCTGAACATAACTTCCAGGGTTGTGGGCGGGTCGAGGTCATGGTGGCTTGTTGTGTAAATGGAGAAAGACCTGCGGAAACAAGCTCGTAGATGCTTGTGATGCTAACGAGGGTGTCGTTCATTGGCACAAAACAGCATCTTTGTGGGATTACATGGATTGGAAGGTGAAAAGATGAAGCTAAACAAAGGAGTGAAACCAGTTGGATCCCATGGACTGCGGCTCATTTGGACATTACCAGGGCTGGTTCTGGTGGTGGGTCTTTCCTGGTTGTTTGGAGGATGTAGAAGGTCCTGGTCCCTCTTGGATACCAGTACAGCATTGTATGTTTCCAAAAGGTTGTGTCTGACACCCCCTCCTCTGTTCAGAGATTTTTTTTCTATTTTGACAAAGATGGCTTCTTTGATGTCACTCTCCAACCATCTGCCTTCTCTGGACAGAATACAGACATTGCTATCTTCAAATGAATGGCCCTTGTCCTTCAGGTGAAGGTGGTCCTGTCCTGAAGTGGTGGCTCTCCTATGTTGGGCCGTCCGTTTGTGTCCTCAGCCATTCTTGGGAAGGTCTTGACATGGACCCATTCAGAAATCTGGAACTAATGTTAGGCACTGTTTGTTGTTTTTCTTAGAACCCAACAGCGTCTTTATTCACCTTGTCACTGTAGAACCAGGATTTGTATTCCACTCTGCGTTGTCGTTGGAGCTCACGGAGCACATCTGTCAACCCTCTTGTTTCTAGACCCTCTCGTGGTTTTCTCCAATTGAAAAGTTTTTAAAAGGACCAGCGACAGCCGGCTAAAGCTGCAGTCGGATGATTGTTTTCATCGTGGTGCTTTACACGACAGTAATCAGGAACAGGAATCTTTCTTTGCTAGGAATGATTATGCTAGCTTGAAGAAAACATCCAGGCTTTGCGTATCTGGGTCTAGAATGTCCAATTATTGACACCTCTGGCTGCTCCCCAGTGCTTTCTGGGATCTGGCTTGAATGGTGAAACCCTGGAGATCTCAACAGGAGTTGGATTCATGGATTCAGGGTGCATTTCTGCTCAGAATTAAATCCAAATACAGACATATATTACGTCCACTAGGAATGTTCGCTAGAAGCAATGTCTGTTGTGTTCTGCCTGTTCCTCCCTCTCCCTTCTCTGATTCTAGGTTGGCATGTGGCGGTGAGGCAGACAGGTGGAAGTAATTGACAATCAGCAAACAAGGCGCAGCTGATTGGCCACACCCATCCTGTGCAGCTTAAAAGCCGCACACACCGGATGTCTAATCGCCAGAATGTCACATTCCACAACGACGGCCGCTGGGTTTGTTAGTTCCCCCCCTCACCAGCTCAGCTTCTGTCCGTCAGAACCCCTGGATCATTCCACCGGTCTGCTACACCGTCATCCAACTCCACTGCCACACACTGTTCTCTGCCTGCCTGGAACCCCCTGCTTGACTCACTGCCTTCCCACCAGTTGAGTACCGTAGGATCGTTTAGATTAGGAATCCTTGCCTTACTGAATTTACTAGTTCATTCGTTCGCCTGTTTGTTCGTAGCCTGTTCGATAATTGATAACGTTAGTTTGTATCGCCACTTAGGTCTGTTAGCTAGTGTTAAAGCTAGTCGCCTTCAGTTTGTTAGCCTGTTCACTAGATTTTCTAGTCGCCTTTAGTTGACCTGTTCACTAGTGTTGCTAGTCGTCCTTTGTCCCTTATTCAATTTTTGTTTGGCTCCATTTCTGTTTGCATTTTGGCTATCATTAAATTCGGAGTCCTGCTCATGTCTTGTTGCTCCCTACCTGAGTCTTTGAATCACCCGTAACAACATATCCTATCTGTACTCTACGCTCATGCCCTGTGTGATCCTGTATATTCTTGGGAGCTCCTATCCAAACACAGCTAACAGAGCAGTACCATCAGGATTCGGGGAGGGGGGGACAGTGCAATATGCTCAAGTGTAACCAGTGTCAGTAGAACCAGGGAGAAGAACTGTGTCCACACGCCACCATGTCTTTGACGTCCACACATACCGCCGCCAACTTCTGCGCCACCTCTTTCGAAGAGTGTACGCATCTACTATTTGTGGAGGTCATCCAGGTCATGGTAAATTCATGTCGAAATCTTATTGTCCTGGCAACTGGACTTGAATTTCTTCACTTGAGGACATTTCAGAACCGAAGAAGCCTCCGGGTCGAGTGGTGAAAGTGAAGAAATTAAACTCCAGTTGCCTGGTTGAAATGAAGATTTCGACATGAATACACTATCACCTCCTCTTCTGCCGCCACCATGTTGTCTGAACTCTTAGGTCAATTCTGAACTCTGCACCGCCCTGTAGTTGATGAATTACTAAACAACCACGATGACTTGAAGCACGCATGTCCCTCTGAAAGGCTCATACCTGTTTAGGTATGTACCTTGAGGACCACAAATAACCCTCAATGGTGCAACAATTACTTTCAAAACTAAGAAGAAACAAGGCTGCATTTTGCACCTTTTCTTTATCCGCCCCTTGTGCCAACCTTCCACCCCTCACCTTGTACTCTCTTGGTATGGATCTGGCACACATGGTCCTGCCTGCGGGCGTTTGATCTCTGGCTGCAGGTGTGGACTCCAGCTCCAATCTGGCCCCGTCTGTCTTCTCCATGCGTCCTCTCCCTGCTGTATCTTTCATGAAGACGGCGCCAGGCCCTTGTTGACATTTCATGAGGACCCTCATTTTGAATTCCCAGGGCCGGTGTGGGCAGAGGGCCCGCCGTCCCTCTTTGAAATGATAATAGGGCCAGGTGGAAGAACAGATGAAGGTGAGGAGGGGAGTGATGTGAGGATACGAGAGACGCGCCGATGGGACGGGAGGATGCGTTTATGGGATGAAATGGGATTTGCGGATTGGCAGGCAGCATGAGGGGGAAAGTAAATGAAAGCGTAAAAGGGGGCGAATGGATGAAAATGAGACTCTAAAATCAGAGGAGATGGGATGAAGTGTTCCGCACAGGTTGAAACACGGGATTAAACATCAGACGTGACTTAGGGGACGGACAGAGATTGAGGTCGGTCGGAAAAAATGAACAACTAGAAGAATTATAGGTTGTGACCTGGAGTGGTGCTTGGATTCTCTCCTCCGGAGGCCAAAGGGCAGCAGCCTCTTTTCATTGTAGGAACTCTCTGCAGCTCTGGAACCTTCTCAGGAACTAGTCTGTTTCCTGGTGCATGGGGGCAGTAGAGGAACCAGGGACCATGGACCTCAGCTCCTTGAACCATCTTACCTCCTGCTCAAAGGCAGAGTCTTTTTATGCTTCCATATGAATTCATTGGTGATTGGTGGAGCTCATAAGCCACGCCCATTCCCAGATACTTTTTTTTTAGACTTTCCAAGGGTTTCTAGGGTTAGCCTAGAGTTAGCTAGTGGCTAACGGAGTTCTTCACACGGTGAGAAGTTAAAATCACCCCCACGTGCCTGATGGTCCTCGCTTGTTATTCCATGAACGCTGTGGCTGCCTCCACCTCCACGGTGTCTGAGAAGTTTGTTTTTTGGGGTTGGAACTCAAGGTGCACATTGTCAATCTGGTCCTAACGGGGTTCCCTTCCAGCCTCTGGGAGTGCTAAGCTAAGACCTGAAAGGTTCCCCTGGCAGTGGCTCGTTCCTGGAATGGTATTCGAGCAGGACAGATCCCAGAACTTCTCTGTCCGAAAGCCGGTCATGGTTTGGATTAGCGAACAACGTCTGAGGACAAGAGACCCACGGTTCAGGATCCTTCATTGAGGAGCTCCAGAACAAGGTGAAGTTTTTCCTTCTTTGAGGCCTCCTTTCCACTTCCAGTCCGTGTACGCTTGTTGTACTGTGACCGTAGGGGTGGAGCAGCCTACAAGATAAATGAATACATCAACATTGTCACATTTTGGAAGCTGTCACTTTCCTCATGGATCAAGAAAATGAGGACGGTTTGGATCCCTGGCTGGAGGCTCTCATGAGATAATACGGACATTGCTGCTTGCCGGGATGGATTTGCTCCATTTTCCCAGATGCTCCTTCGCTGTGCGGCCTGATCTCCATAACGAAGGAGGTCACAAGACCCCCAACGCTATGCCAGCCTGGAGCATCATGGACGTCGTGGACTTTCGCAGCTGAGACCCGGTTTCCTCCCCCTCCGAGTATCCCCCAAACATGGAGAATTGTTTTTTTTTTTCCCGTTAATCAACCGGTTCATTTCCCTAGTTCACCGTTGGGTCATCAGCTTTATGTCTGCGGAGCACTCTGGTTCACGTACGTCCAGCTTCACGCGCTCCTCCATCAACAGCTCGTCCCCGGCCCGCCGATTCATCCGTATCCCGGCGCACACGGGAGCATTTTGCCCCGTGGTTGTGTGTCAGGCCTTCAAAACGTGTCTGCGCCATGCATTCTTAATTATATCACATTAGCCGCCATATCAGGCGTAAAGGCGTCCGGGTGGGGGAGTCACTAACCGCATTTGGCCTGCAGCTCCAGTCCCGTGGGTGATTGGAGGTCTGGCTCCGACGAGTGAGTCACTTAGTGACTACGGCAGCAGTGCGCTCCGGCTCAGAGCGGTTGTACGCACGTCGTCGTACTCCGGCCATATGATGCGTTCGAGATCATCCACGTTTCTCGGTCAAAGCCCTGCTCGTACAGATGTGCTTTGCCCAGAGGAGGGGGGGGGGTGGGGTTAAAGCGTCTCTCCATGATTACCCGTGCAGTTTCGGGGGATTTGCGCACAGATGTAATCAAAACAGGTCATCTGAAATTAATTTTCCCATTGTCCTCTCCGATTTATCTTGTGATTTACAGCGCTAACTGACAGAGGGGTATTTGAGTATGTAATCCCTCTCCAGTTAAACTGCCCATCAAACTGCTGCGTAATCTTCCGGGGGGATTATTCTAGAAAAATAAAAAACAAAAAATGCAAACATGACCGCCCTTCCTAACCTCCGCAGTCAGCTGTGCCACCCTCGCACAGAGCGAGACATAAACCTCTTTAAAACACGACGCAGGACGGCGCGTTTAAACTCCCCTTTGACGTTATGCTGCAATACGAGCCCTTCGGCGTGATTGAAGAGGAGAGAAATCGGGAAGGCTGCCTTAAAATCAACAGTCTCATCCTTTTTGTGTGATCTGACACCGCAAAGACACAGGGAGGCGGCGAGGGGAGTCCTCAACACTTTCCCTCACAGCAAGGGGTCCCTAGTTCAATTTCAACAGGAGACCTTCCTGTATAGAGTCTCCATGTTCTCCCTGTGTCTGCGTTGGGTTCCTCAGCGTTCTCCGGGTTCCTCCCGCAGTCCAAAAGCATGCACAAGGTCCAGTGGAGACCCTACATTGTCCAAGCGTAACCTGTTTGGGTTAGAGCAGAACGGTTGTCTGTGGAACTCCCGGTTGGATAACTGGCACCTCTTAACTTAGAACTGAACTTTATTCATCCCAGAAGGCTCCAACATGACAAAAATTCACTCGGAACATGACATTGCTTTTCTTGCTGTCGGGTTTCCCTCTTGCAGAGAGTGGAGGAGTTCTACTGTTTGATGGCCACTGGTAAGAGAGACCTTCTGTGGCATTCTTTGGTGCTCCTCGGTGGACTCAGTCTACAGCTTAAGGTGCTCTGGTCGGACCTCAGGCTAGCATGCAAGGGGTGAGAGGCATTGTCCCTGAAACTGGGCAGATTATTCAGCATCCAATGAGTCCAGTTCAACTCACAGGACGGAGCCTGCCTTCCTGATGAGCTCATTTGTCTGTTAGCATAGGCTACCCAGCACACTAAAGCATAGAAGATGATGCTGGACACCACAGTGTGATCAAACATCTGCAGCTTGGGTCTGCAGACGTTGAAAGACCTGAGTCTCCTTTGAAAGACCAGGTGGTTCTGACCTTTCTTGTATATGCCATCTGTATTGTTAGTTCAGTCGAATTTATGGTCTATATGGATGCCCAGGTACTTGTACTCGTCCACATCTGTCCCAGTGATGGAGATGGGGTTTGGACAGGTCCTCAGTTGCCCAAACGTCTGCCGGTTGCCAAGAAGTCTAACAGTTTTCCTAAAGTCTACCGGTTTACCGAAAGTCTACCATTTTGTTCTAAAGTCTTTGTTTCATTGAGTTGCCGGTGGTTTCGTCCACACCACTCCACAAACCTTTCCATCACACTCCTGCAGTCAGCCTCCTGGCTTCCACTGATACGGCCCACAATGCCAGTCTCCTGAGAACTTCCAGTGTGTCCAGAAGTTGTTGAGACACTGAACCTCTCACTGCTCCCCTTGTGCTGCGAGGTGGCTGCCAGCTGCTCATGGTTCATCCATAATGGGTTAGATGTAGAGAGGACTTTTCCCACAAGTCTACTTTATGGTCTATATGGTACTTGAAGATGCAGGTACTTGTACTCATCCCAAATGTTCACAACTATCCCACTGATGGCGATGGAGTTTGGACAGGTCCTCAATTCCCTAAAGTCTACCAGTTTTCCTAGAGTCTACCAGTTTTCCTAAAGTCTACCAGTTTCCCTAAATTCTACAGTTTTGTTTGAAAGTCTACCGGTTACCCCAAAGTCTATCGGTTTTTCTAAAGTCTACCATTTTTTTCAAAAGTCTACCAGTTTTCCTAAAGTCTACTGGTTTTTCTAAAGTGTCCCCATTTTTCCTCAAGTCAACTGTTTTTTTTAAAGTTTACTGTTTTTTTCAAAAATCTACCGTTAATTCTAAAGTCTACCAGTTTCCCTAAATTCTACAGTTTTGTTTGAAAGTCTACCGGTTTCCCCAAAGTCTACCGTTTTTTCTAAAGTTTACCATTTTTTTCTAAAGTCTACCAGTTTTCCTAAAGTCTACTGGTTTTTCTAAAGTGTTCATAGTTTTCTAAAAGTCAACTGTTTTTTTAAAGTTTACCATTTTTTTCAAAAGTATATCATTTTTTCTAAAGTTTACCACTTTTCCTAAAGTCTACCAGTTTTCCTAAATTCTACAGTTTTGTTTGAAAGTCTACCCCAAAGTTTCCCCAAAGTCTACTGTTTTTTTCTATCGTCTCCCTATTTTTTCTAAAGTCAACCGTTTTTTCTGAAGTTTACCGTTCATTCTAAAGTCTACCGGTTTTCCTAAAGTCTTTGTTACGTTGAGTTCCAAGTGGTTTAGCCCACATCACTCCACAAATCTGTCAAATAAAGGGAACAAATAAAAGGAGTTTATCTGTGTAGATCCTGTCAGAAGCAAAGGCGTTAAAAGTGGTTCCGTCACCTGTGGATGCTCGGAAACCTGTGAACCACCTGCAGAATCCTACCTCGACTTACCACGGTGATACATGGGTTTATTGGACCCAGATTTCACCAAAAGGATTAAACTCCTCCCCCTGCCAGCGCCCGGAGCCTCCACTCGCAGGCCGCGTCCCAGTTCATCAGCGTCAGCGCTGTTGTTATTGCTGCAGAGTGCGCTCAGCACCTCATGGGTCCCGCCGCCGCCACCGCCCTCGCCGCCTCCGGCTTTTCACGCCTGCACGCAGAAGGGCCGAGCGTTGAAACAACAAAGTTGCTGCAGTGTTCAGCGGTGTGAAGATGCTTCAAACGCTTCGATGATAACCGCTGAGATACATCTGAATGGCGACTCCTGGAATTATGGAATCAGAACGTCCGTCCTGGCCTGAGGAGGACAGAGAGACCAGAGAGGGAAGGGAAGCACCATACCATAGATAAAATGGTTAACAGCATTTAGCCCGGCCCCCTCACAGCCAGAAGGTCCCTGGTTGGATTCCCACTGGAGGCCTTCCTGTGAGGAGTCTCCATGTTCTCCACAGGGTTCCTCCACTGGAGACCCTACATTGTCCAGACTAGTGGGTGAGAGGGCGAATCACAATCAGAAATGCTTAATCTCCAAGGCAAGGAATTTGAGATGGGGTTTAGCGATGAGGAAGGTTACAGATGTGTAGTTCTGGTCCTGATGGACCGCAGTTGGAAAAGTGCATGTCCTGGGTTAGAGGGGTCCTCCTGGAGGTGTGCAGGGCCTGTCACCATCTCTGCAGAGCAGACGGTACTCTCTGCCCTCGTCTCTGGTGGCGGTGGTGATGGAGGAGGTGATTATGGACTCTGATGGAGGTGTACGAGAGCACCATCGTTAAACTTCTTCGTCTACCTCTGGAAGAACATCCTCTGCTGCGCTTTGCTTGCGAGGGAGCTGAGGGAGTTCTTCCTGAAGTCCACCGCCATCTCCACAGTCTTCAGAGCGTTTAGCTCCAAGTTGCAACGACCGCAGCGAGGTCGATATCCCAACTGTAGGACAACTCATCCCCTGCCAGAGACGAGTCCGGCGAGGGGGTCATCATCCATGAACTTCAGGATCTTCATGGGTGCGGCTGTTGGTGTGACGGTCGGAGTTGGCGTGAATGAGAGGGTGAATATCTTTCAGTGAGAAAGGTTGGTTGTCGCTACATTTTGGCTCGATATCGAGCGCAAGATGATGAATGAGTGAATAATACACGTCTCAAAGAAATAAAGGGAACATATTCATTCTCAATGAAATATTCTTATGAAATACTTTGTTTTTTACATGATCGATTGAACAAAATCACACAAAAATGATCAATGGAAATCAAATGTATGAACACCTGAAGGTCTAGATTTGGATTTGAACGACAGGCTGATCCAATGTCCTTAAAACAAGACAAAATGAATCAGTGTTGCTTCCTGAATGGACAGTTTGATTTCACACAAGTATAAGTTACATTGTGTTGCTTAGGTATTCCCTTTATTTGTTTGGGACGAATATAACGTAATATAACATGCAGAATTCTGCCATATGATACAACTGTGCGTGCAGAAAAACAGAATAGTGGCATTTGCCTGCAGTAACCTTCCAGAAGACACCCGTGACCTTTTTTTTTTTTTTTTTTCAAATAAGTGTGTTTGCAAACGTAAGTTCAGCAACGGCTCCCCCGCGTCCTTTGCCCCCTCGGCCCCGGGAAGAGCTTTGTTAAGAATCTGAATTGAAGGTTGTTCCAGGGGTTTCTCAGCTGACGGTCACCTCTTGTGACTGGTTGGCTGCCGTCCTGCTAAAGGGGAGAAATATGAATCAGACTTCCATCGCTCCCTGCGTATCCGTAGTTCTCCTCCTTCCTCTGAGAGGAGCCTCTCTGCTCCAATTAGTCCCCTGTACTTCCTGCTAATACAAAGCGGAAGTCGCGCACGTTTCCATTCACAAACGCCGCCTCATTAGCAGAAATCCACGCGCGGCCCTGAATGGATTGTTGTGGCGTTCTGGCAGCTGTTTACTGGGGTTTTATGAAAGCTTATGTTGATTAGTTTCTACTGAGAGACAAGCAAAACACTCTGGAGGATGTCAATTAATGCCTCCCGACACACACACACACAAACACACACACACACACACAGACTACTCAATTAAGCCTCTTCAGTGTTGATTTACCATAAACCCCCAGGCCCTGGAAGCACCCTTCAAAAATTACGGGGGCCGCCACCTGCCTTTCTCCGCCTGGAGGGGGTTTTGATCGGGACGCCGATCTTTGGGTGGTTCCTGTGTCCTCCGAGTTCCTGCTTCCAAGCCAAAGGGTGAATTGTCGCGTCGAGACGATGGATGGATGAACGTTTGGCTCTGGTGACGCTCTGAGAAGATCTCTGAGGAAATCAGATCTGGTGTTTACCGAGAGTAAACAGTAACGGAGTACTTCTCCTCGAGCCAGAGGCCGACTTCCTCTGCTCCTCTGATTATCTGAGAAGATTGCCCGACCTGCCTTTTGTCCAAAACAAGCTGTGAGATGATGGAATTTGGGGGGCGGCGTGGGCGATCGAACACTCCTGGTTGAATTGCCGGCGCCTTGTAGTGCGTCCGACTGTTGTTTAGCAACACTCCGAACCCCTGACTGCTCATGGTTCATCCATGACGGCTTCATTGAGAATGAATTTCAACACATCCTTCCAGCTTCTGACATGTGAAGGCTCCTCGTCTCTGAACCAGGGAAGCTACCGAACAATTGATTGGAGCTGTAAATCGTTTCCTCTTGGATTTCTTTCCCTCCTGTGGGCTCTTCTCCAGCCGGAACCTCGGTTTGATATTCCCAGAGCTCCTGCACCTTCACCACCATCAGAGGGCGTTGTGTGAATGATCTTCATCTGGAGATGAAGGAAGCGAGGCAGATGTTCTCTCACATCTTTTTTTATGTTATGTTGTATCAAACTGTGCGAGAAGGTTGGAGTGAATGGAGGAAAAGCCTCAGGGGTGTAAAAGGACTATCTGCTTGAAGGACAGGAAGGGTGGAGAGTGCCTCCTTTTTTTGAGGCACTGGGGAAAAGACAAGAGGCAGATGTGAAGATGTGGAGGTTCCTCTTTGGGAGTCGGGAGGATGGAGAGGACCAGGGGGACGGAACATGGTAGATGTTCTGGAGATGAAGTCACACTGAGATGGTGTGGACATGGACGGGAGGGATGGAGATGTGGGCGCTGGATGTATCTGAGTGGAAGGATGCTGAGGTTGGAGGAGGTATTATTATTATTATTATTATTGTTATTATTATTATTAGTAGTAGTAGTAGTAGTATCATTATTATTATTATTATCATCACAACTACAATAATAATAATAATAATAATAATAATAACCGTTATTATTATTGTAATCTTAATATAATTATAATAGTAATAATACTTATTAGAGTAATAAAGTTTAGTAATATGGTAGTAATAATAATAATTATAGTGATAATAATAATTTCCCATAATTCTTGCTGTTATAATGCATTGTGAACCAAACATGTTGCATACCAAAGCTATGTTTTTTTGGTGAAGGCAAAGCAAAGGTAGGGAGAACAACAACTCCAACAACTTGGAGCCGTTTCCTTGTGTGAGGAGGGTGTGTGTGTGTGTGTGTGAGTGTGTGTGGTGGGTGAGATCACACCTGGAGCTGCTGGACGCTGCGTCAACTCATATGAACAGGAGAAACAAAGAGTTTCCTCTTCAAAGTGTTCTGGGTGCCACCCAGTGCTACTTCTTTGGAAAGGGATCAGACACAAACACACACACACACACATTCACGTTTTCCTTCCAGTAGAGTAACAAAGTAGAATCATATCTGGTTCTCCTTCAGCTCCTCACTTATTTTCACATGAAGATTGGAGAGCGTCAACATTCCTCACCTTTGAGATTCACAATCCATTCTCCTCCTCCTCTCCATCCATCCTTCTTCTCTTCATCCATCCATCCTTCTTCCCCTCTCCATCCTCCTCCTGCTTTCCCCACCGTCTGCTTGAAGAACCCGTAGGAGGAAAGGAGGAGTAGATCTTTCCCCTCCTGCAGCTGCAGGCTGGTATGTCTTTTAAACTCTCTTCTTCTCTGTCCCTGAAGGTTGGCGACTTCTCCTTTCTCTCTTTCGACCTGTCCATCTTTTTCCCGTCCTCCCCTCCCCGTTTTCATCTTCTCCCCAGCGTGGGTTCCCCTGCTTCTCTGCGGTCCGCCGGCTCCGTCACTGGAATTGGACGTTTTGCACAATTCCCGTCGTCATGGCGATTCTTTTCCCAGAACCGACATGAAGGTGCGACCCAAGTTCAAGCTTCTTTTCGGATCTCACCTTCTTCCCATTCCGGCCTCCTGAATATACAATATAATAATACAGTACTGCGGTGTCGCAGTACAATTCTTCATTCATCCATCCAGGGTTTTAGGGGGTCACATATGGAGACATCCGACTGTCCACCCTCTCATCCACACGTCTGGACAATGTAGGGTCTCCGCTGGATCTCCATCATACGATTGGACTGTGGGAGGAACTCGGAAGAACACGGGCAGAACACGGAAACTCCACAGACGCAGGCCTCCTGAGGGAATCCAACCAGGGACCTTGTGGCTGAGAGGAGAAGGTGCTAACCTCCATCTAATATTTATTTTGGAAACCGAGGATTTGGGAATATTTGCTCATCCTGGCAGCTGGACTTACATTTGACCTCCTGCATGAGGAACCCCACGTGGATGCGGGGCAGAACGTGAAGAGTCCACACAGAAAAGGCCTCCCGTGGGAATTGAACAAGGTTCTGCTGAAATGAAATGAAATGCAACCTGGAGACTTTCTGATTGACATTTTTACTTTGTAAATGTCGTAGTTGTCTCGCTTCCATTCTGCCGTGAATACAAATATGAGGAGCTACGAGGAGGAGCTCCAGCTTCTGACTGGGTCTTGTTTGCCGACAGGGAGGGTTCATTTTAGATTTAACAACGACCGCAAAGCACGCGCCCCGGCGGACGGTCACGCTAACGACGTGTGACGTCAAGCTGAGCTCTCGGACAAGCTGGAGATCCTGGAGCAAATAGGAACCGTGGCTTCCAGAGGGCTTGCAGTTATGTTTATCTTTTACAGTAAATATCCAGGCCAGTTGGGAGGGTTCCCAACTGGGGAGGGTTCAGAAGATGCTTCCGCCTTTGGCTGAATTCAGCATTACTGTCCTTTTTTTTTTTTACCTAATTGATTGAGATCACCCACTTTTCATGCAAAGCCATGGCTCAGAACAAATTAATGGGAGGTTTACTGCACACCCTGCGGAGCAAAATCAAACATGAACCGGAGATCATTCGGTTGCAAGGCTGTAGGAAAATCCAGATCCCGGATGCGAGTTGTTATTTCCACGCTGTTTTTCACATTAATATACCGTAAAGCAGGATTCCAAACTTCCCTGCTGTGAGGAAGAAACCGCAACTCCGCCGTTTGATGAGGAAACACGACTAAACCAAAATGGACACAATGCTGGCAGGAAAATAAAGCATCAGAATTCATGAGGTAGGACCCGTGCGGCTGGGGAAAGGGCAGATCACCCGTGGTGACTCTTTTGCTGCGAGCTTCCTTGTTTACCCATCGATTTTTGGGAGCTAATGCTGGACCATCTTCACTGACCCTTACATGAACCCGCATACTCCCCAAAAGCAGACGCCGGGGTTCTTTGAAGAGGGGACCTTGAAGAGGAAGCTAGGCCCAATTTGTTTGGCGTGCCGAGAGCAGAACAGGGAAGACGAGGCGGAAGTGCTTAGCTTCTTGTAGCGTTCCTTGCCATTGAGGAGCGCATTGAGGTCCCTTCGGCGGCAAAAGGGTGCCGTCAAGGAAAAAGGGAGCATTTGTTGTGCTCTGGCCGGTCCATCGTGTTGCGCGTCATGGGGATGACGATCAAGCCGCCTCGTTCAATCCCTTGTGTTACAGTGGGTTACATTTAATATCCTTGTTGGCAGGCTGCTGTTTAAGGATTACTGAAATGTCCATTAAATACTTCATTATCCATGCTAATACTTGTTCTCTGCTTTCATTAGACCAGGAGTGTCAAACTCATGTTCACCGAGGGTCTTCAAAGGGCCACATGGAATGCTAACAGTATATATTAACCAAATGTAATGTGAAATAAATGTAACGACTCCTTTTTATTCAATAAATCATTCGAATCCAAAATGTTACATAAGCATTTGCACAGATGTGAAAAAGAAATGCTTACTGGTTGCTCTGTTACAAAGCTAGCATTCACTGCTGCAGTGTTTTTGGATGCAGCTTTCGTTAACACATTCTGTTGCCATCTGAGTTTGGCTTTTAATTCCTGCACAATTTGTTACTTTTCTACAAGGCTAACTATAGCATACTTAGCTCTGTGTTTGGACGTAGATTGTAATCTTTGACAACCGATGCCGCCTCATAACACAAAAGACATTCTGCTTTTTCTCTTTGAAGCACAAACATACATTGACCCTCTCGTCTTTCTTGAAACAGCCTTCCATCTGCATCAATTTTTCTCATCCTAAACATTTAGGGATCATCTGTATTTCTTCATTCCACTTTTTGAAAATGGCATTGATGTGGATTCACTGTGATCTGATGGCAAGATGCTGTAACATGATCGGCATGAATTGTGGGAAATACAGTCTAGCCAATGCACGCATGTGTTGGCGTATTTATTTTAAGACATTCAAACCTTTTAAGACGTTCTCGCAAACCACATGAATACCGTTTCGGGCCACATCTGGCCTGCGGGCCTTGAGTTTGACACGTTCATTAGAGTCTGAGAAATTTATTTTGAGTTGGTGTTTGATTTTGTCCGGTTTGTTTACCTTGCTGCATAGTTGTTCCCCGTTAATATCCGGATCAATAAATATGCGGATCAATTAACATGCATCTCTCCCCTGCCTGACCCACCGTGGTCCGCTCGCCCTTCCCGCCGCACAGACCAGGCTAGTGGAGTTCCGTTCACCACACAAAAAACAGCACATCTAATTTCCAACCCTCTTTCGACGTTTTTTGCTACCAAAGCTCAAACCACTGATCTCCTTCCTCGTAAAACCACCTGTTCGATGGAACGATATGTACTTGATTGTGGACGAAGTTGATAAGCGGCATGCGAGCAAATAATCCGTGAACTCGACCAATGAAAAGCCCAGCTCGGCTTATCAGCTTCCCGTTAAAGTCGCGATGCAGAGTGGACATTGCAGCTGATGACGTACTGGCAGGAGGGGCCGCCGCTTTAGGTGTGCACGACTTTGTGTTCACAAATGCTAAGAGGGGGTCTGTTTGTTTTGGACGGAGATCACACAGCATGCTTAAAACAATAGCTGCACCTCCAGCATCAGGCCACGCACAGGAGTCCTCCGCCTGTCATCAGTCCAAAGACATGCAAATCTGTCTGTTTCTGGGCCGCTAATATTCCCAGGCGCTTTCTGGATGCAACAAGTGAATCATCATCTAGCCTCAGTTTGGCGGATATCCTTGTGAGCTAAACCTGCGAGCAGTCAGACCGGTTCCTCCCAGATCCGATCTCCTTGACTGTTGCCTGAAACCAGTGGTGTGAGTCATCGTGGTGTTCTATTCAGCATTGTCACACAACGTAGCAAAGAGTCGTGAAGTCAAGCACCACAGAACCCATCAAGACCTGAAACGGGTTTCTGATGGCGGACATCGAAGCGGGAGGATGGCCGTCTTCCACCTTCAAACCCTTTGCCTCAAAAACGACTGGGTTTTGGTTTAGAATTGAAATCATGGTTCCGTAAACTGGAGGAAGACGCGGTAATCCGAGCTGCGAGGGTAAAAGTCAGACGGATGTTTTTCTCAGAACCACCTGTCGGTTCGGCATTAATGCGTATTTACAGAATCGACTAAGCTTGACCTTTAGGCAAAATATTTCCCGAGCCGGCGGATTTGTTTTGGAGAAGTGCATGAAGCCTCCCGGGTTACTCCCGTGGCTAAGTGCCGAGACTAAGGCTTTTATGGTAATTACTGTCATAACACAGCTTATGTGCGCCTCAGTTGCCATGGCAAAGCTTCATGAACATCATCAGATTAGTTTACTCGGGTACTTGACAGCAGTCGCAGCGTGAAGACAATGCAGATGCCATTACGGATGTTGGCGCCGGAGCAGTCAAAACACAGGCGGACGCTGGAAGAGAAAGGCTTCTCCAGATGAGGTCTTCGGAGCAGCGGTGGCCTGGAGATGGATGGAGGGATGGATGAAGGGCTTACCCCTCATTGTCTTTTCCACTAAATGGTTCATCTTGAGCCTTTTTGGAGATAAATTAGTTGATTGTCGGTCCACCCACGCACTTCGTTGGTCCATTAGATTCAATAGAGAGGAAACATGAATCACAAAGGCAACTTCTGACCAGGATAAACCAGCATCCCTCTTGCCGTCCCTCCACCTCATTGTGGGACCAGATCGTGGCGCAGAGGCGCGGCACAGATACGGAACGGATCCCCGCTAAAAATAGCTGGGATCGGATGTGGCGTCATTAAGCTCCAATTCCGGGGCCGATGTTGTGAGGTGTAGCGGCGGGGATTGGGGCTGGAGGAGCCGCCCCGTCCTGGACCGCTGCCCGGGCTAAAGGCTAAATCCCTCCACTCATCCCCGTTGGTATAGCAGCCTGTGGAGGAAGATCTGCACCATGAAATATAACATTAGACAACTAGCAACAATGGCCATTTTAAGATCTCATGGAGGTCATTCAGCTTCCTGCTTTGGTGGAGGTCCAAAGCCTCTGAGCTCGGTGGGCCACAGAGGAGTCCGCCTCCACGTCTCTCTCCTCTGGCCTCGGTTGCTCGTGACAACTTGAAGCCTTCAGGTGTCCCACCCGAGGGCATTTTTTTACCCTCCAATTTATCCTGTATCTTCTCGTCCTCTTCATCCCTTTTCCTCCCTGTTCCAATCCTCCCCCAGCCTCTGTGGTCTCCATCCCTTTGCGTCTGCTGTGCACCACAACTCCAGGAGGAGCATCTGTAGCACTGCGGCAGCCACATTAATGGTGCAAATATACATAACATGGCCAAAAGTATTTGCTCACCTGCCTTGACTCGCATATGAACTGAAGTGACATCCCATTCCTAATCCATGGGGTTCAATATGACGTGGGTCCACCCTTTGCAGCGAGAACAGTTTCAACTCTTCTGGAAGGGTTGTCCACAAGGTTCAGGAGTGTGTTTATGGTAATTTTTGAGCATTCTTCCAGAAGCGCATTAGTCAAGAAGGCCTGGCTCTCAGACTGTACTTCATCTCAAAGGTGTTCAAGGGGGTTAATGCTTGGATGCAGCTGCTCAGCCATGGAAAGCCATTCAATGAAGCTCTCTGCGCACTGTTCTTCAGCTCATCTGTAGGATACATGAAGTTTGGAGGCCTTCAGCCATTGACTCTGCAGAAAATTGTCGACCTTTTGGTACCTCAGCATCTGCTGACCCCGCTCCATCAGTTTACGTGGTCCAACACTTCATGGCTGAGTTGTTGTCATTCCCGAACACTTCCATGTTCTTCTAATCCAGTTGACGGTGGGATATTTAGGACTGGACTTGTTGCACAGGTGGCCTCCTATCACACTTCCATGCTGGAATTCACTGATTCTTTCACAAATGTTTGTCCAAACAGTCTGCATGCTGCACCCATTCCTGTGGCCATGGAAGTGACTGGAACACCTGATTCCGATGATTTGGATGGGTGAGCCAATACTTTTGTCCATATAGTGTACATTGACAAGAACGAGAAGTTGTGAAACACCGCTTCAAGGTCAGAAACTATTTGGAGGGCAATAACTCTGGACTCAACGTGGTGTTTTGCTTTTGTTTTTCCAACGAACATGTGAAGCAGAGTAGATATGGAGCTGCAGCATATCTGGGACACATATCTGTAAAAGCAGCTTTGTCTGGTGGCCGTGGCTCCGTTCCAGGCCAAAGCAAAGTGTGACAGCGGCAGATTAAACCCCGCTGCATCGAACGCCGAGGAGATCCCGCGACTGCTCACCTCACCTTTCCTGCGTTCATCTTGGTTGTCCTTCAAACCGTCACTGTGGTCGTTCATTGATCCAAACAGGAAACTGTGGTTTTTGGTGGTTTTCAGCACTCAAATACAAAATTTACCACAATTCCAGCAGTGTTTTCTTTATCTCATTTCATCTCCATGAGGACCAGGCATGCGGTGGCCCAGCGCCTTTTCATGAAGGTGTGAAATGATTCCACCAACATGTCTTGGTTGCATCTTATTAACTAATTATTATTGAGTTATTCTAGAAAAACGTTTGCTTATTCATTCATTCCGCTGCCGCTGTTTTCTCTTCATGATTCGTCTTCTTCCTGCAACTCCAGGTTATCTTCAGAAGCCCTGGGGTTCCAGGTGTTGCTTTGTAACTCCTTCTTCGGGGTCTCCTGCCGGTGAAGGTGCTCACATCAGCTCCGAGATACCTGAGTCACCTGAGCGCTCAGCGCTTCCAGGAGAGCAGAGGATCTTCTCTAAGCCCTTCAACCTGTCTGGAAGGATAACCAGGCCTGAGGGACGGGAGGTAAGTCTGGCCTCCTGATTCCACAGCCTCAATCTTCTCATTCCATACCAGGTTGGAGATCAGAATGGTGGAGAGTTGGAACGCTTGACCTGGTAGGTTGAGACTCTGAGTCTCTCCTGTCAGGTTTGCCGTTTCGGAATTCGTTTTAGCGCGAACAACCGGGACGCTTCCACGTCGAGAGTGATGGTTATTTGCTCCCGTGGAGAAGATTGTGTCCTCCTGGTCTTTGTGGACCTGCTCCCCGGCCCAGACTGAAGACGGGAAGAGGCCTCCATCAAGCGGGATTGGGTAATGATGGGGATTCATTTGGAGGTGACGCCTCCTCGGCGTGAACAGGAGGGGTTATAACCAGAGGATGGCAGCGTGTGTGCATGTGTGTGTGTGTGTGTGCCCAACCCAAGCTGAGCATAACAGGTTTTCTCACTGTTAGACGGTTCATTAGAGAGGAGGGCGGGACAAAGGCGCCCACGAACGCCCAGCCTGGCCGGTTAGGCAACGCAGGCTAATGCTAAGGGAGGCGTTAAAAAATTAATCTTTGTTATAATTACAATGAAACCATGACTTAGGAGTGGAATTGGTTCTCATAACTCAGTTTGCTCATAGATCAAATTAAAAATCCACATTTGCATGAACTGAAATGCTGGTAATCCATTCCAGCCCCTTTGTGTTTTTAAATAGGAAAAATGTTCTATACACAACAAATAATAGTACATGATGAAAGAGAATGTAAAAAAAGTTTTTTATCAAGTGTATTTATTTTGAAGATCTGCGGAGGATCCACCCTTAATGCTGCAATGCTATGCTAAATGTAGGTTTGCTACACTTTATGTCTAACCTTCATTTATGGACGGAGTGAAGCTACTCCTCTTTCTAAAACCATCAAAATGTCCTTGTCCAACCTTGAACGCCTCTTCGAACGCCCCGTCCGTCCAAGTTCCCACTGTCCAAATCCCTGTAAATGTCTCCTGCCTTCTCCCAGACGATGTTCTCCGTCACTGTGTCTTCACGGACGAGTCAAGACATGCACATCTCGCTCATGTTTGTCAATGAGTCTCTCTGGCCTAGCTAGTAGAGGACAGAACATCCCACTGTCTTTGAATGCTGCTTCACGGCCACTGGCGGCCCTGTTGGTGTCAAAGGCTCATCCTGCTCTCTCTTAACCCAGATCTAGGCTCGGATCACAAACCATGATTCACTTGTAAGTCAAACTTCCTCTATTTTTTCAAACGAGTTATTTCTATGAACTGTTTGAATAGAAAACCTCACACTGATTCAAATGTAAAGCAATGCTAAATTAGTATTTATACAAATGATTATAACAAATAAGTCTCCCTGCACCCCAGTTTACTGATGTGACCCCCTGTTGTAATTATGATTTATCACTATTATTATGATTTATTGCTTTAACTCTGGTATTGTATGAGGAAGTCTGGAGTGGTAGAGAAGTATGTTAGACTGGTGCGGGACATGTATGCTCACTGTGAGACAGTGGTGAGGTGTGCTGTAGGGGTAACAGAGAGGGTCAAGGTGGAGGTGGGACTTCATCAGGGATCAGCTCTGAGCGCCCTCTTGTTTGCAGTGGTGATGGACAGGCTGACAGGTGAGGTTAGACAGGAAACTCCATGGACCATGATGTTTGCGGATGACATTTTGATCTGTAGTGATAGCAGGGAACAGGTTGAGGAAAATCTAAGGATGTGGAGGTATGCTCTGGAAAGGAGAAGAATGAAGGTTAGTTGTAGCAAGACAGAGTATATGTGTGTGAATGAGAGGAACCCGGGTGAAACGGAGAGTTTACAGGGAGTGGAGATCAAGAAGCTGGAGTATTTCAAGTACTTAGGTTCAACAGTCCAGAGCGTAGGAGAGGTAAAGAAGAAGTCGAAGCAGGTTGGAATTAGTGGAGGAAAGTGTAAGGGGTACTATGAGATAGAAGAACATCAGCCAGAATGAAAGAAATGAATGAAAGGAAAGGTGGAGGAGAGAGTGGTGAGATGGTCTACGAATAGTGACAAAGACCAAAAGATAGGAGGCAGAGCTGGAGGTCACAGAGATGAAGATGTTGAGGTTCTCTTTGAGACTGACCAGGATGGACAGGATCAGGAATAAGTCCATCAGAGGGACGGCACATGGTAGATGTTTTGGAGAGAAGGTCAGAGATAGTTGGGTCATGGACAGAGGGAGGATAGTGAATATATTGGTACAAGGATGCTGGAATTGGAGGTCTAGAGGAAGACCAAAGAGAAGATTGGTGGACATCGTGAGAG
Source organism: Fistularia commersonii (assembly GCF_037954325.1). Lineage (NCBI taxonomy): Eukaryota > Metazoa > Chordata > Actinopteri > Syngnathiformes > Fistulariidae > Fistularia > Fistularia commersonii. The sequence goes on along the minus strand of NC_141299.1, from coordinate 1,776,622 downwards.
AGGATATGAAGGCAGTTGGTGTCAGAGAGGAGGATACAGAGAATAGGGTTAGATAGAGACGGTTGCTCCACTGCGGAGACCCCTGAGGGGAAAAGCCCTAAGGAGAAGACGAAGAAGAAGAGAGAATGAGTTATTGCCTTATTTACAGAATTGTCATTTTGTGGCACTTATAAAGTATTTCAGACTTGTTTGTAATTTGTGAAGCATGTAAATGGGGTCACTGGGACATGTCCCTTTAGAAAAAAAGATAAAAACAATGCAAATCTGATGTAAATAGCCGATGGAGAGGCAGCGCCGTATAAAATCTAAAATCTAATCCAGCAGCCCCGCTTCCATCAGGGACCCCATCAACTCCTTTCGCATTCATCTCGCCAACTTTCCTCACACCTGCAGAAAGACCTCTCTCATGCGAACTACATCCCATAATGCCCTGGACGGTCTCTCCGGTATTATCTTCAAACACTTCCTGTTGGCGATGATGGCGGGATGAACGCGGAGCGGCCGCCCGCCGGTCAATATGCACAGTGTTTGATCCAATTTGACCGAAGGCAAACAGCCGGCCAGGATTAGGAGGGATGACGGTTTCGCTGCACGACGTTTATCGGCGAAAGGGGAAGTGGTGTGTCTTGTAAACACTTTGGGAAGGTAAATGTTTGGGGAAGGTTTGAAATGATTTGTTCTTCATCGGGAAATAAATGTTTAAAAGTGTGTCTTACCTCTCAGTTTTAGAAGCGAACGCACAGAAACCGTTGCCAACATGGAGGAGGTGCCTCCTGGCAGCCTTTCCAGCTGTCATTGTGTGAGAAACGAGCTTCACCCTTGATCAATGGCAGGACCACCTATGGAGACATCCAGCCATTCACCCTCTCATCCACACAATGTAGAAGCTCCTGCATGTTTCGAACCCTGAGGAATGAAACCATCTTCAGAAGCCCCAACTTAGATTTATGAGCCAGTTTATCATGAGATTTGTCCTCCCAAGTTCCATTATCTTCTTAGGAGGCTTCACCCTGGACCACTCCACCACAGGGACTCATGCACCATCTGCATGTGTCTGGACTGTAGGAGGAACCTGGAGAACCCTGAGGAACCTCATGCAGACATGGGGAGAACATGGAGAACCTTCTGGCTGTGAGGTGGAGGTGCCAAGGACGTTCTGTTGACTACTTAAAACATCTTCAGGGAGAGATACTAGATTGCATAAAATTTGACAACGATGGACCAGGATCTGGAGGACCTGGGGGACTTTCAGAGTCACCTCTGAAGCTAGGTGAGAGTCGGTCTCAAGGGACGTTCCAGGATGAAGGTGTGAGATGATTCCTAGCAGAACGCAAGAAGCGCAATGTCAAAGAACTTTGCAGAGGCAGAGACGGAGCCGGTATCAAGCCGTGTTTTTCCTAGTCCTGAAGTCCAGACATCTGAATCCATCCATCTGCCTGTGACGTGAAACAGCAGCTTCTGGTTTTGTAGAAATATTGATCAGATAAGCGTCGCGGAGGAGATCATTAGTCAGTCAGGACGCTGCCGATGGGATTTGCGCTGCGTCTCCTCAATGACAAGTTTCTACTTCAATCCAGCACAGAGGAGCACTAGAAGGTTGAAAATGGAAGAACTCTAAGCTGTTTTCTCTGAACAGATGGTGTAAGCATCTCCTCCTCACAACCAGAAGGTCCCTGGTTGGATCTCCACGGGAGGTCTTCCTGTGTGCAGTCTCCATGTTCTCCTTGTGTCTGCGTGGGGTTCCTCGGGGTTCTCCGAGTTCCTCCCACGGTACAAAAACATGCAGAAGATCCACCGGAGATCCTGCATTGTCCTGACGTGTGAATGGCTGGATGTCTGTATGTGTCCCTGTGGTGGAGCGGTCCAGGGTGAAGTTTGGAAGACAAATCTCGAGATAAACAGGCTCAAAAATCCAAGTAGAGGCTTCCAGAGCCGGTCCTTCTTCACTCTGGGCTCCAGAACCATCAGACTACAAGTAACAAGCCTCTTGTTGTCCTGGTATCCTTTCATTTTTTAAATTTTGATGGCGCACCAGAAGGTCGCGCACCTTGTCATCCTTCGGACCCTCCGTCCGTACGAACGCCATATGGTCGGGATTTTTTGTCTTCCGACCAGAAGACACCCAGTCGTTTGTGGCGGGGCCGAGGGGGGTAACCCAAGGCAGGGAAACACTTCTGACCTACTTCTTTCCTCCGGACGATTTGTGCGCGAAGTCGGGACATATGGCGCCGCTCGTGGGGTGAATTCTTTGCTTCGACTGGGAAAAGGGGCCTCCACTCCGGAGCGGCGTCATTGTTGTTGTTGTTGTTGTTTTGAAGCCGATGCGTTTGCCTGGAGCTTTAGCTCAAACGGGGAGAAACCTTACAAGTAAAACCGGTGACGTCTTAATTGTGTCGTTGCTTTTCTCACACACAGTTTTTTTTTTTGGAGTTTGTGATGTCCCTTTCCCACCGATCCACTTTCCTCAGGCCATTCAGGCAGGGTTTAAGGGTTGACAAAGGCTATCTCGCCAAAGCTCCACTTGACCTATTTTAACCACCTCTTGTCGGGCCAAGGGCTCCGCGGTGGCAACACGTGGTGGTCTAAGCTGACCCCTATCATGGAGCGCGGGAGGGATTCGACAGAAGAACACACCAGAGCCTCATTCTTGCTGTCTAAGTCCTTGCACTTAATCCCCTGGGGAGGTTGTTTGCCAGCGATATCTCCACAATAGCAATAGCGAATAAGCAGCGTGGAGTGAACCATCCGGGGGCGGTGTGTGTGTGTGTGTGTGTGTGTGTGCGCGTGTGTGTGTGTGTGTGTGTGTGTGTGTGGAAACAACCACTTCCATACAACCCCAGTGTGACCCAGTAGAGCATGATTCTCATGCGTTAGCATGGTAGCAGATATACTCACCTTAGCACTCCAAAAGGCAACTCTAACTTTATAAGGCCACTTTTCTTCCAACCGGCCATCCAGGATTTTGTTTATTGTGGTTCGGCTGACAAACTTGCGGTTTAATTTGAAAGCGAAGCACCTCCCTCGGGTGTCTTGCTTAGACATGGCTGACATAGCATAGCACGGCAAAGAACGTGTTCTCTTTGGGTTTTGCCGCGGAGAAAAAAGAAGATGAAGCTATCCCCTCTTGTTTATTGTTTTTACCGCTGTTTTCTGCTCGAACAGAGGGATTAGGCCCCATCTTAATTTCCCGGCCTCACCCCCCCCCCCTTGTTCTTAATTCCATTTAAATGCTTCCCCGAACACAAACCAGGTTTTCCCTGTAGCCTACTTTCTGTCCGACTTCATTAACGTCGTCGCCACTCTCCGTTCTAATCCCCGCTGGATGGCGAATAATTGGGCGTCCCCTCATCCGTCGGCGGGCGAAAACACGTGGCTCGATGGCGGAGTCGCGACCTCCACCCGCCGCTGTGTCGAGAGAAGAATAAGCGATGTGGATATAGGAGATGATGCGCAGTATATTTGACCCAAACGTGCAGAAATGTTTGGTAAAAACAAGCTCGGAATCTCTTGAACCTGAATGGTCCCATCTGGCATTCCGCTCTGCTTCTGCTTCTATTTTCATTTAAATGCATGTTTTTGGATGCCAAACACCTGAATTCAGATCTGAGCGGGGGTTGGTGCTCTTCGCTGGTTTTCCAGGCGAGTCTGCAGCTGGACAATGTGATGGGGCAGGAAAACTACCATCAAATGACAGGTGAAGGTTGTTTACTTGTGTACTAGCATTGGATTTACTTTAGCTGGAGTTGCAGTTACCGCTTTCCTCTGGTTGGATTCCCACAGGTCTTCCTATGTTGAATCTTCATGTTCTCCCTGTGTCTTCGGGGTTCCTCAGGGTTCTCCAGGTTCTTCCCACGGTCCAAACACATGATGAGGGTTCAGTGGAGAACCCTGCGTTGTCTAGACGCATGGATGAGAGGGTGAATAGTTAGATGTCTCTACAAGATGCCCTGTGATTGGTCCAGGGTGAAAACCACCTCTTGCCCAATCACAACACTGAGAGCAGGATAAGCATAAGTAGAAAATGAGTGAATGAATGAATGAATGCATGAATGAATGAATGAATAAATATACTGCATCTTATCTTTCCAAAGCAAAACTCACAATAGAATAAGTCACTGTGACCATATGGTGGCACTGGAAAATAGAATAATCTCAAATATTCTGGATCTCATGCCATATTAAAATATAATACATTTTAGAGACGTGTGAATGAGACGGTGAACGGTCATATGCGTCTGTATGACGTGTGAAAGACTGAATAGTCATATGTCTGTCACCATATGATGGCTAGTATGGGCTGCGGACTTGTGTAGGATCAGTGGGATCGAGAATGAATGAATGAATGAATGAATGAATGAATGAAAAAGCATTCAGAGATGTGAAATTTGGTTCTCGAGGTGAATGGGGATTCGTAGTGATAGATTAATGATGACAATTCAGTCTCATGGGATGTTGTGAGATGCCGAATTGTCTGTTTGGTACATAAATATATAGATTAGATTAGATTGAATTTTATTATGATTACACATGTCAGGATACAGAGTAACGAAATAGACTTAGAATCTAATCAGAAGTGCAAAAAGCAGAAGTGCATATGTACACAAGATAAATGCAGTATTTACAGAAATACTTCTTTTTTCTTCTCCTTGAATAAATCCTGACGAGAGGGCGGTCAGCTGAGTCCCACCCTGGATTTGTCTGTCTGAAGACACGTCCGCTAATCATGTTGTACGTCAAAGATTAGAAGTTTTAAGTCCTGCTAAACATGACGGACAACGTGGAAGTCAATATTTGCTAATCCAGCTCAGGCTGTGAGGAGCTTCTCCATCTCTCTCCTCTCCTTCTATCTCCTATCTCCTCCCACATCCTCTCACCTCCGTCTCACTAATGATCTGACCTCCCTCTTACCTCCTGCGTCCTTCCCCTCTCCACCCTCCTCCTCTCAGTGGTCGAGGGCTCAGCAGGGAGACTGCAGATAGTCCCGGCCCACTCCAGCCTCTTCATCTCCTACCACCTCCTCCTCCATCACATGATTAAACCCTCACATTTGTGGATTTTTTTTTCTTTCTTTTCTTTGTCGTTACTCTTCTTCTGCCTCCCCTTTGGTCGTCTCCCTCCAGGGTCCAATCATCTCAACCTCTCCTCTCACAACATCTACCCTCCTGTCCTCTCTCCCTCCATTCATGAAACTCCTCCAACCCCCACATCTTGTCCATCCCTCCTCTTCCCATGTCCAAACCATCTCAGTGTGACTTTATCTCTGGAGCACCTCTTGATCCTCTCCATCTTCCTCAGTCCTCAAAGAGGAACCTCCACATCTCCATCTCTGCTGCCTCCTGTCTTCTCCTCAGTGTCTCCACTCCAGACACCGTGGCTGCTCTTCACTTCCATTTCTCCACCTTTCCTTCTGGTCGATGCTCTTTTCTCCACCCGTTCCAACACGTCCTTCCACTCTGAACCGCTGACTCTCTGCACTTAAAGTCCTCCACCTTCTTCATCAGCCTCACCGTTCCCCTCGGGTTCCCCTCATTACTAAAGCGGCAAATTAAAAGCGACTTAAAATGTTTTCCGTTGCACGGCGGCGTGATTTGTCCTGATTAAATTGTCTGCATCAAAGTCACAGCTCGGCCCGGAGAGGGCGGAGAAGGTGGAGGTGGTAAACATCCCTATTAACCGTTAACAAAGCATCCCAGATATGAAAACACGCCTGTTTGGCGCGTGAGCCGGCGAGAGATTATCCGTCCGGCAAACACGCGGGCGATTGAGATGCCCTTTTGTGCCGCGCAACAGAGGGCATTTCATGGGCACGGCGCTGATCCGCTCGCTGGTGTGCAGCTGCAGCCGTGTAATCCCAAATTATTTAACCAGATTACCAGAGCATGAGAAAATGTACGCCTTTGAATTATGCATGGGGGGGGGGGGGCGGGACGGTGGGGTGCGAGTCCCCGGTCTTTGTGTCGCGATCCCCCTCCGAGGAGCGTGCGGGACTTATCGGCGCACAGGTGAAGGACGAGGTGTTTTGTTTTTCCTCCTGTCGAGGATGAAGTTTGGTCCCGTCCCCCTGAACAGAACCTTATTAAAAACCCAACCGGGGGATTAGAGAGTTAATCTTTGAAATGTGATACCGGCTTATCCAATAGATGCTCAACACTCTGATAAAAATATATATATATTGAAATAATAATCCCTTTTCCAGGAAAATAGAATAAGAAAATAGAGAGAAAAACAAGTGCAATAAGAGACGGGTATTTACACCCTGCATTGGCTTCGTACCCTTCTGGCTGCTCGAGTTTCAGCCAGGTGGCTCTTAATGACAGCTGAAGATCCAAAACTGGTCTGAAATCCAACGCAAACATTACGGTTTTCATTCATTCGGCCATTATCGCCTTTACCCTTCACACAGGGTCGCGGGCGAGGCTGGCGAGCGATGAAGTTCCCCCTGGATCCATCACGGTGCCTCATATGGAAACATTCGGCCATTCACACGTCTCTCCGGTGAGCCTCCTCAAGGGTTTTGGTCTGCGGGAGGAACCTGTAAAAACCCGCAGAAAACCTGTCTTTCCATTGTGTTTGAACGTCGTTGGATCCGAGGTCACAGATGGTCAGTGATCTTCTACTTGTTTCTCAATGTCTTTGGGATATAATGATGCCTCAGCATCTGAGGTGGGACTTGTGAGGGCATTTCAAACAATACCGTCTTTGGTTCCTCCTCGCACTCACAAGACAAGTGATAAGTTTCTGTTTGCCCTTTTCAGGGAGAACGCAAACATCTCCTCAGTGACTCAGACCTTCTCGTCTCTTTCCCGCCGTGAGGATCTTCTCCAGCCTTCAGCCTCAGCTTTGCCATCCCGGGTTTCAATTCCCCCCTCTGAGGTTTTGTTCTACGTCACACATGATTCGCGGCAAGCGATCTTCCTGTTCCAGATTCGGTCATTCTGAGAAGTCCTCCTTCCTCTTTCAGACAGGTTCAGTTTTCTAGTATTTTCTCGGGTTCAGTTTTTCTGGTATTTTCTCGATACGGCGTGCGGGAAAGACCCTGGCTGATCTGCCACGGCAATGATGGCATTCGGGAGCAGGGCTGTTTTATCGCAATGGCGATTGTAATCAGAGTATCATGGTGGCAACATAGTGGTGGTAACCCGCAGCTGTCCCGTCACATGGCATGGACAGACGCCGTTTGTACAGACAAGCCCATATACATACAGGGCTTTTTGTTGTCCGCGCCCGGCGCGTCCTCGCCTCACAAATGCCGACTTTAAGTTAACTCTCACAGATGTTTACATTCAGGGATTGCGACTGTGACATGCATAGTCTCCGGGTAGAAGAAGCTCAACTTCACGTCTTGGGTCCATTTCCAAATCTCAATCTGTGTGTTGTAGTCCAACGTCCAATCAGCTCAATTTCTGTTTAGCACTGCTACTTAGCTGTAGATGCCATCGTTTAGTCCGGGTGAATCCAATCACCAAGTTTTGAGTCCAAAGACAGACTTTGGTTCTGTGGAGCAAATGATCAAGAGGTGGCAATGGCAAAAGTGTTAAAGAAAGGAATATTCTGCAGCGTGTCCAGAACGTGTCCTACAAGAGCATAATTCAGGGTACAGGACGGGGCCCAAAGCTTACATTTGACTTCCTGCATTTTTTGGACCGGGGGAAGAACCCGCAGAATCCTGAAAAAAACACGGTAACACGAGGAGAACATGGAGACTCCACACAGAAAGGCTCCTCCCTTGGAAACCAATCAGGGACCTTCTTGCTGTTAGGAGGAAGCGCTAACTGCTGCACTGCTCAGGAACCATAAGCAACGGCAGACAAGAAGGTCTTCAGCTCTGCTTCAAATAATCCACAGATCAGGCCTGCAGATGGCAAGACCGCTCCACAGAGTGGATGCACAAGAAGAAAAGACCTCCTCAGACACTCGGGGACACAGAAGAGAAGAACCCTGGAACGTTCTAGATCAGAGTGTCCGATGACATTGGGCGACGTGACCGAATGTGATTGAAAAACCAATTGACGCTGCCAGGCGGCACTCATTCTACAATTCACCGTAGCAAGCAGAAAAAGAAAAGAATGTTAGATTTCACTAAAATCACATGGATCAGATATTGATAAAGTGAAGTAATCATTGCCTCTCTGGTCTGCCAGCAGGTCCAGATCTTCCAAATGTCCTGCCGCTTCAGGAGACCTGATCTGCCGCTGACTGCATCTCAGTCATGGCTTTTTGGGTCAGGAGCTGTGACAGGAAAGCAGATGACTTTTCTGTTCTCAGTGAGCGCGCGCGCACGCACACACACACACACACACACACACACACACACACCTCCAGTGATAGGCAGAAGACATGCTGACCATGGGCTTTGAAGCCTCCTTCAGACAGCATTATCAGTCTCAGGCTAAAGGCGGAGGGCAGCTGGCAGGGAGGCAGGCAAAGAGAAAAACCCAAAGGCAAAGCCACACAAAACAAATCACAGATGCAAAGACAGACAGGTATGGTCAGCGTCCTGAAGATCTGAAGGTCTGGATCGGACCTTCTCCCCGTCCCTCCGCACCTGCGAATCCCAGACTTCCGCTGGATCACCGTGGTAGTGTTTTCTATCGAAGAGGTCGAAAAACCGGGACGACAAAAAATGCCCAGCTTTGGGGGCCGAAGCGAAACCCAATCTCCGCACGGCAAAACAGTGAGTCGGGATTAGATGCCGGGTGTCCCTCTGCAAGGACACAATCTGCAGACATTAGCTAAATGTTGCTTGAGCGGCTTCAACGTGAGTCCCTGAGATGTTCCCCCCGCCAAGCAGGCCATCTGCACGCCATTCCAATGTTCTCACCGGTATTGTGCTTCTATGTTGTTACTTTCAGCCAAATCTTTCTGGGAGGAAGAAACCTTGCGAGATTTTCTGGCTGTCTGGGGGAAGGGCTGAGGGACCGCCTGCCGGTGCGATACCTTCATGAAGCTAAGCCAGGAGAGTTTAATTTTGGAGGTGGTGTTTGGCTTCCTCCTCTCTGGTGGATGCTGCTCATTAAGAGGGCAGCGTGGTTCAAATTTCAGCTGCAGAGCAGCAGTTTCCTGACTGTTAGGAGGGTGGAGGGGCAGCTTCAAACATCTGACGCTGGCACCCGACTTCACCATCTAATGAGTAATCGCTCGTGAGGTCAGCGTCCGTGTAGTTTACTTTATTTTTACATCTACGTCGAGATGTTGTTGGCAGGGAGGATGGGAAGGATGAGGTGCTTGTACAGCAAGAGGGAGGGAAAAAAAACAAAATGCTGAGCGTGGGCTTGGTTTCCATGACAACAATATCTTCACACTCTAATAAGAGCAGGAAGTGGGCCATTCCCGCGTGGAAACTTCAACCAAGATGCTTTGTAAAACAATGTGCCCGATGGCTTCTGATGTTGAAAAGCAGCAAAACTGACACGCCGCGATGGGGACTAGGTTTTTCCCAAGCAGTGGAAATTGTGCAGAAGATGGCCCGAGAAAAGAAGAGGAAAAAGAAGGACATTTGGTGAGTCACATTTTGTTTAAAATATATACGCATAAATACAGCATTGCATCGTCAGCGAATGGTTTTATGCGTCCTTATGACATGTTAATGAGAGGGTGAGTAGCTGTATGTCTATATATGGTCCTGGGATGGATCCAGGGCGAGGTCCGCTTATTGACCAATCACAGCCCGGTTGGCTGGCCTTTTGCAGGGCCTGCGGAGCAGCTTTGGGTTCGGTGTTTTGCCGAGAAACACTTTGTCAGACCGGGAGGAGCTCGGGAACGTTTGTTAACAGGTAACATGTAGCTTCAGCTTACTTTAGCTTTAGCTATCTGCTAATAACTCAAGAGGTGATTCTGTTCTCACTCCAGCGTTTAGTCCATCTGCTCGTCTCCTTTGTGTTTGATTGTAGGTTCTATCTCCTCGCATCGAGGGTAGTTTATAGCGCTTCCCTACTTTCACATAATTCTTTCCTTTCTGTCCGCGCGCCGCCGCCTTTGTGCCACCCGTCTCCACAAGTCATCCCATTTTTATTTTTCATCCTCTATCATTTTTATCTTGGGTTTATTGTCTCTGGTGTGCAAAGATGTGTCTGTAAAATAAATGCCTTGTGGGTTTTCTTCCCAAGAGGTAGAAATACAGTCTGGAGGTACCGAAAGGAGGGGATCGTGGATACAAGGGGCTGAAAGGAGGCGTCCGACTTCTCCCTTGGAGATAAGGTGAGAAGATCAGTCATCCAGACAGGGCTCAGACTCGAGTTGCCGCTCCTCCACACCCAGAGGAGCCAAGTGAAGCTCCATCTGATCAAATTGCCTATCCGGTGAGATGTTCCCACAATGAGGAGGCCTCAGAGAAGACTCTTCCCTTGGAAGAGCTGGACCGAGCCATAGAGGATTTCGGAGGATCAGGCTGCTGCCACGAAACACCACCCTGGGTAAGAGGCAGAAGGTGGATGGATGGATGGATGGATGGATGGATGGATGGACACATCAGTCAGCTGAATCTTGCCAGTTTCCAACCTCGCAGATATTCCAGAAAATGAAGAGGACATACCTTGTCTTAAAAATCTTTGGTTTACTTCAGGTTACAGGTTACTTGCTGGTCCATGATGTGCATCCAGAATGACACCACATCTATCCAAGACGTATCATAACGCTGAAGTCTTTTGCCCAGCCCTTCCACGAGCGACTGGCAGCCATATTGCGAAACAACCCTCCAAAGTATGGAAAACCAGTCACCAGTTGACTAACTCCTCGTTGGAGGTTAAGAAACCCTGAAACCCGGAGAGAGACCACGTTTCAGGAAGGAGGTGCCTTTTCAGAAGCTTCCAGCATTCACAGATCTCATCAGTTCTGAATCCTGGTCCTCCAGCTGAGACCCTGTGAGTTGATACCAACAACCATCACCTCCTGGAATGAGGTCCATCTCATGACCTGGGGAAACATCTCACACCAATTCATCATCAGCTCCTCTGGCTGCCCGATTCCAGGAATCACCTCGAGATGTTGTTCCTCACCTTTGAATGCATCCAGAACCTCCACATCTGTCCCACCTGCTTCACACCACCACCCCCTTCTGCTCCCTCAGGTCTTCATCCACGACTTGTTACGGGATGCAGAGCGTTCTGTGTCTCCTATCTTTAACAAAGAGTGTGTGAAGACTTGCAGTGGTTTCTGAACTCCAGTGAGTGCAGACACACACACACACACTCACACACATCCACACACACAAGTCAAACACTTGCCACACCTCATCAATTCTCCGCTGACTTATCACAAACAGGGACTCATTTTCTCCCACTAAGCTCCGCTTGACTTTGATTTGATGGATTCACGTCCCGGCGGCTCGGTTCTCCGCGAGCGTCGGACACGAAGATGGATGTAATCGGTCCGTGAGGAAGGGCGGCGGCGCGCGCCTTCTTTTTTGGGGGCTTCAAGCTGTGAAACTTGATGGAGCGTTTTGTCTTTCTGTTTCTGTTCCAGTGTAAATGGACTTTTTCTGCCTCGGTGAGCGAGAGCCTCGGCCACGGGAGCAGGGTTTTTTTATTTCTCCGTCGTGAAAATGCAGTATCTGAGGACTTTTGAGGATGTTCGTTCCAGCCGCCAATCAATCTTCTGGCTCCAATCGGGGGTGGGGTGTCGGAGGGGGCCCGGAGTTCCCTCTCCCGGACCACCTAGTCCAGCTCTTCCAGGGGAATCCTCAGACTTCCCCAGTCCAGCCCAGAGATACAGTCCCTCCAATGTGTCCTGGGTTTTCTCTCAGACCTTGTCCTTCTTACAAGCTGTTAGCATGGAATTATTAGCCCTTTTGCTAACTGTTAGCACTACTCTTGCTCTTGGTTGTGGCAGAAGGCCGCCCGTATTGAGCCGGCTCGTTTTGTTTCCTCGCGGCTGTCCACAAGCGCTTGCTCCTGGGAGGGACACTAGGTTTCTGGTGGACATCTCAAAGAGCATGGTCCATACCTGGTCTACATGGAAAGTGTGGTCAGACAGCTCTCTTACGGAGCCAAAGTGACTTGCTTTTCACCCAGTAACTAATGATTCAGAACGTTCATTCATTCTCTAAACCGCTTATCCTGTACTTGGGGTCGCCGTCCCAGCTGTGATTGAGCGAAACTGGAGAAACTCAAAGACACATCTGGACAATGTAGGGTCTCCACTGAACCTCCTGCCTGTGTTTGGACTGTTGGAGGAACCTGAGGAACCCAGGGGAGAACATGGAGACTCCACACAGAGAAGATATCAGTGGGAATCCAACCAGGGACCCTCTGGCCTTGAGGCAGGAGCTCTAATCCCTGCAACGCCCACAATCCTTGAACTGATTTCTTTGAAATATCTTTTTAGAAAAAGCATTTTGTGTGTGTGTGTGTGTGTGTGCACACACACACACTGTCAGCAGTTATGGAACATGAACGCTGGATGAACACATAATCGCCTTTACGATGTCACTTCCTCTTTAACATTCGTAAAACTCCGCTCCAGCACTTTCATTATGGGATGAATTCTCTCCCCCTGTCCCGGTCGCCGTGCACGCCGCTCAATTTTGACAGCAGCTGTGTACCCGTGCCGGCATTTTAACGTTTCATTCGCACCCCGTTCTGTGAATAATGTATAAGAGGCGATCTATTTATACAGTGCCGTCATGTATTATTCATGTGTTGATCCGTGCGTTCCGGTCGTTTCCACGGTCACAGTCAGCGCCGGGCCGCTCTGAGGCCTCCGGTCCAGACCTCCACCTGGACAGAAGCCTGGGTCACGTCCGCACCTCCAGGCGCGTTGGAAACTGTAGAAATAATATATGTTTGTAAATACATGCGCTGGTACAGCAGTTGTCTAGAAGGTCCCGGGTTGAATTCGAACGTGGGCTTTGGTGTGGAGTCTCCACGTTCTCCCCGAGAGGGTCCAGACGTGTGAATGGATCAGTGGGGTGCAGTCAGGGGAGGCAGCAATGGCCGTGCCTCACCTGCCAATCGTGGGAAGAAAAAAAAGTCAAATTGAAATGGTTATATTTATCAGTGATTTGCACTATGAAGGTATTTTTTCATTTAACTTCACCAGTTTTACATTGTATTTCATTCAAAATGGCTGAATTTTCACATTTATTGTTCAGATACTGAGAAGAGACGTGCGGTGAGGCTGCCGACTTTTGAGCCTCAGTGACACCTGACTACTGGCTTGCTAAGCACAAACATTGACTGCTATCTCTCTGCATGTCACTATTGAAATGTTTAAACACTTTTTCTATATGCTAACTACATTTCCAATTTGTCAACAATTGTATGAGTGTTACCAGCTTCCTGTGCTGAGCGATGATAAACAGCTGTGGAGAGCCACTAAGTGAGGCACTCAGTTCTCCTGCCTCACTGCAGCGGGCGCTCATGATCCCAGGGATTCTTCTGGCGTCTCCTTGGCTTATTGTAGTGAATAAGCTCCTCTGTAGCGTTCATATGTTTGTAAATCTGATTGTGAGGAAGTCAGTGCCTCACCGTAGGTCACTGCAATGGATCTACGTTTCTATTTCATGTGTGTATGAGAGAGTGAACATCTGTGGAGGTTCTCAGTCCTCCTGGTCACGGTGAATTCTTGTGGAAATTGTCTTGTTGTGGCGACTGGACTTGAATTTCTTCACTTTCAGCACTCATCCCGGAGGCTTATTCAGCGAATGGTCTTTTTATAACATAGGATTTAATATGATGACTGAATGACAGAATGAACGCTTGTACGTGTCTTCATGACACCGGTGTGATCCCGTGACCTTCATGCTTTGTTTTCTTGTCCCCTCTTGTCCGCTGACCACAATCCCTCCCTAATCTCTCTTTCCTTTGCGTCTTTTTAAAAAAAGAAAAGTTCTTGATTTATCAATTTATTTTGGACTGTGATTTAACCGATTATTTCAACAAATTGCCCGTATCAGATTACGCTGAGGAAAAAACGTTAATTCCATCTCTCGTCGTTCCTTGTTATTTCAGGATGTCAGATGGAGGCAGGTGTTAGGAACCGCGGCAGCAGACGGACGTCCATCACCGCGCCCGGTTGTTGTTTATTCCTCCCTGCAGTCTAATTAGCGCGTTAGCTGCCCGCGCCTTCAGATAGCGCCTATCTTCGCCGCCTCAGCCCTTCTCCTGTCACGGTCCTGTCACCCTTTCAAGTTCTCTCTCTTTCAAGAGCAGCATGCTAGCGTGTGTGTTGTCATGAGGACACACGTGTGTGTGTGTGTGTGTGTGTGTGTGTGTGTGTGTGTGTCACGTTGTAGACGAGGCGGCGGCAGTCGTTCGTTCTCTTTCGCTCCTAGCTGAGCCTCCTGTTGCTTTCATCCATTTATCTGTTAGTTTATGAGTGCACTTATTTATTCAGTGGCATCATTGAAGGCCTCTTGAGTTCATCGTCTTCTCTGTGTTGAGTCTCCTCAGGGTTCCTCACGCAGTCCAAACACATGCAGGAGCTTCACTGGAGAACCTTCATTGTCCAGACGTGTGGATGAGAGGGTGAATGGTTGGACGCCTCAATATGTGGCCCTGTGTTTGGTCAGGTACAGGATGTGGTATCGAGAATGAATGAATACATTTCAGTTTTTAATCTGATCTAATTTCATTTAAGATTCCTTGTTGAACTGCAAGTCCTTTTTTCATTCAATTTGAAGTTAACTTTATTGTCAATGCTGCCAAATGATCACACAAACAGAGCATTGAAATGGCGTTCCTCTTAGACCCATGGTGAAAAGTACAAAAACAATTATAAATAATTTGTCGCAGAGAACAGCGAACAATGACAAGTTATGCTGAGGTAGATACTTGAGGGTTTGATTTTTAAAGTGACAGGAGTACCATGGTGCAGTTGCAAAAAAAGTGATAGAAGAATGAAAGCCCTATGTGTAGTATTTGCGTATTCATGTCATATTACATAGTATTATATTATATTATCGGTTCATAGATGAAGATGTTGAGGTTCTCTTTGGGAGTTACCAGGATGGATAAGATCAAGAATGAGTCCATCAGAGGGATGGCACATAGTAGATGTTTTGGAGAGAAGATCAGAGAAGCCAGAGTGAGATGGTTGGGCCATGTACAGAGGAGAGAGAGTGGATATATGGGTAGACGGATGCTGTAATTGAAGGTCTAGAGGAAGACCAAAGAGAAGATGGAAGGACGTCGTGAGAGAGGATGATGCAGAGAATAGGCTGAGATTGAGAAGGTGGATATGCTGTGGAGACCCCTGAAGGGAAAAGCCCAAAGGAAAGAAAGAATTTGTCACAGGGGTGCAGGACATGTATGACCAAGACAAAGTGATGACTGTGATGGTTTGGACATGCACACTCCACTATTCATGTCCAAACCATGGTGATGATCTGGGAGGAAGGTTGCTGAAGGAGGAGCTGCCAGGCAGGAGGTCCATAGGAACACTCCTATGGAGACTACTGAAGGAGAGAGAATAAAGAGAGAAAGGAAAGTGAAAGAAGAATAAATATTGTACATATATTGTTTGATAATTAAATAGAATTAAATTACATTTTCTTTCTTTTCATATTTGATCTCTGTAATATTAGTTATTCAGCACTTAAACCAGGCTTGCTGCTGCAGCACCATGCTTCTCTCCTGAGCGCACACACAGGAACCCAAACACATATGTTACCCTGCTACTTATAATTCTCAATAATTCTCAGTAATGGCAGCTCACCGCTGAACGTCCATCAGGGGCGCCGCGGTGATAGGCCATTGATCCTGGACGGACGAGCCGCAGCTCCCCTCCCGCCACAATCAGGATGTCTCACTATGAATATTTAACTGGAATATCATTTGTCCTTTAATAAAAACAGACTATCTAGAATATGTGGCAAAGTCCCTTACACACACGTGCATTAGCATATCATGCATCATTAGAAGTGAGTTAGTTAAAACAGACGACACACTCCGCTCTCCGCCTCCTGAATACATTTAGACAGACGTTTTGAATGGTAATCATAGAAGTCACGGCCGCTTCTGAAATACAAATCTGCTCTTGGTTTTTGCTTGTTCCTGAAGCCGTCCACTCTGATCACACCGTGGAACTGTAGGAGTCCAAATATTCACCCCTTTGGAAAGGGGGTGCGGAAGCTCCAAGGAACCCTGGTCACGTTTCAGACCTGGTTCGAAGGTCCGTGTTCCACCTCACAGCCAGAAGGTCCCTGCTTGGATTCCCACAGGTGGTCTTCCTGTGTGGAGTCTCCATGTTCTCCTCAGGGTTCTCCGGGTTTCTCCTGCTGTCCAAATACATGCAGGAGGTTCATGGAGACCCTACATTGTCCAGACGTGTGGATGAGAGGGTGAATGGTTGGACGTGTCACAGGGTGAACCTTGCTCTCAACCAATCACAGTTGGGACAAGCTGCGGCGCCATCTGTGGCAGAGAGAACTCTGTAAGCAGCACAGATGATGAATGGATGAATGAATGAAAGAATGAATCAATGGATGAATAGATTAATGAATGGAAGAATGGGTGAATGAGGAGATGAATGAATGAATGAATGATAAAATGGATGAATGAATGAATGAATGGAGGGATGATTAAATGGATTGGTGAATGAGAGGATGATGAAATGAATGAATGATGGACAGATGATAGATGGATTAATGAATGAATGGATGGATGGATGAATTAAAGAAAGAATAAATGGATGAATAGATTCATGATTGAAATGCTGCTTAAATGGATTGATGAATGAATGAATGAATGGATGGATGGATGGATGGATGGATGGATTAGATGAAGTATGAATGGATGAATGAATGAATGAATGAATGAACAAAGGGTAATTAAATGGATGGATGATTGTATGGATGATGAATGAATGAATGGCTGGATGAATAAATGGATGAATGAACAGATGGATGGATGGATGAAAGGATGATTAAATGGATGGATGGATGAAAGGAAAATTAAATTGATGGGTGGCTGGATGGATACTTAAATGTATGGAATGATGGATGATTAAATGCATGTATGTATGTATGAATGAATGCATGGATGGATGGATGAATGGATGGATGAATAGATGGATGAATGGATGGATGATTAAATGGATGGATGGATTGATGGTTGATTAAGTGCATGTATGTATGTATGTATGAATGGATGAATGGTTGAATGAATGGATGGGTGTGTGTGCCCCCCCCGGGGGTTCAGAGCCGCACCTGCGGGACAGGTGAGCCGTGGCTCCGCCCCTCCACCGCGGCAGGCGTAGCCCCGCCCCCTCCTTCTCGCCCACGCCCACTCGCGTCACGCATTCAAAGCGTTGGAGGAGGCGCGGGCGCAGAGAGGAGCGTGAGCCCGCTCCGCTGCACACTGCACATCCGGCGGAGCCGCGGACGGGATCACGCACGGATCCACGCACGTCGAGCCAGAGACTTGGGCTCCTTCATCCGGGTTCCAGGTGCAGAGAGCCCCCCCCACACCTACCCACGCGAACCGCGACCCACGCTCTGCAGGAGCCGAAGATGTGGACGGACGTCGGAAAGCTGCTGCTCCTGCATCTGATCCTCCTGGAGCTCCGCCGCGCCGGAGGTGAGCATGCGGGGTTCCTTTATCCCGCACCGGATGGTGGGTCGTGAACGTACCGCGGGGCGGTCTGCGTGTCGACAAAGGAGGGGAAACACGCCGCCGACGTGGGGCGATGTGCGTCCGGGGATCGATAATCGGTAATCGCCCGCGCCGGAGGGCTTCCGTGCGGGTTCCGGCGCGGACCGGGGTTGAGGCGGGGTGGACGCCGGCGGCGGAATGATACGGACTGGAGGAGATCACGCCGGGAAAGTGTGTGTGTGTGTGTGTGTGTGTGTGTGTGTGTGTGTGTGTGTGTGTGTGTGTGTGTGTGTGTGACACACACGTGTGGCATCCGCTCCAGGAACAGGCTGGTACATGTTGCTGAGAACCTGAAGAAGAACCTGCACCTCGCAGCCTCTGCTCCATGGAGCTGGTTCTCCAAAGCAGCGGCAGCGAGATGTTGGTGCTTCCAGCGCTTCTCCTCCAAGAGTGTGTGATGTTTTGCTGCCTGGTCTTTGGAAATCTTCACTGAAACGCAAGCAGGGGTTCAAGTCCTCCTGTGTGGAGGCGATTTGAGCTCCTGCCTTACAAGCAGAAGGTCTCTGTGTGGAGCCTCCTGTTCTCCCTGTGGGGTTCCTCAGGGTTCTCCGGGTTCCTCCTGCAATGCAAACACACAATGGAGGTCCACTGGTGACCTTAAATTGTCCAGAGGAGCATATGAGAGGGTGAATACTTGCTTGTCTCCATATGACATGTGAATGAGAGGGTGAATGGTCCTTTGTCTTTATGTCAGTGAGAGGGTGAATTTTTGCATGTGTTTATATAGCATGTGAATGAGAGGGTGAATGACTGTCCACGTGACACGATGAGAGGGTGAATCGTCCCGTCCCTCGGCCAATCACAGCCGGGATAGACTCCGGCACCCTTGCTTGAGATGATGAACAAATGAATGCGTGAATGTCAGGCGGTGATTCTGAAGTGGGTGACTCTTTTTCCCGTCGATGTCCAGGAACTCACGCGGACTCTGAATGTGAAACCGGGCAGTTCAAGTGCAAGAACGGGAGGTGCGTGCCGACCCTGTGGCGGTGCGACGACGACGACGACTGCTCGGACAACAGCGACGAAGAAAACTGCCGTAAGTGACTGCGTCCGACACCTCTCGGCGTTGCCGCGCCGACGCGGAGATCCGGGGCGTCGGCGCTTCGTCGTACGACGGCGCTCTTAACGTCTGAATGTGTGAAGTCACGCCGGGAGCTTTCACGGCCCCCCCCCGCTGCAGGTCTGCAGACGTCAGCGCAGGATCTGGTGATCCCGAAGCCTCGGTCACATGCCGGCAGGAATTTACATGGCGCTTAATAAGTTGGCTCCCTATGTAAACTTGTTGATAGAAGGACTAGTCGGGCCCCGGGGTCACGGCGGGGCCGTTTGCATAGGCGCCCTATTGTTGCTGCTTTCTTCCTTTCCACAATCTGAGGGTAATTCGGGTCCGGTGTTTATTCATCTGGAACCAGATTGTCACATTTGAAATCGTCTGACTTAAAAAAAAAAAAAAACCTTGTAAAATGCGGCGTTTATCTGCGGTGGCATCTGGCCTTGAGCGCCGCTGACGCCGCCTTCGTGAACGAGGCGTCTGTGAACGCGACTGCGCCCGGGCTCGTCGGGTAACGTGCGCGAAGCTTCTGCGTCTTCCCCTTCTGTGTCTTTGGAACGCGGTCGGCCCCGAACTGCATCGGGAAGCCTTCCCCCTCTGAAAATCGCACGGACAACCGGCTGAGTGATTATCACTTATAAAATTGGTCACGGTACTAATTGCCTGAATGGATACATTAGCAGCCAATTGATTTATCCCTTATCTGTGGCTCCGGCGCGGTATCCCCCTCCCGCCCACCGCGGCGCTGGCTGTTGAAAACATCTCAGGACTCTCCTGCCTGACATTTTTCAGTATCTTTGGTTATTGGGAGGGTTTGACGCTCAATTGTCATGGGACGCGGTTTTAATGAGCAGGTGGGTTCACGTTGGCTCTGCCGCTCTGAAGGAAATGTTAAAAAGAGGCTGAAAGTCCAATCCCTTTGCGGCAGCCGGACTCGATTGCTTCTCTAGAGGGCGTTTTATCTCCTGGTGCGAGATTCGTGACCCGGGCGGCGGGGAATTTCAGTAGATACTGGACAGATTTTGCAGTCGGCTCCTTTAGTGCCGTCTCCTCGATCCCCGCGCTGCAGAGTCCGGGGAAGGTGCTCGCGCTAGAAGGTGGGTCACCTCACTTCCTCAGCACTCCGAGCGCCCACTCAGGTGCCTTTCCATCTCGTATTTCTTTCAAATCTCCCACGGTGAAGGCCACAGAGCCCGCGGCCGCGGTGATCATCGGCTGACAGTTTTGCCGGAGATAAATCCAGTGGCGTGACTCCGGTTGCCGGAGTGATGCTCGGCGACTGGCGTCCGTCCAGCCCTTCCGGCAGATGCCAGCAGGGCCGCTGCCGGCCCCCTCCTTCTACACGACCCGATGTAAGCAGCGGGGCTCAGTGGAGGGGAAGGGAAGTGATGGGGCAGGCTTCGTTGAGAGGAACGGGAGAATGTCAAGGGGAGGTGATGGGTGAAACGGGAGGAAAATTATCTGGGAGATTGGAGAAGGGAGGCGAGCGGAAACGGAGAGCGGCTTGCGAATAATTTAGCTCGTCCAAGCAAAAGCCGAAACACGAGTTTGTGTCCCTCGTGCGGATGCGGCGGCAACTTTGTCCTCCAAAGAATTCATCGCTCTGAGCCAATTGTAATGCTCCGCCAACCACCGGGATAACGGCCCGCTTCGCCCACCCTCAGCTGCTCAGGTGTCAGCGCTGTCACTGTGCGCCGAACGAACAAATTATTTTGGGTTCGCTTGGAGATCCGACGGGCCGATAATGAAGCGCATCGTCTTCTGTGCTGCTAGAATTCACCGGCGAGATTTGGATGCACTGATTGTTGCTAGCTAGCAGCTCAGAATGGGGGGGAATTACATGAGGTAAATGTCGCATGTGGCCATGTGATAGTGTGGATTAGCTAGCGTTATGCTTCTAGCACGTTCAGAGCAAGCATCGTTTGAGGCCGTTTGCATCCTCTGCGTTCCACGCTGTGAGGGTCAGCGGCGTGCCGTTTCAGCAGCCCCGGCCGCCTCACAGCTAATCGATGAACCGAGTTGTGTGGTTTGATTAGCGAGAAGGGAGGGAGTGGCTGCTCCTTCAAGCGTAGCTCTTGAATTCATCCCTGCCGCTTGATCCGTCGCCCGCCCCGCGGTATCAGCAGTCATTATTGGACTCTCGGTGTTTCGTTGGAGAAACTTTACATGTGTGCAGAGGCACTGTGTGCCCAATCCTTCACGGGTCAACTAAGTGGAAAAGGAAACCCAAATTCAAGGAAACTGAAAAAGTAGTGAGGTAGCCCAGGCTGCTGTTGTCAAAACCTTCTTGTCGTGGCAGCCGGACTTGAATTTCTTCACTTGAAGAAGAAGTTTCCCCTCCTCATCTGAGAGCCTGAACTCTTCAGAACTGAAGAAGCCCCTCGGAGTCCAGTTGCCACGACCAGAAGATTTGGGATAAGATTTGGGACCTGGAGGTCTGAGAACCTCCACAGGCGGCCCAGACCACTTCGCCGGGATGCCGATTCCTGCGCTGGGCATGGGGCGCTGGGTCCGCGGTGACGCCCGAGACTCCTACGCCCATGTGTCTTGTGACTCTTGGACGCCGTACGCTCTTCCACAGCGGGCCGTCGGATGACTGGGGTGAAATGCTCCTTGTTGACCATGTCTTGGTCAGTTCGGTATTCCGCCCTCGGACATCCTCCCTTTGGTGGCTACGGTACAATTCCTGCTAGCCCTCCCTTACTCCTCCCTCAGCTGCTCTTCTCCATCCCTTCCATGCCTTGTTCGATACCTCTCTTGTTGCCCTGGGAGACGGGGAAGCGGGAGTGATGGCGGCAGGGCCTTTTTATACATGCGTGTTGTTTCTTTGTGCTGAAATCCCCATCGATACCGGAATGTGCCAGAACGCATGGCAGCCGCGTATCACTGACCTACATTTTGCGCGGTGGAATCTATGGGAAAAAGGGCCCATCATTTTTTGTTAAACTGCGGATTTAAGTCGATTTAATGCCTAATCCAAAGTGCTGCTGTAAAAAAAAAAAAAAATCATCCTCTTTCTGACGCTGATATGGGCTGTGATTGTTGCCGTGAAGACCAAAGAGGTAAAGAAAAGGAAAAAAACAGGATCATGGAAAAATGGCTTGTTAGAAGGCCTGTTGCCTGGATCCTCTCTGGTCTCCTACACTGGTTCATGTAGAACCTGCAGTCCAGGTTGCTGCACAACTGTTAAATCCCCCAGTGTTACTACTTGTTATATTGGGATTGCGATGCTATTGCAGTTAGCGGTTAGCGCCTCACAGCAAGAAGGTCCCTTCTTGGATTGTGATGTCTCCATGTTCTCTGTGTGGGTTCCCCACACAGTCTGAAGACATCATCGAGGAGGTGCAATGGAGATCCTGACTGGAAGGGTGAACGCTTGCATGTCCATATAAAACATGACGGCTGGATGGTTGACGGGTCCAGGATGAACGCCGCTTCTCGACCAATCACAGCTGGGACAGGCTCCACCCCCTTCTGCACCTTATGGAGAATGAATGAATATTTTAAATTGGCTACATTTCCTGCTTGCATGGTCGCTTTGAGGGGTTCATCCAAAGCACAGAACACATCCTCGATGGGCTCCTCTAGGAGGATCTCCACCAGGAACCCTGTGAGGTCCACCTTCTCTTTCCTTGTTGTCCTTGTTTGGGAGTGCCACGCATGCGGTGGAAGAGCGCATTAGGAGTGAATAAACACAGCATAAAGCGGGTTTTGTATCTGCCTTGCCCTCGGTGTAGACCGCATCATCAGGGTGCCCCTGTTGGAAGCCTACAAGAGTTCCAAACAAAGAGTTAGAAGAACACAAAGGGACGGGGAACCTTCTCCTGGAGCTGCCTGCTTATGGATCCAGCAAATGTGAGAAAATCGAGCAGGTCTCAGAAGGGCAGCGTCTCCCCACCGGTCTCAGACCCAGCTTCCCATGGAGGAGACATCACAACACATTTCATGCCTCCGCTCTGTGTGTGCGCGTGCATGTATGTGTGTGTGCGTGTGTGCACGTGGCCGTGGGTTGGCTCTCTATCACAGTGTGTAATAAGAGGGTGCAGAGAGGCGCTTCAGGCATGAAAGGTATTGTACTGATTGCAAAAACACATTTCTGTCACCCGTTGACCCCCATACCGCGCCCGCACCGCCACCACATACACACATACATACGCACACACACACACACACACACACACGTGTGCGGACACACACTGCTCCCTATAGCTCGCCGAGGTCACTCGACTAATGGGACTCTGAGGTCAGCAGGACGACCACTAACTTAATCAATTACACACAGACACACACTTGCAAGCAGACGTGAATTGTGGGTCAGCAGCAGCAGAAGCTGCATGCAATGTTTTAACACACATACACACACACACACACACACACACAGCGACGCAAAACCCATCGTGTTGCCAATCAACGCATTTTAACATCGCAAACATGAACATAACTAGGTTACGCAATATGGCAACGCCTTTATCATGTAGATTTTGATGGTTTGAGCAGTGTGTGTGTGTATGCATGTGTGCGTGCGTGTGTGTGTGTGTGTGTGCGCGCGTGCACGCACGCAGCTGCATTGCTCTCAATTCTCCAGAGAAAGACATCCACGGCTATGTTCCCTCACTATTATGGAGCGGTGGGATGCTCTCCCAACACCTCTGTGTGATGGAAGACTCTTTTTCTGCACATTTAAAAATACACTTTCCTCCTGGCCGTGTTTTATGACCCGACTATCTGCGTTTGCTCGGCGCTTCATTTTAGTGCGCTTGTGTTTCCTCTCATTAGCAGCTGCTCATGAGAGCAAACACTGCCGCTGTTGCAAAAAGACCGCAAACGATGAACCCTGGCTTAAAGGGTTAAGCAGCGGCAAAAGGGGTTTTACAACATCTGGAATCATTGTGCGCAGGTTTGTGTGAGAATACACCATTTATTCAACATTTCATGAAAAACTGTATGGCGATTTCCAAGCATTTTATGCGATTACGCAGTGGATTTCAGACACAGGCCGACCTCATCTCTGGTGAACCTGCACTCGCCAGACGTCTGGATCAATGAGAGGGTGAATGGATGAATGTCTGGTTGTATTTTCTCCATATGACACATAAATGAGAGGGTGAATGCATACAAACATTCACTTTCTCACATAATAGATCAACAAGCATTTATCCTCATCAAAAAACATCCCATTCACACGTCTCACAGATGGGATGCATTCACCCTGACCTTCATCTGGGATGTTTCTTTGGATATGTGAATGAGAGGGTGAATGCAGTCCGTCTGTATGGGATGTCTCTTCATGATGAGCAGGTGAACGGTTGGATGCCTTCTTATTTGTGACCCTGATTGCAAGATATGAGCTAGATTGAAGATAACGCTTTATTAAACCCAGAAAACGTTTCGCTGAGTAGTATCTATGAAACATCCGCATCGTAAAACTCCAAACCTGGGAATTCCGACGCCAAAGCAGCGCCTTCACACAGAAGAGACTTCCTCATTGTCCCGCGCTGCTTGCCGTCCTGATGGACGACAGACCTGAGAGTGTGCGTTGGTGCTGGATGAGCGGCGCCACCCCTGTCGGCCGCAGCGCTCCACCGGCAAATCACATGTGGCGTGATGAGGAGCCGCTGCAGGCGGCCGGGCAAAACAGCAGCGTGGTAATTTTAGCTGAGGTCAGTGCTGGCCCGAGGTGATTCCCCCCCTCTCTCTCTGTCCGTCCATCTGATCACACTTGCTCTTTTTCTCGCTCTTTCTGGATGTGTTTGGTGATTTGGGGGGGGGGGAATCACCCGCTATTTTTTTTTTTTTTTTTTTTTTAACATTGAAATGAAGGGCAGAGAAGGTTTGAGAGGTAGGGGGAAATAGAGGGACGCAGCAGACCGTGTGTGTGTGTGTGTGTGTGTGTGTGTGTGTGTGTGTGTGTGTGTGTGTGTGTGATGAGGAGAATCCAATTAGCGAGTGTCTCAGCGGGTGAGAATCTGCGCCGTGAGGAGCCGAGGTGGATGGTGAAGGCATCACATTTGGTTCTATTCAATTATTTTATTTTCCTGCGCGCTTGCAGAGGTTTGACGATGTTAAGCATTTATAGCACTCAGCGTCTGCGCTGGAGAACACCTCCACACCTCCAGGCTGGAGATGCTGCACATCCA
Organism: Fistularia commersonii; assembly: GCF_037954325.1. NCBI lineage: Eukaryota > Metazoa > Chordata > Actinopteri > Syngnathiformes > Fistulariidae > Fistularia > Fistularia commersonii. The sequence continues at coordinate 1,751,846 of NC_141299.1, read as the reverse complement.
TGATTGGACTTTTTAAAATCTAAAACAATAGATTGATATTTGGAAAAAAAATGCTTTGACATTCATTCATTCTCTGCGCTCAGTGGGTCCTATCCCAGCTGTGATTGGTTGAGTGCTAGGGATCATCCTGGACCAATCACAGGGCCGCATACTGAGGCATCCAACCATTACCACGCCCTCTCATTCACACGTCTGGACAATGTAGGGCTGGGGTGTCATTTTCACTGAGGGCCACATCAGCATAATGTTGCCCAACGTATAACAGTATAAATGTAACTTAATTTAAAATAAATGTAATTACTCCTTAATGTTAAATAATTCTGAATTCATTCAAATCCACAATGTTGCATTTGGAACATATTGGTTTTTAATTCTTGAGCACATTTAGCTGTTTTTCTGGAAGGCTAACATTAGCATACTTAGCTCTGTGTTTGGTGTCAAAATACGAAATTGTACTCTTTGACAACAGACGCTGCCTTTTAACACGAAAGACATATGTTTTTTTCTCCTTGAAGCACAAACATGTATTTGACCTTTTAAGACGTTCTTGCGGACCACAAAAAATGACAGGGCGGGCCACATTTGCCCCGCGGGCCTGGAGTTTGACAGGTGATGCAGGGTCTCCAGGGAACCTCCTGCAAGTGTTGGGACTGTAGGAGGAACCCCACGCAGACACGGGGAGAACATGGAGACTCCACACAGGAAGCCCTCCACTGGGAATCCAAGCAGGGACTTTCTTGTTCTCTGTAATGTCGAACTGAAGTCCTTAAAGGTCATCCTGAGATTCTGCAAAAGCAGCGCCTACAATATTTAGACAAAGGCATGGATGCATGCAGCCATTTTTTAAAATGTATGCATCGCAGGATGGCCACCTCGATGTGAAGCTTCTTCCAGGGTGGACATTTTCCTGTCTGCCACAGCTGGCCTTGTTGACAATCAGGAACCGCAGCCACTCTGCTGGGAAGTGTGCGGCAGCTGGCGCTAACGCCGCTCTGTTAGCTCAATAACCGCCGAGCTTCTTGCTTTCTGGCGTCTATCTTGCGTTGGGTCTCCTGGCCTGAGCCTGCAGCCTCACAATGCCAGGCTTCAGGACTCAGATGGTCTGGTAGTTCTGTCGTTACCAGAATACTGTGTTTTGGAGATCAGACAATCGAAGGTCTTGGAAAAGAAACTGGATTTTCTGACAATCTGAGGCACTCGAGCTCTGACCTTTAGCCCTCCATCTCTAACAAGAATCGAAGTGAGTTTGCGGAACGGGCCTTCACGTCCCGACATCGAGGCTCGGATTAAAGTGCAGATGTCCCGCACACCCAAAAGGGCGGAGGCTCTCGAGGTGCAGCTCATAAAATGAAACGCTGTTTCATTTGAAGACTTATCTGTTGGATGGGTGGGATGGGAGATGATGCAGCGATACCCTACAAGCTCGGGTTGCATGTTTAGCATCGTTCATTCACGCAGATGCAGCAGGCTGAGGATATATGAGCGCTAATCGATGACATTTCCTGTTGCAGCTTGTCAGGGACTTTTTATCGGATTCCTTGCATTCTGTCATATGGCGGCCGTGAAGTTCGTATTAAAATCTCAGTCGTATCCAATTAGCGGTTGTGACTTTTCTAAATGCCGCATTTCCTCTTTTAGCCGTAAAGGAGCCTTTGATATTGTTGGAGAGGACATGGGACCTCCAGTCAGTGGTTTGTCCTTGAGATGCTTTTGAAAACAGTCAGCAGGTCTCGGTGCTTGAAAAAACATCTGAAAACAAGTATTACTCCAAATAGAAGTAAGCTAGCTTACCTGAAAAACACGACATTAACTGTTCACCCCAATAAATAAAGCAAATGGTCTTTGTCCTGTTGATCCGTTCTCACCGAAGGCGGCAGAGCTGCCATGTCAGCCGCAAAACCTATCGGGAGCAATGGTGTTTTGTTTGAGGACACTTCAGCATGCAGACAAGATCGGCCATAACTTGGACGGAACTGGGACTTATGAGAACTTCAGTGAGTGTCTGTATCGTTGCTCATTTGACTTGCAGATCTGGTTCCCACCCAAACATCAGAAGAATTCAAACAAAGAGCATACATGTTTTGACCCTATGCAGGTGTTTGGCCTTCTCATGCATCGATAGCATGCGTGTTAGCAGATATCAGCAGACGTTTTTTTTAATGTTTGCGGTTCCAAGCTACCAGGGGATGCTGTTGAGTCCACGACCTTGCTATTTCTGGCTGCATTAACTTCCCATGCCGTGTTTTTATTTTTGTTTCCCACCTTTTCTCTGCTGGATGACGGACGGACAGTGGTTAAGAATAACTCAAGGTTGAATCTCGGCGATGCCAGTTCAGCGGAGAAGAAGAGTAATGGATGGGGGAAGAATGTTAGAGGTGAAAGCTATTTAGGATGAAGCTTTTTTCCCCCTGGAGTTTCACACATCTATTAACCCACCCTTCTTCATCTGCCCTGCTCATAGGAGAACCCCCCTTCCCCTTTTCACTTTTTCCAAAGTTGAACCCTGATAACTTGTGCGTGCACGCTTTCTGGCAAAGCGCATGTATTTCTTTGTTCTTGTACCCGAAAGTTGCCGTCCTTATCCGTCCCGCTCCTCCCCGACCCGGTCGTGTCTGACGGGGTATCGTCGCGTTAATTCTCGGCTCAGATTAACTCACTATCGCCTTCGCGCGCCTCCTATTATTTATGTTTGCCGTAATCCTGTTTTTCAAGTCGCCTTCCCCTCTTCGCGCCGCATCCACAGTCACGGAAAGGAAGAGCGCGTGATGAATAAAACATGGCTGCTAATGCCGGTCTCCTCGCTTGACGCCGTGATAGAGCCCCGGAGGTGCGGCGCGTCAAAAAGTTTTCGGTGAAAGTGCAGGAGAGGAAGTTTGATGTGACTTTTTTTTTATTTTTTTTTTTCCCCCAAGTCTGAAATTCTTTTCACGTTGTTTTCATTTAGTCCTTAATCCCCCTGTTTTGTTTCTCGCGGCTGCCTCCTCGCCCACGACAACAGGTCTGCCTGTTTGTTCCCCGAACTTCTTTGCATCCCACCTCTTCTCGGAGTCGAGTGTCAGATGAAACTCGGGGGCCGTTCCACCTGCCGGAGCGGGAGATTTGTTCGGTTCTTAAAGCAGGAGGTTGAGTCTTGGCTAATTCGCTTGTTCCCTGCGGTGCATGCGGAGAAGAGAGGCATGGCTCTGTGGGCTTGTTTTCAAATTGGTGGAGGTCGTTTTTTGATGCCCGCTCCCAACAGGGGGGCCAGGTGGAAGAGAGCGCGTTTTATCAACTCTTAAATCTAATTGTCGGAAGAGAAAAACCCACTGAGTTGCAGATGCTGATAAGTTATCAGACCAAGTAGCCAGACTTGTACTGATATTTTCACAAAGCACATGTGTCTTTGAGGGATATTTAAGGTGCCAAGGCCAATAAAAGAAGATACACCAGACCTTATTATGGGTCTGCAGCCTGAAAACCCTGAATTTGCAGATGTTGCCAAACTTTTGCAACCACTGTGGTCTGATATGAACCTGCAGGTCATTGCTTTTCTTTTCTCAGCCCTTTTCTTTAGTCACTTTCAGTTCAACATAAATCGCAACATCATCGGCAAAACGTTTCATCTCCATGTAACTGTTAGGGGGGGAGTTCTGCCAGGGGTTCGGTGCCTTGCTCAGTGATGCTTCATCCACCCAATGATGTACAGTTAGAACAGGGGTCGGGAACCTTTTTGACTGGGAGAGCCATAAAAGCCAAATATTTCTAACTATATTTAGAGCCATTTAGTATTTTTAACGTATAATACATTACATATGTCTTACTTTTAATGCGACCTCTAGTGCTGCATTGATTTGTTCAAAGTGCTGCTTTATATTTGATATATATTATGTATATTATCTTATTATATATATATGGTATGTTTGTGCTTTCATCAATGCAATTTTATTGAAGCATAATAGACATAGCACAGATCCAAATGCAAATTCATCCGTCCACGCAGCCTGAGATGCACGGTAATCATCATCTTTTTTTCTTTTCGCTTTTTCGTTACGAGGGTTGACACGGATTAACAAGTTGGCTATCTGATAAAATTGATTTCTTCACCTTTACAATGACCCGGACATGCTCGAAAGCCATTGGTTCCTGACCCGACCGATGGGTGACTCGTGAAATTTATCTTCAAAACTAATTTCTGTTTACTTTAAAATGACACAGTATTATGAAGAAATATCACAAGTATTTTAAAATCAGTTCCAAACTGATTTTTTTCTTTTTCAACTCAAAATGGGAGCCATATGCTGCCACCGGAAGAGCCATATATGGCTCGCGAGCCATAGGTTCCCGACTGCTGACTTAGAAGAAGCCTGATTCTTCACTTCTCCACCATGAAGTCATGCTTTGGATAGTTGGCTTAGACTAATTCCGACGCCTCCCTTGTGTTGCACCTATTCCAGTACTCCTCCTCCTGCACCTTCAGAGGCTTGCTAACAACAGAGGGTTGCAAGAGTTTATTCAGTTTCACTTTTATTCATAAAAACAGTCTGCCGGCAGAGGTGCAACCTGAGCGAAGAAAGGGAATTCTACTTATTAGCAGACTCCTGATGATAAGGAAGAGCCTCCGCATCCTTCCCGTACCCTCAGATCTTCCTCCTCCATCACTCTGAACTTGAATAGGAGGTAGCGCACCTTTTATAGATCCTCGCTCTTCTCCACACGCAATTCTTCAAACTTTTGTTGGGAATAGGATTCTTCTCTTCATCTCTTTTCTGACTTTGCTGTTCGGCATTTCCTTCCAAAGCATCAGATTCTTAGCGTACACCTCTATTCTAAAGGAACCAAGCTTCACAATGTCGTCCACGTAACTGTAGATTTAAACCGGGTCGTCGGGGTGGGTTTCACCCGCCGCAGAAGCTCTCAAGGTTTTTTTTTTTTCCCCCATTGGAGGCTGTCAGGCAGGCCGCCGCTTTTTGATGTGGATGTCCGAGGGCCTGACGGATGGAAGATTGCTGGCAATATTAATTTTCAAAGTTGCGCTGACCCGAGCCGCTGTATGGCGGGAGGGAAAATAACCGTGGTTGTTGCTCTCATCTAATTTCTGTGGATTTGAAGATGCACTCACACTCGCTGCAGCGCAGGACTTTCTCTCACACACACACACAGGCAAGCAGCCGTGATGGCGTAACAGTGATGCCATACGGTGGAGGATGTGTCTGTTGGAGCATCTCAGGCGTCCACGTGTTAGCCTGTCTGTTTGTCTGTTAAATATTAGCGGATTAGCCGCTGTTTGATCACGTGAGTGCTTTGTCACTTTCGGCTGAAAGACCGTTTACGTCACACAATTAAGTACGAGCTTAAAAGTTCTTGTAAGGTTCTTTGTTTCTTTTACTTACTTAGAAAAACATTTCTTTTAATTCTCTCATCAATCGACCTTTCCGAGCGTCTGCAAAGCAAAGGATGCAAAGGGCTGATTTTCCTGGCATTTTTATGTTCACGCTTGTTTTTGAACGAAACTTTGCTAATACCTGACACACTTGTGGTTCTTCACGTCTGAGAGCAATCGCTAGCGTAGATGTGCTAACACGTTCATGCGCCACTCAGTTGGATATGGAGATTAGCGCTTTGAATTTCAAAAAACACCCGACGAAATCCTTGAAATTGCGCACCGGACGCGTGGACCTTTAGGTTGAGAGTGTGTACTAATATTTCATGCCGGATAAAGATATCCCACATGTCCAGAACGTGGCTCCGTCTCCTGCCTCTCCAACCTCCTGTTTTCCCAATACATGTGTTTGAATGAAGCTTATTTACATAGATTATGCACACACACACGCCGGATATCTCCGTCATACACACACCCTGCCAGCTCCTAAAGCCGGGAACGGATCTTTTACCTTGAGGGGATTTCGCTTGTCATTTGTTGCAGGATGACAGGGTGAGGCTGGGGGGGCGGAGGGGGGTGTCACTCTTTGATGATATGGCTGCAGCGCAGTAATGCCAGCTTTAAGAAACAGCCTGGTGTGTGACACACAATCTCCTCTGTCACACACAAACCCACACACACACTCGCTGAATCCCTGTTTTTTTTTTTTTTTTTTTTTTTATTCGGAGGATGCACAGATTGCTGATGTAACACCCGCCGCTCTCTGCGCTAGCATAACACGCTGACATTTTTGTCATTGTGACACAACTGGAGGTTGATTTTTGGGAGAAGCAGCGGGCCCATTAAATGCAAGGACGGGGTTCAAATTGCTTATAGAGTCGGAAAGATTAAAAAAGGTTCTCCTGATGGGACGTTCTTGTCCTCCTCGTGGTGTCTGGGCTGGTTTCCCAGGGCTGGTCAAGGTCCTGTGCGTCGTCTGTCCAACGGTCCATGTCAGCATCGCAGAAGAAGAAATTTGTGCTTGAAATCTTGGAAAACCCAAGTGCAGCTGCAGGTCAGCCAGCTGGCAGAAGGTCGGTGGTTCAATCCCCCACTCCACCTTCTCCTGTGTGTCGAAGTGTACCTGGGTAAGAGGCTGGACCTTCTCTTGCTCCCTATTGCTGCTAACGTGATCCAGTGTGGAGACCGTTCACCACATGATGACACCGAAGCCTGGTGAGCAGTGAAGTTTGCTACCAGCTGCAGATTATGGGCATTCTTCTTCTTCTTCTCCTTTGGGCTTTTCCCTTCAGGGGTCTCCACAGTGAATCCGTCTTCTCCATCTAACCCTATTCTCTGGACCCTCCTCTCTCACACCAACTAACTTCGTATCCTCTCTCACCAAGTCCATCAATCTTCTCTTTGGTCTTCCTCTAGACCTCCTGCCTGGCGCTTCACCTTCAGCAACCTTCTTCCCAGACCTTCACCATGGTTTGGACATGAACAGAGGAGTGTTCATGTCCAAACCATCCCAGTCATCACTTTGTTTTGGTCATACATGTCCTGCACCCCTGTGACAAATTCCTCCTTTCCTTTGGGGTTTTCCCTTCAGGGGTGTCCACAGCCAATGAACCTTCTCCATCTAACCCTATTCTCTGGACCCTTCTCTCTCACACCAGCTAACGTCATATCCTCTCTCACTATATCCATAAATCTTCTCTTTGGTCTTCCTCCAGACCTCCAATTCCAGCTCCACCTACCAGTATATTCACTCTCCCTCCTTTTTGAATGACCCAACCATCTCAGTCAGACTTTATCTCTAGAACGTCTACCATGTGCCATTCCTCTGATGGATCTGAACCTCTCCATCCTGGTCACTCCCAAAGAGAACCTCAATATCTTCATCTATGTGGCCTCCAGCTCTGCCTCCTGTCTTTTGTCATTTTCACCGTTTGTAGGTCTCAGTGGTGAGACCTACAAACGTAATGGAAGGTCTCTTCCACCTTTCCTGTCATCCTGGCTGATTGTCTTTGATCTGAAACTTTTCTGCACCCATTCCAACCTGCTTGGACCAGTTTCTTTCTGTCTTTTCCACACTCTTCATTGCTCTGGACTGTTGAGCCTAAGTACTTCGTTTGTTGCTTTAATTTCTCCACTGGAGCACAAAAAGTCATTGGAAGACGATTTGAGATGCAGCAATGCTGAACCCTCCTCTCTGCCAACATTCTCAACGTAAACTGCACATGGCTGCTTTGCAGTTTGGGTTCTTTTTATTCGCAGCCTCCTAAACATGGCCTTTCTTAACCTGAAAGGCAGCCAATGAGTGGTCCTGCTCTGCAGAGGCAGTGGCCATTACACTGCTGAACTGAAAGAGCCTGGAGTCCCAGGGTCACTGACAACACCTCTCTGAAATTACACACTATTTTCTTTTTTTTGTTGCCAGGTTACCTTTTTGTCTTTCACATCAAGCAACCTTTTAGCAGAATAATTCATGCTGTCTTTTGTCCTCATTTGGCCGAGGGCACTCTGTGGAGGTGGGGGTCCCTGAGGAGCCCCCTTCTCTTGTTAGGAGCCCCCTGAGGGGGATATAATGGAGTTGTGTTTTGAAATGTAGCATGAGAAGCTGTTATGGTCCAGCTCCCGGTGCATCAGGAGCTCCGAAGGTGTCGTGGACCAACTCTGCAAACCCCTTAAGAGGAAGAAGATAGCTGCTACATGCATGAAATGTTCCTCCGAAGCTTGTCGTGAAGATGACCGTTCTCTTCTCCTAATGCCGTGAGTGTACATGCAACATCTGCATGATCCAGTGCTCTCCTGGAGAACTCCCATGCCTCTTTTTCACCTAAAACCAGAAACGGCACCTCAAGCTGGTGTTTCCAGAGTCTCCGTGAGCGTGGTGTTGATGTGGAGCCCATTTGTTTTCCTGCTCCGGTCCTCGTTGCGTCAGACCCGTTTCCCAGGTTTAGTGTGATTAAATGAGATGATCCGCTTAAACATTATTTAACGGTTGGCCAAGGAGAAAGTGTGTACACACACACAGACACACACACACACACACACATACACACAGACACACACTCACATAATGCTTTTCTTTGGTTTCTTAAGTAGAGTTTGAAAAAATCTGCACTCCAAAAAGAAAGTTTCTATTATATATAAAATAAGTCATCAATAAATCAACACAAATGTTTTATTTTGCATGCATGATGTTTTGAACAAAAACTTGTAAACATATAAACTTCCCCAGATGCTTATCAGAAGATGTGTGTTATTTTTTTTTTTGGTGGCTTCTTGTTGGATGTATCGTGTCATGTTAACCAACATTATTTTATATGTAATCAACCATACAAAATTAAAGGGAAAAAAAGGGAAAAAAAATCGATATAGAGTGAAAATACTATATATTTACATTTATATTTATATTTAATTCTAAATATTCAAAAAAAATATTTTGGTGGCCCAGATAAAAAAGCAAAACCTTGCCGGGTGTGACCCGCAGACCGTAAAATGCCCAGGTCCGCTTTAAATCCTCCTCCCATGCATATATTCGATATTTTATATTTAATGCTGAAGCCCATCGATCGAGAAGTTTTTTTAGTCTCCATATCTGTACATATGTGGAAAAGGTATCGGTTTCTCGGCTTGGCTCCCGAAAAGTGGAGATAATGTTAAAACTTTAATAAGACATGATATGTCCAAAAAGAGGCGTGCAAAAAAAATAACAAAAAACGGGGGAATCAGTCCGTGATCATTGTCTTTAAAAATGGCGCCGCAATAGCATGTCTGTTAACACCCATTTGCAGTAAACATAAGGAAATGCCTATTTTTGTTCGAAATGTTATGCCTGCGAGAATACGTTTTGTGTTTTATGTAAAATAAAACTCTACTTCGTTGACTTTTTTGATGCAGCTACCATCCCTAATTGTAGCGGATGTACGTGTGATTTTCTTTTTTTAACATCTTTGGTTTCTTCACACACGTACCTGAACTTCGGAAGCGGCGTTGCATCTGAGGCGCTCCTCAAAGAACAAGCTTCGTGGTTGCTTCACAACAATGCTTCTCCCACCAGCTGTGCTTCTGCGAAAACCTAGACGGCAGAGCCTTGACTTGTTTTCTGAGATCCGAGCCGTTTTGCTGTGTGAACGCAGTTAGGAGCCTGCGTTTGGCAGACGCTGTCCGTGAAGTGGCGTTTAAAGACAGTGGGACGCTCCGCCGCCATTAGCTAACCCGGAGGAAATGACGCAAAAACGAGTGAATAATAGTCGCGGCCTCATCCTCGACGAGGTCTGACTGTTTTAGAAAGACGAGCGGCTTCACTCCATCCATAAATAGAGTTTAGACATAAAGCGTGCATGTTACATTTAGCATAGCATTGTAGCATTAATGACAGAGCAGCATCCTCCACCGCCATCATCTTCAAGGTTAAAAACGCTCCATTAAACCACTATGTATCCTTATTTTTATACATTATTTAGACAGTAAAATTGATAGAGAATTTAATCCTAAACGTTGCTGTCACTGACGAACAACCTAATGTATTCTAACTTGTCAAATGGAGCAGACACTCCTTTCCCCCAGCCGCTTGGCCGATCGGTCCTCTTCGCCGAAGCGACGGGAGTGTTTATTCAGACGTTATCTTTCACGCTTTGAAAAGCAACCGGAATAATGAGACATGTCTGTTTGGCTCCGCACCGGAAAGACTACTGAAGGGGCGATTCCCCGTCTGCTTCGGCCCATCTGCAAGTTTTCATGCCTTGTTGGCCAATAATTTCCGATCTGCGCCGCGTGCTGCACCCAGGTGCATCCACCAGTGACTCCATCAACATTTGAGCTTCAGACGGGAAAAAAAGAAAGCAAAATCTATATTTGACCCCTTTTTTGGGGAAAAAAATGAAGTAGCTGACTATGCCTCATGCAGATCGATCATATTTTTTGTGTTATTTATTTTACTCCAATTCATGACCCTCCGTCCAGAGCATGTCTGATTCTTTTTTTTTTTTTTGTTTGTTTTTTTTTGGTTTTGCTATGTTGTTTTCAGAGTGACACCAACTTCCCTCCAAAAAGGGAGCTGGGGAAGGAACTCAAATCCCAGTTGCCCTGACAGCAGTCATTATTTCATTTTTCTTGCAGCTAACTTGAAAAAGCAAAGGCAGCTTAAGATAAGACATACTTTATTGATCCCCATAGGGGAAATTCTTTTGAAAATATTAATAAATATAAATAAAAGAGACAATTAGAATATAGCAAATGACATCCACAAATAAATAGACAGCAGAGTGAACAACAACAAGGATAAGAATAGACAACAGAATGGAGAACAAAAAAAGCAAGGATGACAACCAAGACGACAACAAGGATAAGAACCGAAAGAGAGTGACGATAACAATAACAAAATAAGTTACAATAAAATAAATAAACATGACGAGTAGAGTGACACCAACAAGAATATATGTATACAAAAAGACAGATTTAGGGCATGATGTGTGTGTGAATGAGATGTACAATATATTGTACATATAAAAAAATTCTCAATATATTTATTTATGGTGTGTGTGTGTGTGTGTGTGTGTGTGTGTGTGTGTGTGTGTGTGTGTGTGTGTGTGTGTGTGTGTGTGTGTGTGTGTGTGTGTGTGTGTGTGTGTGTGTGTGTGTGTGTGTGTGTGTGGATCCACACGCTCAGAGATGGAGAGCAAAGTGTGGTGGCAATGATCTAACAGCGAACCGCTACATGCTACTAGTTGACATGATACAATCATTTTAATGTTTATGAAAGAAATACTGGTGGACGCCTGGTGCGGTGCTGCAGAAGATCAAGCCCCGCCCCCTGGGAACCTGACCAATGAGAGGCCGGGGACTCCAGACGAGATCCGAGGTTACTGTTAGGGAAACGAGTGCAGACAAGACAGGAATGAGCGTTGCATCGTAGGACTTCCCGGGAAGGGATAGGCTAACGCTAACTGTATGCCTTGATGGATCCATGGAAGGGCCAGACACCAGTCCAGCATCTCCAAACCAGTGGGTTTCAAACTGGACTCAGGTTCAGGTCCAGAAAACTTGACTTGAGCGGTAACCAGACATTTAAGATGTACAGTGGACAGTCACTTTCACGGGAATTACGTTCCAAGACCAGGTAAAGACGTGATTATTTTAGATGGTATTTACAGATATATTAGATACAGTTGCTGCCTCTGTTATTTTTCTGGTTGAAAATGGGTTTTATAAACCCATCGATCAAGTTTCATAAGTGGACCGACTGAACCGTATCGTCTTCCCCGATTTTGCACCTTATTTTTGCTGCGTTTGTCGTAGCCGCAAGATGTTCATGCGTGAGATTTCTTCCTCTTCTTTCCACTTCTCTTCCTCATCTCGCCGGCAGATTTCATCGTCTTGGCGAGGTTCTGGTCTGGCAACTAATCCGAAAGGCGGTCTATTAAGCCGTCTGTGGAGCCATCTCCTCCAAGAATGCGTGCCCTGTCCACTTCGGCGTTATCAGTTTGAATTGGTGAAAAACTCTTATTCAGTGTGAGATCTGTCGTGGGTACAGTGGAGAGCTGGGGATGCTTTTGTTTAGCAAATGCGATTTTAGTTTAATTTTACTATATTTTTGGTGAAAAACTCTTATTCCGTGTGAGATCTGTCGTGGGTACAGTGGAGAGCTGGGGATGCTTTTGTTTAGCAAATGCGATTTTAGTTTAATTTTACTATATTTTTACAGTTTTATTTCTCAAATTCTGCAAAAAAAAAAAAAGGGTAAAGAACGATAAATTGCAAGAACGGAATCACAAAAAAGAAATGGGAAGTAGCGAGAGCACAAAAGCCGAATCGCAAAGTAGTGAGGCTCCTCTGTATTTCCATGTTCGTGACCGATGGGTAAAATATCATCACATTTTGCCTCAGCAGTTCAAATCCCCGTCCAAGGTCTTGGTCAAGCGTGCTTGAAATGAGAGCAGAGCTGTGATTGGCTCGCGTAACATTCAGTGTGTTCAATGTGAGTGGACGGCGGCAGCCCGGCAGGACAGACCGTTTTGCGAGCGGGGGATGTTTTTATTTTTCCTCCGTTGAAGGTATTGATCGTCTTGAACAAAGCGGGCGCCGTGGTGTGTGTGTGTGTGTGTGTGTGTGTGTTTATTTATTTTTTTTCCCGAGATGCTGGGGAAATGCTTTGGTTTTGGGTAAATGTGAATGAACAACCGCAAGGGTGAAGGGTTGAACGCTTGAACTCTGCTACGTGTTTTTCCAGAAGCGCCAGCTCGCCAATTTGTTGGCTCCGGTCAGAAGGTTGGCGGTTGGATCTCCGGGGTCCTCCAGTGCTCCCGATGGTATGGCGCCGCCGCCAAGCGTGTTTGCGTGGATGTAATCCATTGTTAAGTGTAAGTGGAGAACATTTAATGTGTTAGACCTCCGTTCCGAAGCCCCCAAAACACGGAGAAATTCCGCTTTGGTCGCGTTTCCTCGAGGTGGACGCGCTCTCAGACCGGCCTCTGTAATTCAGAACTCTCCATTAATTCCATTAACTTCTGGCTTATTCTGAAAGCCGTGATTATTTGAACGGAACAATACTTTCTTGACAAAAGACCCTGGACCTCATTTTCCCCGTAATCCAATTTGTTATAATGCCAGAGATGAAAGAACATCTCAGATAGACTCCCGTGATGTAAAGAAACATTTAGTGCTGGATGGTACACGCGCGGGGGCACTGGGAGGAGGATTACGGAGATCAGGTGACCGAGTATAAATAGAATTTTAAAAAGCTGTGCGTGGCAGCGGGGTGAAGGGTGAAGAGCAGAGCATTCACGCAGGAGAGCCGCCTCAGAACCTGCTTTCAGGGTCTCGCTTTCTCTGATTCCCCTTTATTGTATTGGCAGTTACTATGAGTTTGAAGACTATCAGCTTGAGTGGAAGCAAAGGTGGAGGAGACAGTGGGGAGATGGTCTACAAACTGTGACAAAGACCAAAAGTCAGGAGGCAGAGCTGGAGGTCACGCAGATGAAGATGCTGAGGTTCTATTTGGGTGTGACCAGGATGAATAGGATCAGGAATGAGTCCATCAGAGAGATGGGACAAGTTAGATGTTTTGGAGATAAGGTCAGACTAAGATGGTTGGGTCATGTACAGAGAAGGGACAGTGAAATTTTGGTAGACGGATGCTGGAATTGGAGCTGCGGGGTAGGAGGTCTAGAGAAAGAACAAGGAGAAGATTGATAGATGTAGTGACAGAGAGGGGAGGATACAGAGAATAGGGTTAGATGGAGAAGGTGGATTGGCTATGGAGATCCGTGAACGGAAAAGTCCGAGGGGAAAGATCAATTTGTCACGGGGGTGCAGGACATGTATGACCGAAACAAAGTGATGACTGGGATGGTTTGGACATGAACACTCCTCTGTTCATGTCCAAACCATGATAAAGATCTGGATAGAAGGTTGCTGATGGTGGAGCTGCCAGGCAGGAGGTCGAGAGGAAGAACAAAGAGAAGATTGATGGATGTTGTGGGAGAGGAGGATACACAGAATAAGGTTACATGAAGAAGGTGGATTCACTACAGAGACCCCTGAAGGGTAAAACCCAAAGGAAAAGAAGTAGTATTATAGTCAGTCAGCGAGGACTGTCAGAGCCTCTTCCCTCGTCCTTCTACTTCTTCCACTTTCATTTATTCATTCTGTCTCTCCACTGCTTATCCTGCAGTGAGGGTTACGGAGTGGGCGGAGCCTATCCCTCGCCTGTTAAGACGTCTGACCGTTCGCCTTCTTATCCATACGTCTGGGTGTTTCAGGGTCTCCGCATACACACACACACACACACACACACACAGTGATAGCCTCAGAGTCTCCTAAATTGGTTATTATTTAGCTTTTAGAATATCAATCATTATTGTAAATATTCCAGAAAGTCAACTGTTCTAAAAAAAACGTTTGTTCTGCCGGATCTCAAATTAAATGACCTTTTTAGATCAGCACGCCCCACTGAAAGCTCTGAGAAATGATCTTTAGAATGAAAGGTCATAATCAAA